>NW_020954636.1:683439-867368 GCF_900497805.2 Vombatus ursinus | reverse complement strand
ACCTCAGAAATAAAGTGTGTGTGTGTGTGTGTGTGTTTTGTGTATGTCAGTAAGTGTGTATATATATATACACACACACACACACACACACACACACACATATACATATATATACATACTCTTTAGTCCTGAGCCAGATGCATATATATGTATATGTATATATATATATCTGTATGTGTGTATATGTATACATATATACACATACACATATACATACATATATACATATCTATCTAAATAGCTTTCTATGTCTTGCTTTGCTCTCTGAAAGCATCCTAATAACATGCCTATTTCCTTCCACTGGACTTTGGGCTATTCAAAACCTGAGAGAATGTCTAGTTCAGCTCCATCTTTTAAGAGCTAAGGAAACCAAGGCCTAGAGAAAGAAAATTACTTGCCCAAAGCTAAAGATTTTGATGCAGAGTTACAGAGGTCTCCTAACTCCTAGTTCAGGACCATTCTTTCTAACATTCTTTGCTGCCTCCTTATTCCAATGGTCCTCAAACTTTAGAGAAAAGTCAAAAGGTGGAGAAGAGGGCCAGGTAATGAGGGACAGCAGCAACTGACCTGGAGGTCTATCATAAACCCTGGTCTAGCAGATGGGAGCCCTTGCTACAGTCCCTGATCCCTTCTGCTCTAAGCCCAGAACTGTCAAGAAAGAATCAAGACACTTTAATGCTTAAACATGAGCAATGGCTAATAGTGGCCAAATGAAAAGAAGGCTCTTCTGGGATTCAGGGTGCTGGGTTTGAATCCTGCTTCTACCACTAACTAGCTATGGAACTCAGGCCAAGATATTTGACTGCTTCCCTCACAGTTCCCTCATGTGAAAATAGGGATAACATTTGCAGTTTTTTTGAGGAAAGTGCTCATAAACCTTAAAGCTCTATAGACCCTAGAGTTTGACTCAGTCTGGTTAAAGACTGGCTTCTTACTTCACTTCAATGAAAACAATCTGTTGTTTAGGCTTTAACATGATGAGCATTCCCTTCTCCAAGGGGCTACTGGATGTCTTCCCTCTCCTTGTCTGAGTCTTCCTACATACTCCACTGCCTCTCTCCTTTTTGCCATTGGGGTGTCTTTTCAGATGAATTCCAACTGTGATTTCTGCAGAGATTTTGCTGTTGGTATCTCCTACCTCCAAGCCTTCCTGGCCTCTACCCTTCAGGCATTTGTGTCCTGCTTCTCACATGCCTTATCACCCCAGAACACAATGCTATCTTCCACTTAAGAAAAATGACCCTCATTGGTCCCCTAACAACTCCAGACTTCGGTTAGGAGAAATAGGGGCAGAGCTGTGATACTTACAGTTTGGATGCTCTGGGATTCTGTGATATCTTCATCCTGGGAGTAATGGATAGAATGCAGAGTTGGGGAGTCAAAAGAAAGGTTGACAGGGGATGTTGAGGGGATATTTATGACTATGGATATAGGTACAGGGACAATATTGGTGCTATGTAAATCAATCTGATGGAGTACTATAAAGGCAGAGTCACAAGAATTGGATCTATTTACCATCTAGAGAAGGGAAATTTTAGAGAACAGAACCCAAGAGTTGGGGAGGCAAGCTGGGTGGAATCTCTGAGCACCTCACCCGTGACCAGACGCACATCCACAGCTCCCTAGACACTTTCTCCAACATCTCAGGCTTCTCCATTTCGACAGAACTGAGGAATCGCATGGCATCCAGGCTCCCTGGAGGAAAGAAGCCACAGATGTGTGGAAAGTGAATAATAATAATAAAAATAATAACAGATTTATACAGCACTGTGAGGTTTCCAAAGTTCATTACTACATTTTAATCTCACAACAACACTATGGGGTAGGATTCTAGATATTATCACCACCATTTTACAGATGAAGAAACTGGAGGTTAGAGAGAGGTTAAGTGACTTTTTCATGGTCACAACATGTATTAAGTGTAAAGAGGAAGAATTTGAACCCAGGTCCCTCCAGACTTCCAGTTCAGAAGCCAGTTTGCTATAACATACTAATGCTTCTCCTATGACATTATTTTCTCTTTCATATATATATATATATATATATATACACATATACATACTCACATATACATGTGATGTATATTCTATAATTATATTCTGTGGTGTCATTATCATATTGTAATGATTATATTGTTCTAATATTATATGTATAATATATAAAATTGACTTTTCTATTTTTCCATTGGTTACTATCTCTAGCCTCTGGGTTCACTGGAATCAAGTTTTCTTATTGTCAGCTATCCCTTATATATTCATATTTCTATTATTTCCCTTTCCCTTCTAGTTTTCTATAATGATCTGTTTAAGTTCTTCCCATACTTAGAACATGTTCTTTTTACCTCTCAGTATCCCCTAATGCCCATCTTGCTAAGCCCTAGCCACTCAAGTCTCTTCTTTGGCCCACTATTTCTTTCTCCTAGCCCATTGCCCTGTCATGCTCCATCTTCATTCCTTTCCTTCCCTCCATCCACCCACGGAAACACACAAGGTGTCCACCTTTGTCTATGATCACTCCTCGATGATCTTTGGGAATCACAAGGTGAACTTGGTAAAATTCTGCGAACTGCTGGAGTTCATCCATCAGGTATTTCTTTTTTCAAAGTACTAAAAGAGGTCGTAGGTTCCCTACAGGTAAGTTATTTAATTCAATTCTACAAACATTTATTAAATAGCTCTTTTGTGCAAGATAACGCTTGAATCTGTGAAGATACAAGAAGAAATAACTTTGTGTTGTCAAGGAATTTTCATTCTAGTAGGCCACTGAAGATTCTGGGGAGAGACATTTTTTAGCTGAGGCCAGAAACATAAGAAAGCCACAGGGCCCAGATCCTTTGGTCTGACCCCACCCCCCCTTTTCTTAACAACACCTTTGTGGGCACTCAGATTCTCTGACCACCACACACTTTCCCTTGGTATTCCTCCATACCACTGTCCTTCATTATCCCTACTAGGAAACTTGGACGCAGCTTCAGGCTGATGTTCCAGATGTTCTGATAGCGACACAGGACCTGCTAGGGGAGACCAAAACCACTGTGAGCTGTGTGTGGGCTTTTAGGACATGTGCAGGGAGCATTTGAAACAGGAGTACTCCTAATCCCTGGCCCCTGGCATGGCCACCTGGGGCAGGGATGGAGATCTTTGGTTAAAGATGGCACAGTCTATTTTGGTCTTTGTGAGCTTATCCAAGTCAGGCCACATGCCATCCAGGGGCCTGGGAACCAATCTTCTCTCCTGGCCAGGGACTGACTCTTTCCTTCCATCATTCCCCTGAGTTGTTCCCAAGAGATCAAGGGAGGTTGGGACTGTCCTTCTGATGGCTGAGTGGCATTGTAGGAAGGAGGAGGCTGCTATCTGTCTATGAAGACAGTGGGTCAACTTGAGATAAAGGCAGGCAAAGGGAGTGGGGGGGGGTGGGAACCACGATTTCCGGTTTTCTTTTCTTTTTCTTTTTATTTCAGAGTAGGAGCTAGAGACAGCAGCCTCACTGCTTTTCTCCTCATCACCTCTCAGCCCCAACCTCCCTTTTTCCATCTCCTCATCACAAACCCAGGCTTCTCAGCAGCTGGGAGATTCAGAGTTGCCCCGGTGCCCCCTCTTCCTCGGCCCTAAGCCCCCTCCTCCACGTCCCCTTTCCCTGCGCCGCGGCGGAGCGTCACCTCGAAGCCTAGCCAAGAATAGGGGGACAGCACATCGTAGAAGAGCTCCAGCTTCCTCGGCAGGCTTAGCATGGTGGTGGCTCTAGGCAGACCAGGGGTCTCAATGGGTGGGGGTGGGGCCAAGCTCTTTTCCTTTTAGGAGCGGGAGGGGCGGGGCAGCGGTGCTCTCTACCCCTCCTTCCACCCAATAGGCTCCTGGTGGGATCCGCCCCTGGAGCTGGGCGACCTGGTTGGGAGAAGGAGCGCGCCCGAGCCTGGAGACTGAAGCCCGGGAGGAGTAGCCCCGCCGGCCCTTCCCTGGGCTCGTACTGCCTTGGTGCGGCCGCCCGCGGGGCCTCGGCCGGAAGTTTACCTGCTGGCCAGATGTGCGGGGGGACGGGGGTGGGGGGGGCGGCGGCGCTGCTTCTGGGCTCTGCCTTAGCTAAGGGACGGTGGAGCCTCTTCTACCGCCCTAAGGTGCATCGGAAAAACAGTGCCACCTTTGTGTGACGTCATTTATCCCGTGGATTCCGGTGTTGCCTTATTACGGTGATTCCTCCTGCATATCGCTGTAGCTAAATGAATATCACAACGATATGGATTAGTGTGTTTATGTTCTCAAAATCATCCACAGGCTCTGGACTCATAAGTTGGAACCATTGTAACAGTATAAATTTGATGTCTAGTTATATATGTATCTATGAAGATATACATGTATATGTATATATATAAAATATATAAATGTAAATATATTTTTAAAAAATGTCGCCCCCATTGGACTGTAAGCTCCTTGAGAACAAGGACTGACTTTTGCTTCTTTTTCTATTCCCAGTGCTTAGCACATGATTGGTGCTTAATAAATATTTATTGTATTGAATTGAAGTTTTACCAGAACAGGAAGAAGACTCCTGCTTCGATCCAATTTAATTCATTTTTCAATTCAAATTTATTACTGGAGGAGTATGCCCTTTAGGACTAGCCAGGAATAGGGGGATATCAAATTGTAGAAGAGCTCTGGCTTCCTTGGCTGGCTCGACCTGTTGGTGCCTCTGGGGAGATAAGGGGTCACGCTGGGATAGCTTGGGGGAGGGCGGCTCCTTTTCTTTTTGGGGGGCAGCAGTACTCTCTACCCCTTCCTTATATCCAGTAGGTTGCTATGGGCAAAATACTATACTAGGTGCTGGGAATTTAAAGACAAAAAGGAAAAATGGTATCTACTTTGAAGGACTAGTAGTGCAGCATGTAAATAAAGAAGTAAATACAAATATAAATAATATAAATCTAAAATAATTTGAGCAGGCAGAGAATACTGAGAACATGATCACTACTTTGAGTAAGTGGGACTTGAGTAGATTGACTTCTTTCTAGAAATGGTCATTTTGATTTGATTGCTGTTCTCAGAGCTAGGCAAGTAGGGGAAGGGGAGAGGAAGGAAATAGGAGGTGTTCATGAAGATGTCTGACAGGTCACTTGGTGGATTTGGGTCTAGGTAAGACAAAGTGAATGCTCACCAGACAGCCCCCATTACAGGGATGAGAACTTGAGTTCCATGGAGAGGTGGAGCCTGGATGGCACAGAGATGGCCACAAAGCTGCCTTCTGAGTCATAGGCTCCAAATCCCTGGGCTTAGCATTGGCTGGTGCTCAAAGTACATGATTTGATTTGAAAAAGGGATCCAGAATAGTGAAATAAATGATATTGCTTAAAGAAACCAACATTCATTTAGGAAGGCTAAAAAAACAAATAAAAAATCTCCCCCATTTTGTTTTGTTCTGTTCTTTGTTAAGCATGGTAACTCATGACTAAAATATCTCCACTCAAACAGCTGGTAACCTTCAAAAGAATAAAGATCAAGCATCTTGGAAGTGCCTTGCCATGGAGAGAATAAAAGATTAGGAGTCAAAAAAGTGGTTTCTAGTCCTGACTGCCATGATTTTGTACAGCAAATCACTTAACCTTTCTGGGTCCCAGTTTCCCAACTTAAGAAATGAGATCCTTTTCTTTGCACTCTAAAACTCTAAGGTAGCTTTTGAATGTTAGTAGGTTTCTTCACTTCTTAGATGAATTTAAGTAAATATGTTAAAGAAGCCTTAGGTTTTGAAAGTAAATTTGGAAAGTCTGAATTCATTGCTTTATATTCACAGCAAATTCTTCACAATTTCAACTTTATTTCCCCGTGGAAAGGGTTTGAAGATCATAACAGTTGTTTCTGAGCCAGAGATCAAATAATGAGAAAGCATTAGAGGTATTTTGAAAGAGGTTTCAGATAGTTTGTGAGAATTGGAAAGGACTATGACAGCCGATCCCTACAGCTGAGATTTATAGAAATATGAGTGAGTCTGATGCAGCTGAGCAGAGACTACCACAGGTGTATGTCAAAGCCTCTGAAAAGACTGTATAGAAATATTTTCATTTCTACAAAAGAAAATTCACCCTCCCAACCGCCCTTCCTAGGTAGACCCCAGTGTACCCAGCAGCAAGAATGATAGTTACAGAAAAATACAAAGGAATTGTTTGAAATCTAGTATAGCCATGAATTGGACATCAGAAGAGGGGCCTGTACTGGAAAGGCCAAGGTTCTAATCCCTTACTAGCTATGTGACTTTGGGCAAGTCATTTGACCTCTCTGAGCTTTAGTTTCCTCATTTGTAAAATAAGGATACTATTACTTGAACTGCCTAGCTTTCAGGGTTATAGGAAGAACCAAATGAAGTCAGGTATACAGTGTCCTATAAACTGTAAAGCATTATATAACTGTCAAAAATTTTAGAAATGAAAATAATTTTTAATACCTCAATAAAATTTTGGCCGAGCCAAGATGGCAGAGTAAAAGCAGTGACTTGCTTGAGTTCTTCCTCAAACCCCTCCAAATACCTGTAAAAAATGACTCTAAACAAATTCTAGAGCAGCAGAACCCACAAAAAGATAGGTGGAACAAGTTCCAGCCAAAGACAACCTAGATGGTTGACAGTAAGGATATGTTGTGCTGGGCTGGGAGATGAGTACAGTTTGGGCCACAAAGGCAAAGAGGTGGCTCCAGGACACCTGGAGCAAGCTCTAGGGGACTGAATCACTGGCAGCTGTGCCAGTTTCCAGTCTTTTCTTTCTTTTTTTTTAATTTTTCATATAGTTTTTTAAAAAATTTATTTTTAGTTTTCAACAATCAATTCCATAAGCTTTTGAGTTTTAAATTTTCTCCCTCTTCCTTTCCACCTCCTTTCCCAAGATAGTATGCTATCTCATATAGTCACTACACATATGTATATTAAGCATATATGTATATATATATAGCCCATATTTAACATGTTTTCACATTAGTCGTGTTGTAAAGAATTAGAACCAATAGGAGGAACTACAAGAAGAAACAAAACAAAACAGAAGAAAAAAAAGAGCAAATAGCATGCTTTGATCTTCATTCAAACTCCATAGTTCTTTCTCTAGATGTAGATAGCATTTTCCATTATGAGACTTTTGGAGATTTCTTAGATCCTTGCATTGCTGAGAAGAGTTAAGTCTATCAAAGTTAGTCATTGTACAACATGGCTGTTATTGTGTACAATGTTCTCCTGGTTCTGCTCCCTTCACTCAGCATCAGTCCATACAAGTCTTTCCAGGTTTTTCTGAAGTCCACCTGCTCATCATTTCTTATGGAATAATAGTATTCCATTACATTCATATACCATAACTTGTTCAGCCATTCCCCAACTGATGGGCATCCCCTCAACTTCCAATTCTTTGCCATCACAGAAAGAGCTGCTATAAATAGTTTTGTACATGAGGGTCCTTTTCCCATTTGTATGATCTCTTTGGGATACAGCCCTAGAAGTGGTATTGCTGGGTCAAAGGGTATGCACATTTTTATAGTCCTTTGGGCATAATTCCAAATTGTTCTCCAGAATGGTTGGATCAGTTCACAACTCCACCAACAATGCATTAGTGTTCCAATTTTCCCACATCTTCTCCAACATTTATGATTTTCCTGTTTTGTCATGTTGGCCAATCTGATAGGTGTGATGTGGTACCTCAGAGTTGTTTTGATTTGCATTTCTCTAATGAAAAGTGATTTAAAGCATTTTTTCATATGACTAGAGATAGCTTTAATTTCTTCATCTGAAAACTGCCTGTTCATATCCTTTGACCATTTATCAATTGGGGAATGACTTGTATTTTTATAAATGTGACTTAGTTCTTTATATATTTTGGAAATGAGGCCCTTATCAGAGACACTCGTAAAAATTCTTTCCCAGTTTTCTGCTTCCCTTCTAATTTTAGTTGCATTGGCTTTGTTTGTACAAAAACTTTTCAATTTAATGTAATCAAAAGTATCCATTTTGCATTTCATAATGATCTCTATCTCTTGTTTGGTCTTAAATTCTTCTGTTCTCCATAAATCCGACAAATAAACTATTCCTTGCTCTCTCAGTTTGCTTATGATATCAGCCTTTATATCTAAATTGTGTACACATTTTGTCTTTATTTTGGTATATGGTGTGAGACTTTGGTCTATCCCTAGTTTCTGTCATACTCTTTTCCAGTTTTCCCAGCAGTTTTTGTCAAGTAGTGAGTTCTTACCCCAGAAACTGGGGTCTTTGGATTTATCAAACAGTAGATTACTATAGTCATTGACTACTGTGTCTTGCATACCTAACCTATTCCACTGATTTACCACTTTATTTCTTAGCCAGTACCAAGGAATTTTGATGATTGCTGCTTCATAATACAATTTAAGATCTGAAATGGCTAGGTCACCTTCCCCTGCATTTCTTTTCTTTAGTTCCCTTGATATCATGGACCTTTTGTTCTTCCAAGTGAATTTTGTTATTATTTTTTCTAACTCTATAAAATAATTTTTTGGTAGTTTGATTGGTGTGACACTAAATAAGTGGATTAACTTAGTTAGAATTGTCATTTTTATTATATTAGCTTGGCCTGCCCATGAGCAACTGATGTTTTTCCAATTATTTAGATCTGACTATTTGTATGAAAAGGGTTGTATAATTATGTTCATATAGTTCTTGGGTTTGTTTCGGGAGGTAGACTCCTAAATATTTTATAATGTCTACAGTAAGTTTAAATGGGATTTCTCTTTCTATCTCTTGCTGTTGGGCTTTGTTGGTGGTATATAGAAATGCCAATGATTTATGTAGGTTTATTTTATAACCTGCAAGTTTGCTAAAGCTGTTTATTATTTCAAGTAATTTTTTTTACTTAATTCTCTAGGATTCTCTAAATATACCATCATATCATCTACAAAGAGTGATAGCTTTGTTTCTTCTTTGCCTATTCTAATTCCTTCAATTTCTTTTTCTTCTCTTATTGCTAAAGCTAATGTTTCTAGTACCATAATGAATAACAGTGGTGATAATGGACAGCCTTGTTTCACCCCCGATCTTATTGGAAATGCTTCTAGCTTATCCCCATTACATATAATGCTTGCTGAAGGTTTTAGGTAGATGCTACTTACATTTTAAGGAAGACTCCATTTATTCCTATGCTCTCTAGTGTTTTTAATAGGAATGGGTCTTGTATTTTGTCAAAAGCTTTTTCTGCATCTGTTGAGATGATCATGTGGTTTCTGTTAGTTTTGTTGTTATGATCAATTATGCTGATAGTTTTCCTAATATTGAAACAGCCCTGTATTCCTGGTATAAATCCTACATGATCATAGTGTATTATTCTTGTGATAAGTTTCTGTCATCTATTTGCTAATATTTTATTTAAGATTTTTGCATCTATATTCATTAGGGAAATTGGTTATAATTTTCTTTCTCTGTTTTGACTCTCCCTGGTTAGGTATCAGTACCATATTTGTATCATAAAAATAATTTGGTAAGACTCCTTCTTTGTCTGTTTTCCCAAATAGTTTATATAGTACTGGAATTAATTGTTCTTTATATGTTTGATAGAACTCGCTTGTAAATACATCTGGCCCTGGGGATTTTTTCCTAGGGAGTTCATTGCTGGCTTATTCAATTTCTTTTTCTGATTTGGGGTTAAGTATTTTACCTCTTCTGTTAATCTGGGCAAGTTATATTTATGTAAATATTCATCCATTTCACTAAAATTGTCAAATTTATTGGCATACAGTTGGGCAAAATAGTTCCTAGTTATTATTTTAATTTCTTCTTCATTGGTGGTGAATTCACCCTTTTCATTTTTGATACTGGTAATTTGGTTTTCTTCTTTCTTTTTTAATGAAATTAACCAAAGGTTTATCTATTTTGTTGTTTTTTTCCCCCATAAAAACAGGTCTTAGTTTTATTTATTAGTTCAATAGTTTTCTTAATTTCAATTTTATTAATCTCTCCTTTGGTTTTCAGTATTTCTAATTTGGTTTTTAATTGAAGATTTTTAATTTGTTCTTTTTCTAGTTTTTTTAATTGCATGCCCAATTCATTGATCTCTTCTTTCTCTATTTTATTCATGTAAGCATTTAGAGATATAAAACTTCCCCTAAGAACTGCTTTCCCTGCATCCCATAATTTTGGTATGTTGTCTCATTATTGTCATTCTCTTGGATGAAGTTACTGATCGTTTCTATGATTTGTTGTTTAACCCATTCATTCTTTAGGATTAAATTATTTAGTTTCCAATTAATTTTTAGTGTATCTTTCCATGGCCTTGTATTACATATAATTTTTATTGTATCATGATCTGAAAAGGGTGCATTTAATATTTCTGCCTTTCTGCATTGGATTGTGAGGTTTTTATGCCCTAGTACATGGTCAAATTTTGTGGAAGTGCCATGTACCATTGAGAAAAAAGTGTATTTCTTTCTACCTCTATTCAATTTTCTCCAGAGGTCTACCATATCTAACTTTCCTAAAATTCTATTCACCTCCTTAACAGTTTCCAGTCTTCTCAACTCACAAATGCCAAATACAACTCAGAAGGTCAGTGGGAAAGGTCTGTCAGACTTAAGGGAGAGAGGAGCACAGGTCAGCCCTGGCCCTAGTGCAGGCCCAGGGCGGCAGCCACAGCAGCAGAGGATGCTTCCAGAGGTCTTGGCTCACAGACAAGCAGCTGATTGATCAGAGGGGGATTGCAGGGATCTCTCTGCTGGCACTGAGGCAGGATTCTTTTGCTTTGCCCGTGCTTGGATCTGGCTCGCAGTCCTGGGGAGAGGAGGTGCACTGGTGTGGCAGAGCTAGGGCAGCGGTGAAGAGGGAATCTTCAAAGTTTCAAGGCAGAAAAGAGTGCTTGCGGTTACTCACAGACCAGAGCACAGACTAAGAAAGGAGTAAACACCTCCCCTTTGATCATAACACCTTGGAAGAACTGAAAATTTACGCGTCACTAGAAGTATCTCTCAAAACAGCTGTACAAAACCCCTGAAGCTTCGGGACAGTACACCCTCCACACTGGAAGCAGAGCCCTACCTTAACAGAGAGTTAAAAAGTCAAGTAATTGGCTGGGAACATGGGCAAACAGTGGAAAAAAATTCAGACTATAGAATTTTACTTTGGTGACAAAGAAGATCAAAATATACAACCAGAAGAAGACAACAAAGTCAAAGCTCCTATATCCAAAGCCTCCATGGAAGTTTCAGGCCATGGAAGAGCTCAAAAAGGATTTTGAAAAGCAAGCAAGAGAAGTAGAGGAAAAATTGGTAAGAGAAATGAGAGTGATGCAAGAAAATCATGAAAAAAAGTCAACAGCTTGCTAAAGGAGACCCAAAAAAATAGTGAAGAAAATAACACCTTAAAAAAATAGACTAAACTAAATGGCAAAAGAGGTCCAAAAAGCCAATGAGGAGAACAATGACTTAAAAAGCAGAATTGGACAAATGGAAAAGGAGGTCCAAAAGCTCACTGAAGAAAATAATTCCTTAAAAATTAGAATGGAGCAAATGGAAACTAATGACTATGAGAAATCAACAAATTATAAAACAAAACCAAAGGGATAAACAAATAGAAGACAATGTGAAATATCTCTGACCTGGAAAAACAACTGACCTGGAAAATAGATACAGGAGAGATAATTTAAAAATTATTGGACTATCTGAAAGCCATGATCAAAAAAAGAGCTTAGACATCATCTTTCAAGAAATTATCAAGGAAATCTGCCCTGATATTCTAGAACCAGAGGGTATCATCTCCTGAAAGTGATCCCAAAAGGAAAACTCCTAGGAATACTGTATTCAAATTCCAGAGTTCCCAGGTCAAGGAGAAAATACTGCAAGCAGCCAGAAAGAAATAATTTAAGTAGTGTGGAAATATAATCAAAATAACACAAGATTTAGCAGCTTCTATACGGAGGGATCAGAGGGCTTGGAATATGACATTCCAGAGGTCAAAGGAGCTAGGATTAAAACCAAGAATCACCTACCCTGCAAAACTGAGTATAATTCTTCATGAGAAAAAATAAACATTCAATAAAATAGAAGACTTTCAAGTATTCTTGATGAAAAGACCAAAGCTGAATAGAAAATTTGACTTTCAAATACAAGACTCCAGAGAAGCATGAAAGGGTAAACAGGAAAGTGAAATTATGGATTTATTAAAGTTGAACTGTTTACATTCCTACGTAGAATGGGGTAAATTATCTCACATAAAAGAGGCAAGAAAAAGCTTTTACACTGGAGAGGAAGTGGGGGGAGGTGAGAGGGAATGAGTGAATCTTACTCTCATTAGATTTGGCTTAAGGAGGGAATAACATATACACTCAATTGGGTATGGAAATCTATCTTACCCTACAGGAAAATAGAGGGGAAGGGGACAAGGAGAGGAATGATAGAAGGGAGAGCAGATTGGGGGAGGGGGTAATCAGAAGCAAACACTTTTGAGGAGGGTCAGGGTGAAAGGAGAGAATAGAAAAAACAGGGGGTGGGATAGGATGGAGGGAAATATAGTTAGTCTTTCACAACATGACTATTATGTAAGTATTTTGCATGACAACACATGTGTAACCTACATCAAATTGCTTGTCTTCCCAATGAGAGTGGGTGGGGAGGGAGGAAGGGAGAGAATTTAGAACTCAAAGTTTTAAAAATGAATGTTAAAAATTGTTTTTACATGCAACCAGGAAATAAGATATACAGACAAAGGAATATAGAAATCTATCCTGTCCTACAGGAAAATAAAAGGAGAAGAGGATAAGAGAAGGGGGAGGGCTGATAGAAGGAAGGGCAGGTTGGGGGAAGGGGAATTCAGAATGCATGTCATCTTGGGGTGGGGGAAGGGGTGAGATGGGGAGAAAATTTGGAACTCAAAATCTTGTGGAAATAAATGTTGAAAACTAAAAATAAATACATTAAAAAATCAGAAAAAAAATCTCAGTAAAGATTTGTGTCTATTTTGAAAAATGTTTAATTGCTGACTTTTGATTTATATTGCATTCAAAACAGAAAGCACCCTTTCCCCATAACAAAACAGTTAAACAAATCTAAATGATGCAGTGACTGAGTGTGTACATAACATTCTGCATCCTGAGTACCCCACCTCTCTCCTGAAAAGAGGAAAGTATGTATCACTTTCTAATCTCTAGGACCAAAGTTGATCATTACAAGTACTCAGAATTCAGCCTCCTTTCTATTTTAAAAATTGAAATTATTATATTCATTGTATATATTATTCTTCTGGTACTGCTAACTTCTCTCTTATAATTTCCCATAGCTTTCTCCAAGTTCCTCAGATTGGTTTATATTCACCACTACTGAGTGTTTTTACATTATATTTCTCTATTGCAATTTGTTTAGTGGTCCAGTGATTTTTCAGTTGTATCTGACTCTTCCTGACCCACCATTTGGGGTTTTGTTGGCAAAGATACTGGAGTGGGTTGTCATTTCATTCTCCAGGTCATTCTGCAGGTGAGGAAACTGAGGCCAAAAGAGTTAAGTAACATTCCCATGGTCATACAGGTAGCAAGTGTCTGAGGCTGGATTTGAACTCAGGAAGAGGAATTCTTCTGATTCTAAGACTGGCAATCTATCCACTGTGCTACCTAGCAGCCTCTAATACTGTTACATTATATATTTATCACAGTTTGTTCAACTTTCCTTTGTCCAGCAGACATGAAAGGAAGGTTGATGAGATACCCATTCGGGAACTCCCCCCTTTCCTGCACATTTTTATACACTTCATCTTATGAACTCTTTTTATGACAGTGTAAGTTCCTTCTTCTTCCTTTTTTCCTCCTCATTTATCCCCATTTCCCTTCCATTTTCTCTTCTTTTAAAAACCATCCAAATACAACACCTCCAGTCACTTGGCTTGTCTTAAATAACTTTCCCTATGACCCTTGAAGACAGGAATGTGACAGAACACTTGCTTCTTTTCCGCTATTTGAATGCAAACAATTCATCAGAGAGTTTCTTCCAGTTTATAAAATAAATTTACATTTTTCTTGACTCCTGTATTTGCAACTCAAAGTTTCTACTCAGCTTTGGCTTTTCATGAGGAATTTTTAATAGTCCTATATCTCATTAAGCTCTGTCTTCCTCCCTGTAGGATTAGGTTCACTTTTCCCCTAGTTGTAAACCTTTTTTGTTAGCCCTGGAATATCTGAAGGTGGCTTATTGGTGCTTTGACAGACCTTTTACAGGACACGAGGTATAGGGAATTCATGTTTAGATAGGGATTGAACTAGGTGACTTCTGAAGTCCTTTCCAAGTCTGCATTAACTATGATCTTAAAGCTATTATTCATCTTCCGGTCAGTAACAGAATCTAATATCTCTAGCTAGAGGCCAATCAATTCCCAGCTCATCACTTCTGGGTCTAGGTCACTTCAGGAGTCCTCAGCTCACACTGGTCAGTGCCTAAATTCAGTCCAGGCTCAGGCATAGCCCCACTTTGGCCTAGAGTATTTCACCTTTCACTATAGTTGGCACAGTCTTAGATCAATGGCTCAGCAAGCCTAGTATACTCTGGCAGATTTACCAAAAGATGAATCGTAGAAGGGAGCTGTACTCACCTAACAAACTATTTCCAGCTGTTTCCATAACTTACATCATTGTCAAAGAACAAAGATTGGCTACCACTGAAGATGTTCAAAAGACAGGTAGCCTGAGGTAGAAGTCCTGGCTTTGCAGATGCCTAGTTATGTGACTTTGGGCAAGTTACTACTGCCAGCCTTAGTTTCTTCATCTGTATAACGGGTGATTTTCCTACTTGTCATTTTTCTTTCTCCCTTGGCACCAAGCTTAGAAGTTGCAGGGGAACTGCTTTTCATTAACTCCATAGAAGAACAGATACAGAATAAAGAATACACCAGACACACGAGATGGTGACAGACACACAAATGTCTACCCCAATGGGGAGTTTATTTGGTTGAAACAATGATGGTTGGGGACCTACCTAAGGCACTTGTGAGCAGCAGGAATAGGACAACCCCAGGACTGCAAGCTCAGGATCATGCCACATATGCCCCAAACATGAGAATATGGGAATGCAGAGCCCTAGCATCCTGGATTCCATGATGGGGATGCTGTGGGGAGGAAGGAGCCGGCTCCTAAGGCTGAGCAGCTCCTCTTCTTCTGCAAGTGCTCAGAGTTTGCCTTTCACAGGGCTGGGCACTGGGCCCTGCCACTGTTCTCCTGGAAGGAGAAAACCAGGTACCTTCTACACAAAGTCCTAAAGGAAGGGAGTACCTGGGACCTAGGCAAAGTATGCTATCTACTATTCTCTTCCCTTACCCCTTCTCATGCCCACAAGGACCCAGGGAATTCTTGGAATGGGACATTCTTGGTTTAAGGAGCAGATGGTTTTTCCATATCTTCAACAATATACATGGCTTCCTTACAATAGAGATTACTTCCACTTTTTAAGATAGACCTTGTTTCCATGGAAACTTAATGAAAACTTGTTGCTCAAGAATGCCTGCTATCTCTAACCTCTTCCTCAGTGGTAAGTTTGGTAGGTAGGCAGGGCTGTAGGATAAGGAATGTCTTATCAATGGTAAGGGAAAGTGTCTCCAACTCACCTAGCAGATGGGCCAGCAGCTCCATCCTGTCAGAGCCAAAGAGCATGTGGGATTTGTTATCCACATGGACCACTGTGATGGGAAGCCCAAAGGCCTGGAGAAAGAGTGATCATAATACAATACAGAAATGACAAGGAAGAGGACAGTGGAGGGTGGGAGTCAATGTTGACTTAAGATTAAAGAAGGAAAGTGGGGCTAGGGGATCCAGTATCAATGCAGATGGCAAAGGATCACACAGGAGATAGGCAGGAGAGTCTCTGTCTTTTTATCTCTTAACATTGGTCCCTTTCTATCTCATCCCTTCTATCCCTATCTATTTCCTTCATTTCCTTTCTTCTAATGGGTTTAAGATGGCTGAGACTGGTGGGAAATGGCAAAGTGCCATGTTGGGAGGTAGGCCTATGAGAAGAAATTTGAAGACACATTAGAGCTCCTTCAAGGACCATGGGTTGAGTGTTGAGGCAAGTGGTGGGGGGACGGAAGGGCTCCTCACCCCATAATTGCAGGCTGCTTCTGTCGTCTCTCTTAGACTGCTCTTCACTTTGTCAGTTGAACACTTTTCCAGTAGACTCTTAGCCTGTTCTTTAGAAAGTCCTGCTTTCTCTGCAGCCTATGGAAATGAGGTAGGCAACAGACCACAGCTGAGTTGGGGTGGGAGGGTTAATCTCTAGATCTGAACTCCTCCTGGTGAGTGACCTCAGGAGTAAACAATATATATTTCTGACTTTGTCTATGAAGATTCCTGAAAATCAGGACTATTACCTTGACCTTGACTTTGGATCTTCATAGGACTTAAGAGAACATCTAGTCCAACTCTATCTTTTGACAGATAAAAAAAACTAAGATCCAGAAAAGGAAAGTAATTTGCACAAGGCCAAAGACTTTGTCACAAAGGTCTCCTAACTCCTAGTTCAGGATCATTCTGTCTAATATTCTGTTTATGTATTTATTTACTTACCTACTTATTTTCTAATATTCTTTGCTGCCCCCTTCTTTGTTCCCTTTTAGTTCAAGAGTCCTCAAACTTTAGAGGAATGACTTTTCATTTTCCTGAAGTCTTGAGATAATAAAGGTGCTGAGTGGAACATGGAGCAAGGGAGGGGCTACATTCTCTTTCCTATTGGGAATCTTGAAAACCTTGGAGAAGAGGGCCAGGTAATGAGGGACAGCAGCAACTGACCTGGTCTATAAAGCCTGGTCTCTCAGATGGTAACCCTTGCTACAGTCCCTGATCCTTTCTGCTCTAAGCCCAGAGCTATCAAGAAATGATCAAGACACATGCTTAACATTAGCAAATGGTAACAGTGGTCAAATGAAAAGGATGCTCTTCTAGGAATGGGGGAACTGAGTTGGAATCCTGCTTCTCCCACTTACTAGTTGTGGAATTCAGGCCAAGGCATTTGACTGCTCAGAACCACAGTTCCCTCATCTGAAAATGGGGATAACATTTGTGGAATTGTTTTTGAGGAAAGTGCTTGTAAACCTTAAAGCTCTATATACCTCTGAGTTTGACTCAATCTGATTAAGGATTGCCTTCTTATTTCACTTCAATGAATCCAATCTGTTGTTAGGCTTGTCTTATGAAAGCTTGCGTTCTCCTCTTCATGGCCAAAGGAAGATTACTGTTTTGAGTTATTCTTGTTTGTCTTTCAGGTCCAGAAATAAAACAAATTTTATCCCTTTGATTTCTTGTGGTATCACCTCCAGATTTTCCATGTACAAGGCAGGTTCTTAGAACTTTAAACAAGATGGGCATCCCTTCCTCTAAGGTACTGCTGGATGTTTCCCCTTTCCTTGTCTGAGTGTTCCTACACACTCCACTGCCCTTCTCCTCTTTTTACCACTGTTGATGTTATTTTTGTTGTTGTTTGTCCTTCAATCTCAAAGGGAAGGTGTTGCCTTGACTTGCAAGTAAATTGGACTTAAGTGAGGTAGGACTGTGCAAAGTCACCAGTGTCACTGTCTCCTCCAGAGCCATCTGAGTCCACCGGCTGGAGATGGCCCTGGAAGCAATGGGAGACTTTTGCCTTTTTAAGTTAAGGTCTTTCCCAGGTCTCAGTTTGTCTGAGGCAATACCCATTCAGTAATTAAGGCTAGGTAAGAAATGAAGCAAAAAGTGGCCTTTTTTACTTACTCAAAACCAAAAATCAATCTGGGAGGGGAAGACCCTCAGGGTTTCTGGCCAGAACAGAAATAACTGCTATTTACACTCACTCTGAGCCAACAAAACCCAAACAATGACCAAGTGAGGCTTGGTTGGGGCCCGTTATTGGCCAGTCAGTGAGAATCTGACCACTGAGGTCTCTTTTCAGATACATTTTAACTGTGATCTCTTCCTATTTCACTAGACAGAGATTTTGCTGCCCAAGCCCTTCTGCTCCCTATCTGCCAGTCACCTGTACCTTGATTCCTGAAGACCTTATTGCCCCAGAACAAAATGCTATGTTTCACTCAAGAATGATACTCATTTGTAATAATGATGATGATGATGATGGTAATAACTAACATTTACATAGTGCTTACTATATGTCAAGTGATTTACCTTATTACCTCATTTGATCCTCACTGGGAGGCAGATGCTATTATTATGCCCACTTTACAGATGAGGAAATTGAGGCAAACATAGGTTAAATGACTTGTCCAGGGTCACTCAGCTAGTAAGTGTCTGAGGCCAAATTTGAACTCTAGTCTTCCTAATTGTAGTCCTGGTACTCTACCTACTGTGCCACTTAGCTGCCCCTCAGACTTCAGTTAGGGGAAATAGGGACAGAGCTGGGATACTCACAGCCAGGATGCTCTGGGGTTCAGTGATATCTTCATCCTAGGTATAAAGGATAGAATACAGTTGGGGAAGGGAGATAAGTCCTGGACAGGCGATATAAGGGAGATATACATGGCTGTGGACATAGGGGCAGGGAAAATCCTGGTGCTAATGTAAATCAATCTGAAGGACTACTATAAAGGCAAATAATTAGAGGAATCCAATCTCCTTATTGATAGAGGAACTCATCCTATTTTAGAGATTTTAGAAAGTTAATCCAGGAGTTAAACTAATGTTTATTAAGAAATGAAGAAAAAGATGATTTAAAAATCAACATGGAATGATTTCTAGGATCTGATGCAGAATGAAGTGAGCTGAATTATAAGAATTACTTATATTTAAAAATGAAAAATTCTGAAACTTACAAACTCTGATAAACTTAATAAATTCTTCTCTAATTGAAGATGACTGATAGAGTGCTGCATACTTTATGAAAAAAGATGATCAATTAATATTTAGAATATGAGATGCATTTTTTAGATATGACTAACATAAGAATTTTTTAACTGTGTTTATGCAATAAAAGATTCTATAATTTTTTCTCTTTTTTTCCTTTTTCAATGAATGGGGGTAGATAGAGGGGAGGGAAAAAAGTATGCTTGATAATAGTTTTATAAAGATAAACTCTAAACAAGGCGGCGACCAACCACGAGTACTGATGGTACAGAATAATGCCTACACTTCTAGCCAGAGAGGTGATGGACTGAGGGTGCAGAATGTCATGTGCATTTTTTGGATAATTGCCACTCCAGGAATTTGTTTTGCTTGACAATCCTTGTTTGTTACAAAGGATTTTGTTTATTTATTTATATCTCTAGTGGGACAGGGGGAAAAGTGGGAAAGAAAATAGATTTTTGATAATTGAAAAACAATTTAAAAAAAAAGAAACTCACTCGTGACCAGACACGCATCCACAACTCTCGAGACACTCTCTCTAACATCTCAGGATTCTCCTGCTTGACAGCAGTGAGGAATCGCATGGCAGTCAGGCTCCCTGAGGGAAAGAAGCCAGAGATAGGAGAGAAGGGAACAACAATAACAACAACAAAACAACTGCCTGGATTTATGCATCACTCTAAGATTTGCAAAGTGCATTTGTTCACTGGAACTTCACATGAGGTAGGTATATTGGGTATTATCATCCCCATTTTACAGATGAAGAAACTGAGGCTTAGAAAAGTCAAGTGATTTGCCCATGGTCACATGCCTAGCACATATTAAGGGGAAGGATTTGAACCTAGGTTTCACTGGATTCTCAGTCTAGAAGTAGTTCTGGTATTATGTAGTTCCTTCTGTTGCATAGAGATAGATGGATCTCTGTTGCTTCTCCACTGACTGCACACCCTCTTCCTCTGGGTCCTCCTCCTGCCAAATCAATTTTTCCTGTTTTCCCCTATTCATTATATGCCAAAACTTCTATTTTCCCCATTTCCTCTGTTTTTTTCCCTAGAATTCCTTATTGACATAGTCCTGATTGTCCAGAACATTTTGTCTATATCCTTCAGTATATCCTAGAGTCCTTTTGCTCAATTTTAGTAACCCCAGACTCTTCTCATCCAATATTTCTTCAACCTAGCTTCCCTGCCCTGCTATACATCATCTTCATACCCTTTCTCCCCTCTTCTTCACCCTCCCACACCCACTCACACCCACCTTTTTCTAATATGACGGAGAAGAAGTCCTTGGGAACCTGGATGGGAACCTGGTAAAACTTCCTTAGGTGCTGGAGGTCCACGAACATGTATTTGCCCTTTTGGGGTAGCAAGGCAGGTGGTTTGTTCCCTGTGGGTGAGTCATTCAATTCACTTCTCTAAACATTTATTAAATACCTACTTACTAAATACAAGGCAGTGTGCTTGGATGTGGAGGTACAAAGGCACAAAGGAGGTACAAAGACAAAAAGAATATAGTTTCTGACCTCAAGGAATTTCCGTTTTGTTAGGTCACTGAGGTCTTTGGTGAGAAAACTCCTTAAATTCAATAGGTTGGGGATTTAGAAGGAAATAAGGGAGAAACTTGATGACAGCAATGTAAGGACATAGTTGGAGCCAGTTCTTTTGTAAAACCCCTCCCCGGGCACTCATTTTGACTACATTCCCTTCCTTGGGATACTTCCCTACCACTGTTCTTCATGATTCCTCCAATGAGGCTTGGGCACAGATGAAGGTCGATGTTCCAGATGTGCTGATACCGACACAGGACCTGCCAGGGAGATAACAATGATTGCGCACTGACTGTGTGTATGCTTTTAAGACTGTGGAGTGGGTAGTGGTTGGGTCCATAAAGATGTGAATTTTTCTGGGTCACTGATAACTGGGCAAGTGTCCTCCAGGGCAGGGTAGGGGAACCTGTTGGCTCAAGTTGGGATAATTTCTCTAGCTAGGGGCTCTGGGAGCTGATTTCATTTATCAGGGGTTTGGGGAACAATCTCTCCACAGAGTCAGGGCCTGATTTACTGTTTGGGATGAAAGTCCCATTGCTCTAATGATTTTTCCCTCCTCCCCAGAGGGGTAGAAATAGTGGTGGGGAGAAAGGAGGCAGAAGCTGAGTGCCTGGATAAGAAAGTTGAGACAAAGAATTGTTGTGGCGAGTGTTGAGGGATCATAATTTCTGCTAGTTGAATTTTCTTTTATCTTTTCCATTCTGTAGAGCAGGAGAAATAAACAAGGTCCATTTGATTCCCAGCGCTCATCCAGTAACCTTCAGCACTGATCCACCTTCCCCAGACTCCCAATCACCAACCCAGCTGCCCTAGTAGCCGGAAGTCGGCCGTTTTTACCTTCGCCCCAGTGCCCTCCCACATGGGCTACGCCTCAGGCCCCCTCTGCAAATCCCCTATCTATCTGTCGGTGTCGGTTCCTGAAGTGGGACCCCGCAACCCTCTGAACCAGTCACCTCAAAGCCCAGCCAGGAATATGGGGACAGCACGTCATAGAACAGCTCCAGCTTCCTAGGCAAGCTCGCCATGGTCTCGGTCCTGGGGGGAAGTAGGACTGCGCGGCTGCAGCCGCGACAGGCTGGTTTTTTTTTTTTTTTTTTTTTGGAAAGGTGCTCTCTGTTTCTTCTTAAACTCAATAGGTTTAGCAGAGCTGTAGTGGTCGGGAGAGGGGGAGGGTGCCCAAAGGCCTTGGAGGAGGAGCCACGTTGGTCCTTTGCTGGGCTCCTGCTGCCTCCGTGTGGCCACCCCGGGTGGGACTATGCGAAGTTTACCAGAAGGCCAGACATGTGCTTCTGCTGTGTGGAGGAAGCATCTGTGCATACTGCCCGCTGGACACTGGGGGGAGCTGCCTCTGAGCTCTTGCTCAGGATGGAGCCCAGGGAGATTGTTTACAGGGGACCTGACAGCAACTCTCTTCATTTTATGTCAACAAAGGTCTGTTAAGTCTTACAATACTCAAGGCATTCTACAAAACCTTGGGAGGTCGAGAGAGATTTGTTGCAAATGCTGCTCTTTAAGGTGCTTAGAATGTAATGAGGAGAAGAAAAAGCAGACATAATTTTATAGGAGAAAGAGTGAGATAAGTGCAAAAGAGAAGAGCAGTTTAAATGTTATAGGGAATCAATCAACATTTATTAACCACTTACTATATACCAGGCACTGTGTTAAGTGCTGAAGATAGAAAAAGAGGCAAAAGAGAGTCCCTGCCCTCAAAGAGCTTACAATCTGATCTAATATGGAGGGGAGATCATTTTTTCTCCATGTGGAGAGAATTTAGGGGAAAATTTCTAGAGCAGTTGGCCTACATTTTGGGCCTTGAAGAAAGGATGAGACTTCAAAAGATCAAGATTGGAAGGAGGGTGTGTCAGGTTTGGGAAAGGCAGTCAGTCCATTTTAGGCTTGAGAGACTGGAGAGAAAGTCATGGAGATGAGAGGAAGCAGGATGGAAAGGGAGAGTAATCCAAAGCAATCTTTGCAGAAATAGAGACCTAGATATATGGAGAAATATCAATTGCTCAGGGTTAGGCCAAGTTAATAAGATAAAAATGGTAATGCTACCTAAATTAATTTACTTATTCAGCCCCATGTCATATTACCAAAAATATTATAGTGTTAGAAAAAATCAAAATGAAATAGGAGGAGCAAAAGGTCAAGGGTCTCAAGAGAAATAACAAAAAAAAAAAAAAGAGAGAGAGAGAGAGACAAGGGAGGCCTAGCAATAATGGTCATCAACCTGATTTGGTACTGGTTAAAAAATAGGCTGATCAGTGAAGTAGATTATGTGCACAACATACAGAAGAAAGAGAACATAATAACATGGTAATGAGTAAACCCAAAGACATGGGTTACTGGAGTAAGAACTCACTATTAGACAGAAAGTACTGGGAAAACTGGAAAGCAGTCTGGCAGAAAATAGGTGTAGACCAGCACCTCATCACCATATGCCAAGATAAACTCCAGATAGGTACATGACTTAGATCTAAAGGATAACATCATAAACAGATTAGAAGAACAGGGAGGAAATTACTTTTCAGAGCTACGGATAGAGCAGTTTATGACCAAACATGGAATAGAGAGGATCACAGAAGATAAAATGAATCATTTTGACCACGCAAAATTAAAAAGTTTTTTGACCAAACCAATGTGGCTTAAATTTTAAGGGGAGCAGGTAAGTTGGAAAAAAAAAGTCTTTGTTCCAAGTTTCTCTGATAAGGGCCTCATTTCCCAAGATATATAAATGAACATATTCAAATGAGTAGAATAATAGCCATTCCTCAATTGATAAGTGGTCAAAGGATATGAATAGCCAATTTTCTAAGGAAGAAAACCAAATCATAAAGAATCATATGAAGCCTGCTTCATGTCACTAATTATTAAATAAATTAATGCCATTCTGAGGTTCCACCTCATCCCTCAAATGGGCAAATATGACAAAAAAGAAAAATGACAAGTGTTACATGGGCTTTAGGAAAATAGGTGCATTGCTACTCTATTGATGGAGCTGTGAATTAGTCTAGCCATTTCGAAAAGCAATTTGGAACTCTGTCCCCAAAGTTATTAAACTATATATACCTTATGACCCAGCAATATCACTACTGGGCCTAAACTCCAAAGAGATCAGAAAAAGTGGAAAAGGACCCACACATAAAATAATATTTATAACATCTCTTTTTGTAGTGGCAAAGAAATAGAAGCGAAGATGGTGTCCACCAATTGGGGGAATGGCTGAACAAATTATGGTATATTAATGTAATGGAATACTACTGTGCCCTAAGAAATGTTGCAGTGGACTGTTTCAAAAAAGGACCTAAGATAACTTGAATTGAATCAGAGTGAGATGAACAGAAACAGAACAATTTTGACAGTAACATTGTAAAGATGGCTTTGAAAGACTTAAGAACTCTGATCAATAGAGTTTCCAATTATGATTCCTAAGGATCAGTAATGAAGCATGCTACCCACTTCTTGATTGGGACATGATAGATTCAGGGTGCAGAATGCGTCATATACTTTTGGACTTGGCTGGTGCAGGAATTGCTTTTGTTTGACTCTGTATATTTGTTAAAAGGATTTTGTTTTTCTTTTTCCTTTTTTTTTCCAATGAAGGTAAAAGTGAGAGAGAGAGAAGTTATTTTTTTTTTTAGCTGAAAAAAACTTTAAAAATTCCAGTATGCCTGGTATTTCTTATAAGTGAAATGGAGTAATATTGATCAGGTTGGTTGGAACATGTGTGTCCTTTGAACTGTAAGGGATGAAACTATATTCTTTGTGCCTCTCAAAGGAGCCTAGCATAGTGCATTATACGCGTATATGTATTTCTATGCATATATACACATACATGTACATGTATAATGTTTTATATCCATAGCATTCTTTTTCTATATATATATATATATGTATAAATTTGTTGAATTACTGATTGAGATTAGGTGGGGGTGTGGGGAGAAAGATGACAAATCCCATCCTTTGAGTCCTGATTTTTAGTAGCTGAGATGTGGGATACAAGACTGCTGCAGTGACTCTTTACTTCTGAGATCATACTTACAATCAATTTCACAATGAATTAGTTAATTCGGGATAACTAATCTAGAAAGTCTCTTTGTAAGAATTCTTTTTGTCTTCCTTTCAAGGTAAAAGTTAAAACAGTTTCATCAAGAAATCAGGCCTCTTCATTCTCTTTCTATTTACATTCACTAGCTCCTCTACAGCCATGACAGGAAAGTAGTGTCTTCCACACATGGTTCACACTTAATAAATGCTTTTCCATTCCATTCCAGTTCCCTTAAACAAAAACTCTTAAAAGTCTCCCCAAACTCACAATCAAAACTTCCATTTCTTCAACATTTAATTTGACTCTTAAAGCTATAGTAACCACAATTATAGCCTCTATATAACTTTTGAAATGGGAACTATAATTCTATAATTCCATTCAGCCAGTTCTATTTTTTTCTATGATCAAATGTTGAAAGATAGGGTAAATTTTAAGTTTTTGAATATTAGTAGGCTTCATTGCTTTATAGGATTATAGGTATTCAGTGTAAATACCAAAGAAACCTCTGGGTTAGAGGTTCTTAACCTTGTTTATGTCATGGACTCCATTGGCTGTCTGGTTAAGCCTATAGGTATCTTTTCAGAATAATATTTTTAAATGCATAAAATAAAACACATAGAATTACAAAGCCAATTATATTGAAATACATTTGTCAAAATATATTAAAACCCCAACAGTTCTTGGACCCCAGGTTAAAAACCCCTGCCCTGTTTTAAAAAACAAATTCCTAAAAGTCACCTGATTATTCACACACACAGAAACATACCCTGAGAATCTATTTAGCTTTGACTTCAAATTACTTGCAGTAATGCTCTGAGCTCTTATTCTTGCTTGAAATTCCTCCCGAAAAGACCAGTTTTTGCTATTATTTATGTGATAAGAAATTATAGAAGAAGAAGAATTTACTTAAAATAGCAAGGCATTGTGATAGCAAGAAAATAAATCATCCAAACCCCCACAGCTGCAACCTTCTAACCTTCTAAGAATAGAAGATTGTGATGCTAGTTTGGCCCTATTCTTGACATCAGTTCAGGGAATGGATGAATGAATATATGCATACTTGAATGAAAAAGCATTTATTAAGTGCTTGCTCTGTGCCAAGTACTGAGCAAAGCATAGGGATATAAATAAAAAAGCCTGATAGTCCTTGCATTTAAAAACCTTATGTTCTAACACGAATTTGGGAAAAGGTTAAAAAAAGTTATTCCCAATGTTGTTTAATAGTTACCCAAGAAAATAACTCCCTTAAAATTAGAATGGAGGGAGTGTTTTTGTACAGTGCAGGGCTGAGGTGATACGTGAAATGCCAAGTGAACCATCCCATACTTTGCTTAATACCAAGATAGTTTTGTTTCAACTGCCCAGGAGAGTTTCTCAGTATTTATTAGTTACTGTATCCTCTTTTGAATCTCTGTCAATGAATGCTTGTGAATCTTTGTGTTTCTTGTGTGTGTGTATGTGTGTGTGTGTGTATGTAAAGGAAATTTAAAAAAAAAATCTGTTTTATACCACATATTGATCCTCCTTTGGAGAAACTCTGGAAAATGAGTCCCACACTAAGCTTTAAACATTTTTCCTTGGAGTAAAATGAGTCCCACACTAAGCTTTAAACATTTTTCCTTGGAGTATCAGGGTGGCCATTTAAAGAGCCAAAAAATGTGAGACAAAGAGCTTAGCCCCTGTGTTTGAAGGTCTGCCTCCCCCAGGGCTGAATCTAGTCAGTGCATGCATAGATCCAAAGCAAAGTGGCTGCTTGGTAGAAAGGAAGAGGCTAAACCACCATAGACAACCTAGAACCCTCATTTCTGGTTATTGTTACACTGGGCAAAAGGGATACTGCCCTCAAAGAGCTCACATTCTACTAGTTTAGAGGGGAGGAAAAGGTGCAATATAGACATAGTACATAATACAATTACGTACAATGACTGAACCAGACACAATGTTCCAGGAATTTTTGGGGAGAGGGAGAATAATTTCATATGGTGGGGTTGGGCTTCAGCTGGAGTAACTGATCTTTCAGACCCAAGGTCAGCTCTTTGGGGTTCTCTCTATCTAAAGCTTTAGTTGTAAAGTAGCACAGACCAGTCCACAGGAGTTTTCCCACATGTGCAACATTCAGAAACATACAACATTCAGGGAAAGTCATCCAGGTAACCAGACTCCCTTGTACTACATTGCTGAGATCAGATATCTCACCAAGCTCTCTTACTCTCCCTTTTGTCAATGCTCTGTAGCCATGGTATAAAGACGAATTATACCCAGAAACTTTTCTCCTTCCGTTGATTATTTTCCCTCTCTAGTTTATTGTGGTAACATTATGTTTTGCTTAAAATGTATTGATTTTCTTTTTAAGTTCCATTGAAAAATGCAGATGTTCAAATGTATAAACAAGTACTTAAGAAAAGACAAAAAAAGTGAGCTTGAGAGATGAAGTAAACAACTCCCCTTCCCAAACAGGTTTTAAATGATTGTGATATGTCTGTAAGCAATTGTTTACCAGTTGTTAATCCCACCCCCACAGATGTTTTGACATTAATATAGAAGCTCCCACATCATTCTTGTTTTCAGGATGATTTTTGACCTTAATTTATATATAGCTTAGATTTATTACTGTTACTGTTATCTTAAATGACAGCTAGCTATCTATCTTTCTTGTTTTATCTCTGTTTTCTTCATTCTATATCACTTCATAAAAATGTTCATGTTTCTTTAAATTATTAAAATTAATCATATCTTACATTCATTATATTAATATGCCATTACAGTCACATACCATAATTTGTTCAACTTTTCCTACTTTATGTACATCTCATTTGTTTCCAGTTTGTGCCCCCATAAATAATGCTGCTTGATGTATTTTTGATCAGAAAGCTCTTTTCTTTAGTAATAACCTTCCCAGTATGAGACTGCCATGTCAAAAGATACATACATTTTTGTAATTTTTGTTGCATAATTCTGTATTACTTTCCAAGAAGGTTGAACCACACCATGTTACCAGCTATGTAATAACATCCCTGTCTTATCATGGCCACATCAATGTTGAATTATATTTTCTTTCATTCCCTTTGTTCATTTGAACAGTGTTAGGTGACATCTCAGAAGTGGTTTTTCTTTTTCATGACCATTTCTCTATTAGAGATTTTGAAGATTTATTCATTTGGTTGTTGTTAATTTGTGTTTCTTTTAAGAACTGTAGCATTCTGGGTTTTAAAGGAGAAACAGTATATGCCTTAAGTGGGGAAATAATCAAACTATTTCCATCGGGGTTTGGGCCCCGCAGTCCTCAGTGTTCATTGATGTCTCCTTATGGTGAAGAGGGGTCTTCTGAATATCTGTTGCATAGATTTGTTTCTTATGAGTCAGGATCTTCTGGAGGCCTTCTCAGAAATGCCATTGGTTGAGGTACAGTTTTTTCAGGGAGAATCCTAGATTCTGGAACCTTTCACATAGAGTCCATAATCTGTCCTTTCCTTGATTTGTATTGTTCCAGTAGAATCCCAGACCTGAGTCCCAGATTTTCCCTCCAGAACTTCTAGGTATCTAGGGCATGAAGATGAAAATTGCAATTATCCATGAACAGTGATTAATTTTGGTATTCTTTGGGTATAAATTGACCCTGATTTTAGATAAGTTTTCTTTCTAACGTTTAAAGGAAATCTCATGATATTATTACTGCTTTTCTGACTTTGTTACTTCCTAGGTCTTTTTTCTCCTTTTTTTTTATCCTGAGAGAGGATGGGACTAATTGTCCCTGAATTTGAGTGCTTCTGGAAAAAGTCAAGATCTGAGCTCATGACTTAGGCGGCTAGATGGTGCATTTGGATAAAGTACTGCTCCTGGACTCAGGAAAACCCCAATTCAGAATTGACCTTCAATGCTTACTGGTTGTGTAACCCTGGGCAAGTCATTTAACCTCTGCGTACCTCAGTTTCCTCATTTGTAAAATGGGGATAATAATAATACCTCCTTCCTAGGGTTGTTGCGAGGGTAAAAATGAGATGACGTTTGTAAAGCGCTTTGCAAACCTTCAAATGCTGTATAAAATGCTGGCAATTATAACTGCTACTATATATTATCAGGCAACTAGGGCATAAAACAGATCATGGAGACTGGTCAAAAAAAAGGAAAAAACCCACAAAATTGGAAAAAAAAAAAAAAGACCAAGGCTGCTTGTTGTGGTGAAACCTTTCTTATTACTCAGATACCTAGAACATGGCTCTGTGTTTATGTGCCTGTTAGTCACAAGAAATGGAAAATGAACAGGCTGTAGTTCTTGAGGCTATTTCTCCAGTGGAATAGGAAAGCAAACTAGGCTCTCAGGTTCTGCTCAGATCAAATGAGGAGGAATGGCTCCCCCTCGTGGTGAGACTCTAGAAGCCAAGGATCGGACCAATGATTTGTGGGAGCTTATTCAAATTGAGCCCAGTGATGTGGGGCGCGTGTATCTTGAGAAAAGGACCCCCTAGAGATTTCTTCATGGTTCAACTCACTTGCCATCTCCTACAGTAAAGCTTCTCAATTCCACTCAGTTATTAATGTTCCTAAAATTCCTTCTTCAAATTATCTTTATTTCCTTTTCTGTTTGCATGTTGTTAAATATAGGCTCCTGGAAGACTGGGCTAGTTTTTATTTTTTATTCTTTTTTTTAAGTTTAAAATTTTTTTTTGTCTGGTGGTAGAATCCTGTATCTTGCCTTTCACAGAGTATGCTTTTACTAAATGCTTATTAAATCTGAAGTGAATAATTTAATTGTAGTTTCCTAGGAAAGAACCATTTGAAAGGAATTGATGGAAGCTGCAACAACTAATGTAATAAAATATGCAGGAGATGATGGGATCAAGGGAACAATAAAAGAATCATTCTTAGCAAGGAGTAGAGGCATTTTTCTTCATGACAGGAGGGAAAGAGAGAGTAATTGATAATTCTCACAGTTTTTGAGTAGTGGAATTCAAGGAGTAGCCATCTGGGAGATGTCACCCAATTTTTTCAATAAATTGAGTCTAGATCATGGAGCCAAGATGGTGGAGTAGAGGGAACATTCCAGCTGAACTCTCCTAACATTGCCCTCCAAACAACTTCAAAAGAACACATCAAATTGAATTCTAGAGTGGCATAGCCAAACAAAAGGTAAAGGTGAGACATTTTTCTTGCCTCAGACAGCTTAAGAGGTTGGAAGGAGAGGTCTGTGACACTGAATTGGGCCTGGCCAGGAGCACATACTGTAGCATTACCTGCTGATGGCCTGGGAGGCTTCTGCAAAGGCGGTGGCAGTCAGTGGAAGCGTCTGGGATAGCAGCAGCAGCTTCAGGAGCTCTCACAGCCCAGACATGCTAAGGTGATTGGACAACTGACCAGAAGGAGATTACAGGGAACTGCTGTGTTGCCAGTGGGCTCAGGATGCAGTGATGTCTGGCAATTTCACTGCCCATTACCTAGCTATGGGTAATAGTTCCAGGATAGAGAGGAGTGCTTGTGGTTGCAAGGGACCGTGACCCTCATCTCACTTCCAGGGCAGAGACAGAGTAGGGACTCCAGTTCCAAGTCACAGTTCCAGGGTGGAAAGGAGTGGTAGTGGTTGCAGTTGCAAGGAAGGTCAATCTTATTGCAGACCAGGAAAACTGTGACCATCTCGCTCTCTGGATTTCAATTGCCTTGGAAGCACTGAGAACTTATAGACCCCCGGAACTAATTGTGAAAACATAAGGATAGAAATGTCTGAAGCTCAGGACAATGCCTCTTCACCCCCAGTAGAGCAGAACCCAATTCTAACATAAAGTTAAAAGTGAAGAAATAGGCATGAAAAATGAACAAACGACAACAACAAAGAACCTGAGCATAAAAAGCTACCATAGTGATAGGGAAGCTCAAGACACAAACCCAGAAGAAACATTTATAAGCAAAAATATCAAAGAAAAGTTCAGATTGGACACAAGCCCAACAAAAATTTCTGGAAGAACTAAAGAAAAAGATAAAAAAGAGCAAATAAAAAGATTTTAAAAATCAATAAATTGAGTCTAAGTCATGTAGAGAAAGCTTGGAGGTTGTGAGATGGAGGTGGCTATAGCGTTGAATCCTTAAAGACCTTCTTTTTAATGAGAAGTTCTTGTTTGACAAAGAGGGGAAGTTTCTACACGTTGTGTGGGAATGGCTTGCTGTTTAAATCCTGGCTTTGTATTTGCTATGTGATTGTGGATAAGTTCTGTCAACTCTCTGAGCCTCAATTTCCTCATCTCTAAAATGGAGATAATAATGGTTACAATACATCCCTTTCAACATTGCTCTATATTATAAATAATGAACAATTACATTATTACACTATTACTATTGTTATAGATTCTGGAATCAACAGATATTTGGGAATTCAAAAAGCAATTAATTTTCCCACAAAGGCTTAAATTAAAGTTACCAGAATTAGGTTACTAGCACAGATGATTTAGTGATTTTTATAGGTTTTTTCCCCCCAATTTTGCTCACCAGAAAAGGCACTTCCTCATGTATGTGTGTGTGTGTGTGTGTGTGTGTGTGTGTGTGTGTGTTAGAGTGGCATGGGTGGTGGTGATGATGGTGAGGTTTATTGCAACAGGCTCTGTTGAAAAAGAGCAAAAATGGAAAAGCAAGTCATTGCAAGAAACTTGTAAAATTGCTATCTTTGGATGAGTAGAGCAACCAAACATTGCATTTGTAACTTGCAGCGTGTGTAGACAGTATCTTCCTCAACCAACAGTCAGTTGTTACTTATAAATTCTTGTCGATGGGCTTAGATATTGTATTCATATACTTATCTTCCATTTTAGTCTTGATTCCATCTGTCTAAACTCCATCTCTTTCTAAAAGTGTCCTGGATAAAAACTGCAGGATCTCCAAAATGCCACCCACCTGTCTGAACCTTCATGGTTTGCTTGTTCCTTGGACCACTTCTGCTGAACTCAGATTTGAAAAGGTAGAAGTTGCAAACACTTTAAAACCATCAAAGGGAAAAGTATAACCTGGTGAAGAAAAAAGTCCTTTTGTTCTTAGAGTAACCTGGGTGGACTTGAGATTATTGTGCAAACATTAAGACATCAAGTGTGTGCTTATGAAGGGGGAGAGCTCTTTCATAGTCATTGTTCTCAGAAATATCTGGGATTGAGGAAGACTGGAGAAGCAAACAAATAATACTGACTGAAGTATAGGAATAATACTGACTAAGCCATTCTCCTTGTTCTTATCTTGAGTGGAAATGTTTAGAATGCACATGAGGTTTTGTAACCTGCTTATGTGGCCTTTGAGTGTTCTTGTGCAGAGCTGTTACTTACAAACTACACTTTAAAAAAAAATCACAGAAGATGAGGGACCTCAGAGGTCACAGGATCAGAGGACTCAGATATCAACTTGTCCAACCTGTAACTGAAGAGGAATTCCCCCTAAAGTGCCCTTGACAGTACCAAACCTTTGCCTGAATGCCTCCAGTGAGGGAAATCTGCTATTTCCCACTCTTTCCCATGTAGTTTTTCAAATATTAGAAGATAATCATCATGTTTCTATTAAATTTTCCTCTGCTCCAAGTTAAATGTAATAATTCCCTTCAACTTATCCCCATATATCATGGTTCCAATTCTCTCACTATCTTTCTTTTCTTGGGGAGAAATTTTTAAAATATTTTTTCCTCTGAGTTGTTTATAGACACTAAAAGAAGGGACCTATAGGAAGACAATCAAGCACACCACATCCAGCTTGATGCAGACTCTTGGAGTACACATCAAACTGAGGCTAGAGACAGAGCAATGGAAGGCGGTATACCCCGGGGAAATGGCACAGAGTTGGGAGTTAACATGACCTGAGCTCACATTCCGGCTAGCAATGATGTGTTCTAGCTGTATGGCCTTGGACAGGTTGCTTAAACATCCTAAATGTGAGTTTATCACTTGTGAAGTTAGGGGAAGGGGAGAGGATTAGAGTTTATCTTGAAGATCTCCTCTAGCTATAACATTCCATGGAATGCACAGACTTAGTTTATTCATGACTGACTTTTGATAAAAATGAAAAGGTATCTTTCCATTTTGTAATCTAGAAGTGAGCAAGATATGACAGAGTTTGGTTGGAAATTATGTGGTATGTGTTTGTTGTAAATGTTTCTGAAATGCTGTTTCATCTCTGCTTGGAATAGAAGGTCTCTGAGAAGTTCTTGTGAGGAAAACAGATCTTTAAGACACTAGAAAGTGATGGGGTCTGTGCATGGGTATGTAGTTCTCAGGGTGTACTTTTCCCTTGAGAAAGACTTCTTGCTGATTACACAGGGTTGCTTTGTGGCTTCCTTGCTAAACAGCCTGCTGGCTGACTCAGGGGTTGGATACTGCAGGGGCTTCAAGCTGCCAAGGTCCACGACTTTATTTGCCACAGCCCTAGACTCTGTCTGCCAGTGGTCAGGGCTATAGAAGGAGGAGCTCAAAACTCAACAAATCTGTGGTGGCTAGAGACTTAGCCAGCATGGATCAGTGTAGAGGAGGGAGATCAGGGATTGGAAGCTAGTGAAAATCCATATATTTGTGCAATGGATGGGGAGATGGTCTCATCCTCCCTGAGCTTCCTTAGTTTCCATTTGGTACAGTTCCAAGACCCAGAGCTGGTGATCCACAAAATATAATCCTTCTTCTTTATTCCCTTTCTATAATCTATCTACAGGGAAGTACAGATTAGAAATTCCCTGACCCACAGGGGCAGCTAGGTGGCACAGTAGAGAGAGCTCCGGTCTTGGAGTCAGGAGGACCTGAGTTCAAATATGACCTCAGACACTTGACACTTACTAGCAGTGTGACCTTGGGCAAGTCACTTAACCTCGATTGCCTCACCAAAAAGCAATTAAAAAAAAAAGGAAAAAGAGAAGTTCTCTGACTACTCTAATAAAAGGGGAAGAATTTTGGGAGATGGTTGGGGAAGAAGAATCCTTCACCACCATCATAATAACTAGTTATTATCATCATCATAAGTGATGAGTCACCGAAGAAAACCTGGGGAAGTGAGCAGAACTGCTGATCAGAGAGGAAGAGCACTGTTTTTAGAATCAAGAGACCTAAATTCTATACTTAGTGTGGACACTTCACTAATTGTGTGACTTTGGACAATTTATACTCCCCAAGCCTCAGCCTCATCATCTATAGAATGGCTATAATAAAATGTATTACCTACCTTACAGGGTTGTTTTAAGGAAAAGTAGTTTGTAAACATCAATGTTGTATAAATATAAATTATTATTAGCACCAGTAACTTAATCATTCAACTCATTTGATCATTCATTGAACTGAGTATTTGGGGGTCAGTATCTGTTCTTTAATTGAATTGGTCATTGGAGGTCTCCCTAAGTAAAAAAAAAAAATAGAACCACAACAGGGAACAGGACTTGGCAGTGGGAAGAGACAGGAAGTCTGACTACCCAAGAGAGCTATTGTGATACAGATTTGTGGGGCTGGTATCTGCCATCAAGACCACAGGGCCACTAACGAGGTTAACCTGAGTTTTGAGCTTTGGACTAGTCTCAATTAAAATCCCATCTTTTACTGGAAGCCTTCCCAAGCCCCTCTTAATTCCAGTGCCTTCCCTCTGTTAATTTTTTCCTATTTATTCTTTATGTAGTTCACTTTGTATACATATTTTTTGCATGTTGTCTCCTCCAGTAGATTGTAAGCTCCTTGAAGGCAGAGACTTTTTCCTCTTCTTTTTGTATCCACAGCACTTAGCACACTGCCTGGCACATAGCAGACACTTAGCAAATGTTTATTGATTGATTGGTTGAACAAGAGGTAAGTTGAGAAGAAAGCAGAACTGGCTTTTTGGCTACTCATTTTTAAGTCTTTGGTTCTGAATTTCCTCATCAGTTCAGATTATAAGGTCCTTGAGGAAACCAACCCTTTTTATTTGTCTTTTTACTTCCTTAAGAAATAAACACTGTGTGTTGCATATAGTGGGAATTTAAATAAATGTTTGTTGCATGAATGAGTTAGAGAGGAGGAAATTGAACTAGATGATCTCTAATGACCTTTCTGGTCTGAAAGGCTATGATTCTGTCTTTTTTAAAAATAATATTTTTTCCCAATTACATGTAAGGACAGCTTTTAATATTCATTTAACAAATTTTGAATTCCAAATTCCCCTCTTCCTTCTCCCTCCTCCCTGAGATGGTAAGCAATTTGATATAGGTGATACATGTGCAACCATGTAAAACTTATTTCCATATTAGTCATCCATGTATTTAACTGAATAGGTTAAGGGTCATATGGGATTTCTAGAGACCCAGAGCTACAAACACTTCTAGAAGGGCACCCTGATATGGTGGAAAGAGCATTTAATTTGCACATCCTAGTTTTGCTGCTTACTAACCACATGACCTTAGGAAAGTTATTCCTCTTAATTTCTTTGGTCCTCCATTTCTTCACCAGTAAAATGGGGGTAGGACAAATTTGATAAAACCTAATGTTCTTTTCTGGTTTAAATCAATGATTCTATTACTTTGAGGTAAGAGAGAGGCAAATACAAAGCCCTTGCAATATTGCCCATGGCCCAGAGGAAGAATCTTTAGATAACAAAAGGGGATGTGCTTTCCTAACAAAGGGCAGCTAGGTGGTGCAGTGCATAGAACACTGGGCCTGGAGTCAGGAAAACTTGAGTCCATATCCAACCTCAGATCCTTACTACTTGTTTGAGCCTGGACAAGTTATTTAACCTATTTAACAGGGTTATTTAACAGAATCTGCCTCAGTTTCCTCAACTGTAAAATGGGGATAATAATATCACCTATCTCCTAGGGAAGTTATTAGGATCAAATGAGATAATATTTGTGAAATACTTAGTAGTGCAGTGCCTGGCATATAGTTGGTACTTAATTAATGTTTGCTTCTTTCCTTTCCCTTCCTTTCCTAACTCTGCTGGCTAGAACAGGAGCAGCATGTACCAAGAATGGCTATATAATAGAAACCTAGCAACCCCAGGGGCCAGGTGAACACTGTTATTCAGTTGTATCCTACTCTCCATGACCCCATTTGGGGTTCTCTTGGCAAAGAAATCGTGGAGTGGTTTGCCATTTCCTTCTCTAACTCATTTTACAGATGAGGAAACTGAGGCAAGCAGGGTTAAGTGACTTGCCAAGGGTCACACAGCTAGTAAGTATCTGGATTTGAAGTCAGGTCTTCCTGACTCCAGTCCTGGCGCTCTATCCACTGCACCACCTAGCTGTCCTTAGGCAGGTAACACCTAGGGGAACCTATATCTAGAGATAGACCTGATTCTGTGAGGTAATGAAGCTTCTGCTCAATTTAGATCTGATACCAATCCAAACCTACACTGAACTAGAAGTTTGAATGTATTTGTTTCCCTCTAGACCATTTTAGAACCTGTAGTAAGCATAGGGCTCTTTCGTGAGCAATGCCATCCATTAATTCTTTTTATATTTCAGTTACTTTTTAAAGCCTTTATTTCTTAGTTATATTTTACCTCTTGATGCAGGCTGGTTAGACCGTCTCCCTGCTGGGAGAATGAGAGGGATGTGTATAGAAATCACAGGAATAATTGATGTATCTTTCAGAGCAGTATGACCAACTCTTTTGGGCCTTCTTTTCTGAGTTATTCTTTACGGAAATATCCAGAGATAACTGTGACCTGCATACTTAGTGCCTTGATGTATTTATTAAAAAAAAAAGAAAAAAGAAAAGGCTGTAGCTCTCCTTGCCTACCTCAGAGTAATAATAATAATTATTATTATAATAAAATAGCTAACATTTATATAGAGATGACTATATGCCAGGCACTGAGCTAGGCACATTGCAATTATCATCTCATTTAATTCTCACAACAACTCTGGGAGGTGGGGGCTATTATTATCCCCATTTTACAGATGAAGAAACTGAGGAAAAGAGAACTAGGGTCACACAACTAGTAACTGTCTGAGGCTGGATTTGAACTCAGGTTTTCCTGACTCCAGGCCCATACTTTTGCAATATCTCTTAGCCCTTAATTGCCATGACCATACTCCCAGTTGGTCTAGAGTCTGGTTGCTTGGGTTGTGGCTTTGTGTACTGCTTCATTTCCCTGAATCAGAACAGAAGTGGGATTTAAGTAGGATGATGAGCCAGAAGTCTGTGCCTCTTTGTATTGATCTTGAATCCAAGTGTTCTGCTAGGGTTTGGTATGCTATGAACAAATTCTGTGGTTAGCTTAAGGTGAGTGTGACTGTGTCCTTGTGCCTCTAAGTCATGGAGTGAACTAGCTGACCTTTTAGACTTTCAAGCCACTTGGGGTTTATCCATGTAAAGTCCTCTATTCACCACCAGAGGGTGCTGTGAGAGTCAAGCTGTTTGATCCTCTGCCTGGATCTGAAGGCAACTGGTTGAATCTACCTGGGCCTATGCCCTTACATTTATGTTATCATGTTTCCATGACATGAATTTTAATAGTACTATGACCTTCTGAAAATAGATGCCCCATCCTTAAACTTTATGGCCTTCCACTGACATAGATGAACTCTTTCAAAGTGACAAATTATCATGATTTTTTTTTTTTCACTGAAAGCCTCATACAAGTGACTTGGATGCTCTCACTGGCTTATAGCTGATGACCTGGGGGCCTTTGTAATTTGAACCAAAAAATTTGGGCTGCAATCATAGTTCTGCAGTTATGGTTACTGGAAACATTTAGATAAAAAATTAGCAGAGTGTATTACAGGAGAGGTGTCAAACCTGTGGCCCACATCCCTCCCAAGTGTGTCCTGAACTAGATTAAAATGTAATTGGGAAATATTTAACAAAATACATGAACATACAATACAGATAATGTTAGTATGTGGTTTTCTAAGTTAATATGGGCTCTCAGAGGTCCTTATGTATGATTTAGGGGCTCCTGTTTCTATTTGAGTTTGACATCACTGTGTTATAGTTATATCTGTTAATAGGCAGGTACTGGGGTGGGAAATAGGAGAGAGCAGATTTTTTCTTTGAACTTTCTTTCCTCAGGCCTTGAGGAGGTGGATGCCACTGGTTGTATCAACCTGAATCTTCCCCTTTGAGATGCCTTTGGATTGATGGTCCTTGTTGATCTTTCCCTTCTATGCCACAGCTCAGTCTTACTTTCTCTTCTTTTCAATAGTTGCCCCCATGCCACTGATTCTTTTTGGCTTAGTTCTTGATGTCCCCACTTCTTTTCCATGGCTAAATCCTTAATGTCTGTGTCCCATTCTGAACTAGCTCCTGCTTTTATACAAGCCCCTCAAGGTACATCCAAGTGTCTCATCCAATCAAAAAAAATTGCATCTATTTGAAATGTCTTTGGTTTAAGGAGGCAGCCAGGGCTTATTCATACTTAGTTCTGAGGGACAGATTTAATCAAGAAGTGTTCTTACCTAACTAAGGTAATCAATGTAGGTTAGAGTAATCCATGGATCATTATTATGAAAAATTTTTATTGATTTTTTTTGGATCATTTTTTAACAAAGAATAAAAAAAAGAAAAAGTGAAATAAAGCAGTTCTGCAAAGTTCACTAATAAATTGACCAAATTTGACAATATATACAGTGTTCCACACCTGTAGTATCTCATCTCTGCAAAAAGAGGAGAAAAATATATCTTTCATTTCTTTTTTTGGGCCAAACTTGGTTACTATTGTTACCCATTGTTTAGTTTTTTTTAATCTCTCCATTTATATAATGTATATTGTTTTCCTGATTCTGCTCACTTTATTTTGTATCATTTCCTAGAAATCTTCCCATGCTTCTCTTAATTCTCTCTGCTTGTGGTTTCTTTTGGCACAACAGTATCCTATTACATATGTATGTATATATATTTGTATATGTGTGAGTATATGTGTACATGTGTACATATATATGTGTATATATACACATACACACACATTAGCCATTTCTAAATGATTGCCTTTGGCTTCTAAGTCTCTCTTCTTATCAAGGAGAACAAATGTTGGTTGGCTCAAGCAGCTTCTGGCCTCATTGGTCCCCTCATGGTGATGATTATATGTATATACACCATAAGTCACTTTTAAGAGAACTGTTCTGGAATGAAACAAAACAAAATAAGGTTTTGCAGCTCTGAAAATCTTGAGAATCACTGATCTAGTTGGCAGAATATATAGCTTTGGCCTAAAAAGTTGGGATGCTAGTAATGGTTTCTATCTAGTAAAAGGTCCTAGGTTCTAGTAAGGACTTAGGTAACTACATTTTCCACTTCAGCTTATCCATCTGTAAAATTTTCCTCTGATGTAAGTGAGGGGATTGGATTGAATGATTTCCAAGGTCATATCGACCTCTCACATACTGTGCTTCTGAAAATGCACATCTTTACTTTTCCCTGTGTGGTCTCCTCTCTCAGCTGCCTGCCATAGGCTCCTCTTCAAACTCCCTACTTTTTCTCAAGGATGTTTTGACAGTGACTGCTGGGATAAGATTTTGGAGATTTAAAGCCATTTCAAGTTAGCTGCTATTGGGAAGAAGTGCTTTTGTTGCTGTGTCTGGAATTTCAAAGGTAACTTCTGGGACTCTGCTCATACTTTTGGGGCTATGAGTATGAGTATGAGTAAAGGAAGCATCAGACTGTAGTTTCCTCATATACCACTAACTAGTTGAGATGTGGCCAGTTGGTACTATTCTCTTGGGTGTATTTGGGAAAGGTAGCTGCTTGAAAAGTGACCTGAGTCAAGTCAGGCTGGGGTAGGTTGAGTCCTGAATGTTCCAGGATTTTCTAGGGTAATTTACTGATCTGTTCTTATTAAAAAGACTCTCTCTCAGACCAGTTCCAGCTGCACCCAGGGATATCAGTCTATATCCTAGTTTCTAGTTTGAATAAACCACTGATTTATTTGCAGTCTTTGAGAGCTCTGATCCAGAGATGCAAATAATAGTCTTCTAGTGAGCACTGGTGGGAATAGGATCCTTGCTTGATTTGCATCCCCAGGCCTCATCTGAGTCCTTCTGGGATGTAGAGCAAACAAATGCTATCTTCCTCTCATGCTGTCTCAATCATCCCTACTAATTGGCCCAATAAGACCTGCAGTCAGAAAGAACAACACCCTGTCAGAATTTACTTAACATCAGTAGGGTTTTTCTGTTGTCGTTATAAATCAAACCAAATGGTTAATTCATTTGTTGAGAACATAAAAACATAGACTGATGACCTGGGTTAAATCTACTGTCCACCCAGCCCCATTTTCTTTGTCTTCATTGTTGATCAGTCATTTTTCAGTCCTGCTGGACTCTGTGACCCCATTTGGGGTTTTCTTGGCAAAGATCCTAGAGTGGTTTGCCATTTCCCTCTCCAGCTCACTTCTTTCTTTCTTTCTTTTTTTTCACAGTTTGTCTTATTTCTTTCTTTTTTTTTAATGGTAATTTTTATTTATTTTTTTGTTTTCAACATTTACTTCCACAAGATTTTGAGTTCCAAATTTTTACCCCATCTCGCCCCTCCTCCACCCCAAGATGGCATGCGTTCTAAATACCCCTTCCCTTAGTCTGCCTTCCCTTCTGTCTCTCCCCCCCTTCTCTTATCCCCTTCCCCTTCAGTTTTCCTGTAGGGCAGGATGGATTTCTGTACCCCATTTCCTGTATTTCTTATTTCCCAGTTGCATGTGAAAACATTTTTTTAAACATGTGTTTTTAAAACTTTGGGTTCCAAATTTTATCCCTTCCTCCCTTCCCACCCACCCTCATTCATAAGGCAAGCAACTAAATATAGGTTATGTATGTGCAGTTATACAAAACACTTCCATAGTAGACATGCTGTGAAAAACTAACTCTATTTCCCTTAATCCTATCCCACCCCCCCCAATTTATTCTATTCTTCTCTGGACCCTGTCCCTCCTCAGAAGTATTTGCTTCTGATTATTCCCTTTACCAATCTGCCCTCCTCTCTATCATTCCCCTACTCTCTTGTCCCCTTCCCCCCCTATTTTCCTGTAGGGTAAGACAGATTTCCACACTCAAATGAGTGTGTATGTTATTCCCTCCTTAAGTCAAATCCTATGAGAATAAGATTCACTCATTCCCTCTCACCTTCCCCCATTTCCCCTCCACTGTAAGAGCCTTTTCTTTTCTGTTTTTTTTTTTTGTGGGATAATTTACCCCATTCTACCTCTCCCTTTCTCCTTCTCCTAGTATGATCCTCTCTCACCCCTTAATTTTATTCTCCAGATATGACCCCTTCATCTTCAACTCACCCTGTGCCCTCTATCTATCTATCTATATCTATATATACATTCATTCCCCTCCAACTACCCTAATACTGACAAAGGTCTCATGAGTTACAAATATCATCTTTCCATGCAGGAATGTAAACAGTTCAACCTTAATAAGTCTCCTATGATTTTCTCTTTCCTGTTTACCTCTTCATGTTCCACTTGAGTCTTGTATTTGAAAATCAAATTTTCTATTCAACTCTGGTCTTTTCATCAAGAATGCTTGGAAGTCCTCTATTTCACTGAATGACCATTTGTTCCCCTGAAGGATTATACTCAGTTTTGCTGGGTAGGTGATTCTTGGTTGTAATCCTATCTCCCTTGCCCTCCAGAATATTATATTCCATGCCCCGCGGTCCCTTAATGTAGAAGCAGCTAAATCTTGTGTTACCCTGATTGTGTTTCCACAATACTTGAATTGTTTCTTTCTGGCTGTTTGTAATATTTTCTCCTTGACCTGGGAACTCTGGAATTTGGCTACAATATTCCTAGGAGTTTTCCTTTGGGGATCTCTTTCAGGAGGAGATTGGTAGATTCTTTCAATTTCTATTTTGCCCTCTGGTTCTAAAATATCAGGGCAGTTTTCCTTGATCATTTCTTGAAAGATGATGTCTAGGCTCTTTTTTTGATCATGGCTCTCAGATAGTCCAATAATTTTTAAATTCTCTCTCCTGGATCTATTTTCCAGGTCAGTTGTTTTTCCAATGAGATATTTCACATTGTTTTCTAATTGTTCATTCATTTGGATTTGTTTTACCGTGTCTTGATTTCTCATAAAGTCACTAGCTTCCAATTGCTCTATTCTAATTTTTAAGGACGTATTTTCTTCAGTAATCTTTTGGATTCCCTTTTCCATTTGTCCAATTTTGCTCTTTAGGGCATTCTTCTCCTCATTGGCTTTTTGGACCTCTTTTGCCATTTGGGTTAGGCTATTTTTTAAGGTGTTATTTTCTTCAGTATTTTTTTGGGTCTCCTTTAGCAAGCTGTTGACTTGTTTTTCATGATTTTCTTGCATCACTCTCAGTTTTTCCTCTACTTCTCTTACTTGCTTCTCAAAATCCCTTTTGAGCTCTTCCAAGGCCTGGGACTAATTTATATTTTTCTTGGAGGCTTTGGATGTAGGAGCTTTGGCTTTGTTTTCTTCTTCTGGTTATATGTTTTCTTCTTTGTCACCAAAATAAATTAATATAGTCTGACTCTTTTTGTGCTGCTTACTCATGATCCCGGCCAATTACTTGAGTTTTAAACTCTTTGTTAAGGTAAAAGTCTGCTTCCAATGTGAAGAGTGTATTGTCCCAAGCTTTGGGGTTTTGTACAGCTGTTTTCAGAGGTACTTTTAGAGACCTGTAAATTTTCAGTTCTTCCAAGGTGGTATAATAAGGGGCGAGGTGTTTCCTCTCCACTGCCACAACAAGCTCCACCATGCCAGCGCTCTTCCTCATCCCAGGACCGCCCCTCAGAACTGTGACTCAGATCCAAGCTTGCGTAAAGCAAGAGATTCCTACCTCAGCACTGGCAAAGAGATCCTTGCAATCCCCCTCTGATCAGCCACTTGATTCCCCCTCAGTCTGTGGGCTGGAAGCTCAGGAAACAGTCGCTGCCCCAGGCCACGCTCGAGACTTGTGGCTGAGACCTAGCTCCTTTCTTACCCGCAGTCACAGACTTTTCTCACTGACCTTCCACGTTTTCTTTGGCATTCCTGGGTTGAGAAGTCTGGAAACCGCCACAGCTGCCCACGATTCAGCCCTCTGAGGCCTGCTCCAGGGTCGCTTGCGCTCTTCTCCCTGCCTGGCACGATATGCCTTTCCGATCAACCATCCAGGCTGTCTTTGGCTGGAAATTTGTTTCACTCTGTCTTTTTGTGGGTTCTGCTGCTTTAGAATTTGTTTAGAGCCATTTTTTTAGGTATTTGGAGGGCTTTGGGAGAGAGCTCAAGACAGTCACTGCTTTCCCTCTGCCATCTTGGCTCCGCCCCTCTCCAGCTCATTTCTACAGATGAAAAAACTGAGGCAAACAGGGTTAAATGACTTGCCCAGGGTCACATAGCTAGTGTCTGAGGCCAGATTTATACTCAGGAAGATGAGTCTTCATGACTCCAGGCCCAGTGCTCTATTCACTGTGCCACCTAGCTGCCCCTCTCTTTGTCTAGTTAAGGTACAAAAGGAATGGAGAAGGGAATCAGTAGATTTAAAGGCTAATGTTATACTCCACTCCATTAGCCCTAATTTCCTTTAAGAACCAATCATTTCTTTATTTTTTGTAATTGATGGAGTGTTCTCCAGGTGACACCTAATCAATTCCTTTCTCTAAATCTCCTTGAGTGATTTCATCCATCCCTAATCACAATTATTCAGGTGGTAGTTGTGTAAAGGGTGGGTTGGAAAGGGGAGACCAGTTAGAAGGCTATTAAGGCAAGGTGGGAGACCTCAAGGATGAAGATCTGAACATAGATGCCTCCTAGCTCTCCCTCTCTGTCTGTCTCTGTTTGTCTGTTTTTCCATTGCCTTTGGGAGGCATTTCTAAATACCTGTGTGGATGTATACGCATCTATGTTCTTCCAGCACCTCCAACACATTATATCCAAATCAACTAGTTTGGAAACCTGAGTTATCTGACCTGTCCTTCCACTTTACACTCTGTCCCTGTTGACAAATCCTGACAATTCTCCCTCCACAGCATCTCTCACGCCCATTATAGGCTCTCTACTCACACTGCCTACCTTAGCTCAGGTCTTCATCCCTCTATTCTTGGCTTAATAGTCTTCTAGCTGGTCTCCCTGCCCCTAGGGTCATCTCTTTCCAATTTATTCTTTACCCAGCTGCCAAAATGCCTTTCCCAATGCATTGTTCTGACCATGTGACTCTCTCATTCAAAAACCTTCAATGTTTTTGGAAGGAAGAGCTGGACCTGGAGTCAACAAAACCTTAGTTTGAATCCTTCCTCAGGCAGTTACTAAATTTTTGATTCTGGGAAAGTAATTTTATCTCTTTCAGTCTCACCCTCCTCATCTGTAAAATGGGGATAATGATAGCATCTACCTCATAAATTTGTGATGCTCAAATATAATATATATACAGTACTTTGCAAACCTGAAAGCAGTATATAAATGTTAGCTATTACTTATTAATATTGATGATGACTATTATCCAAAAGATAAAATGAAGACTCTTATTTGGCATATATATCCCTCCATGATCTGGCTCCAACCTACCTCTCCAACCTTATTTCAAGCACTCTGCTCCAGCCAAAGTGGACTATTTACCAATATTTTCTCCTCTCATCCTGTCCTTTGTCACCACTGTGTATTTCTGTAGGCCATTCCCTGAAACTATAGCAAGCTTCCTTCACATCTTCATTTGGAGAAATTCTTTTCATCCTTCAATGCTAACCTCAAACGTCACTTTCACCACTTTAGAGGAAGCTTTCTCTTGCTCTCAAAGCTAAAACAGTAGCTTACATTTATGCAGCACTTTAAGTTTTGTTCCTTATAACTCTGTGAGGTAAGTGCTATTATTATCCCCATTTTACAGATGAGGAAATTGAGGAAAGTAAAGTTTTAAGTGACTTGCCTGGGATCACACAGCTAGTCAACCTGAATGTAGTACTACATCCACTGAACCCTTTAGCTGGAGGGAGAGAGAGAGAGTGCGAGAGAGCAGAGAGACAGAGAGAAATCCTTTCCTCTATAGATATTCCTAGATCATCTTTTCCAGATCTTTCTTCTGTCCATATTATAATCTACTTTCTATCTTGCTTGTTTATGTTCCACCTTCCTCCTCCTCCCTCACTAGAGTGTGATTTCCTTGACTGAAGGACCTATGTTGGTCTTTTATCTTTATCTATGTTGGTCTTAAATTTTTTTTTTTAATTTATGGAGTAAATCAAGCATTTCTGTAACACAGTACAATAAAAAAGGTGATTGCAAATGACCTGCAAATCTACTATGCACAACTTATTGTTACTTTTAAATATGCAAGAAAATTTATGTGAATTTCTTTTTTTCCCCTTCCTTCCACCTCCCCCCCAGCTCATTTTACAAATGAGGAACTGAGGCAAAACGGATTAAGTGACTTGCCCAGTATCACACAGCTAATAAGTGTCTGAGGCCAGATTTCAACTCAGGTCTTCCTGACTTGAGGCCCAGTGCTCTATCCACTATACTATGTAGCTGCTCCCATTGTCTATTAGTCTTGGTCTTTGGTTTATATTGCTCCAGAGCGCACATATGACAGCATTTATCAGATCAGGAAGTAAACGTTGATGAGAGCTGTGGTCAGGTACACCCTAGTGCTATTTCTCTTTACTTGCTGAGCTGATTCCTGGTTTTCTCACTTAAGAGAAGGGTGCCTAGCCCTTGCACTCTTGTGATGGTAAAGCTCTTTGGTAGAGTGGAGAAATAATATTAGGAAAGGTATCTGGTAGATTGGACATGGAAACTTAACAGATGGGGCCACAGAGTTTACTCATTATGCCTTCTTTAACAGCAAATTCACAGTCTTCGTTGAGGAAGTTATAGTACATGTTCTGCCATCTTACCAGGATTGTAGTTGCTGACTCCCTACTCGTCTAAGTGGTTTGATTTTCCATCTAAGGTGGTTGATGAGTTTCCTGTGCATCCATATTCGTATCTTTTGACATTTTCCCTCTTTTTTCCTTATTAGAATAATTTTTAATTGTGTCTTCAGAATTTCATTCCTGCCTCTCATGGGCTGACTTTCCTTGTACGCCAGGGAATAGGTATTCTCTCTCTGACCCTATTGAAAGGTAATATCATCAAATCTAGGGTTAGACTATGCCAAGGTTTTTTTCCTTTCTTATGATAAATTCTAAGATGTTTTAATCACTTCCCTGAAAAATTCCTAGTACTGACTATTTCTTCTACTCATGTGACTGAATCCTTCATATTCTCCGGTAATTTTGTATGGGCAATTATTATAGTGTAGCTACCCACCTGGAAAATCGCATGTGCAGTTTAAGCAGCATGTAACATTTAAAAGGCATTATGTAGTATGTGTTTAACATTAGTTTCTATTTTCATGACAAAACTAGGTAACTAAAGAAAACCATATTATGTAACCAGTCTGGTAAAAAAAAAGGGCATTACATATTGTTTTCAAAAGGGAATTTCTGTATAAAATACAAGGGACATTCAATATTTGAGATTTTTGGTGGATGTCGTTTGCTGTACTTGAAATATAAGTAGTTTCTGGTGTACCCCTCTTATAATGAGACCCCCCAGAAAAGCTATGATTTGTTCTAATCAAACCATAGCCTATAAGCCCCCACAGGTGTGTTTAATTTCACTAGTAAGCCAGAGGACAACATAAGTCAAAAGCAAATTCATTCAATTAAATAACATAGTAAGAAAAGTAGCCGTGGAAAATTCACCCCATAAACTAGGGACACACTTGCAGAAATATGGACAGCATCAGTGGGAAGAATGAATATGTATAGGGGTTACCTATGGAGGTATACACATAGGGAACACATGTGTCAAGGGCTCAGGGGTGGAGGGACAACTTATAAGCTCATGCTACAGGTTGCAAGTAACCTCTGGTGACGCTGTTGTGTTGCTTTTTCTAGGCCTACTCACTGCTGAGTGGTGCTTTCAGTTAGGTCTTTGCCTAGGTGTTGGATAATGTCTCTGCTGTTCCTCCAGTGGACGGGGAGTATCCTGTATTGTTGGAAGAAATAACCACATCAGTGAGATTATGGATCTATTGATGTGTAATGTAGTCAGTCATTAAACATTTATTAAGTACCTACTAAGCATTTCTCAGGCACTGTACTAAATGCTAGGGATATAAAGAAAAGTAAAAGACGGTCTCTGCTTTTAAGGAGCTTACAGTTTAATTAATGCATTTTTGGTGGAGTTGTGAACTGATTTAGCCATGCTATAGAGCAATGTGAACTATGCCCAAAGGGCTATAAAATCATACATATCCTTTGACTTAGCAATATCACTACTAGGTCTGTATTCCAAAGAGATAAAAAAAAACAAAACAAAAAGGAAAAGGACATATATGTACAAAAATATTTATAGCAGCTCTTTTCTTGGGGCAAAGAATTAGAAATTGAGGGAATGCCCATCAATTGGGGAATGGCTGAACAAGTTATGGTATGTGATTATGATGGAATACTATTGTACTATAAGAAATGATGAGCAGGGGGATTTCAGAAAAACCTGGAGAGACTTGCATAGACTGATCCAAAGTGAAATGTACTGTGAGTAACAGCATTATTGTAAGATGATCAGCCGTGAATGACTTAGCTATTCTCAACAATACAATGATCCAAGGCAACTCTGAAGGATTTGTGATGAAAAATGCTATCCATCCCCAGAGAAAGAACTGATGGTGTCTGAATACAGATTGAAGCATACCTTTTTTTAAAAAAAAAAAACAAATTTTATTTTTCTTAAGTTTTCTTTTGTTTATGTTTTCTTTCACAGCATGACTATTATGGATATGTTTTGCATGACTTCACATGTATAACCTATATCAAACTGCTTGCTTTCTCAGTGAAGGGAGGTGGGAAGGGAGAAAGGGAGAGAATTTGGAACTCAAAGCTTTAAAAACTAATGTTAAAAAAATGTTTTTACATGTAACTGGGGAAGAATTTTAAAACTACTTTAAAAAGGAGCTTACAATCTAATGGAAGAGACAATGTATAAACAAATATGTATGAATGAGATTTACACAGGATAAATTGGAAATAATCAACAGAGGGTAGCTATCAGAATTAAGGGGGATCAGAATAGTCTTCCTATAGAAAGTGGAATTTTAGCTGGGACTTGAAGGAAGCCAGGAGGTAGAGATGATGAAGGAGAGCATTCCAGGCATGGGAGATAGCCAGTGAAAATGCTCAGAGTTGGGAGGAGTGTCTTATTCAAGGAATAGTAAGGAGGCTGGTGTCATTGGATCACAGAGTATTGGGAGTGGGGGACCAGTTTAAAGTGTAAGAAGACTGGAAAGGGGTGGGGGAAGAGATTATGAATGACTCTGAATAATAGAGGATTTTATATTTGATTCTGGAGGTGATAGGGAGAGAGACATAGAGAGAGAGGAAGACAGAGAGAGAGAGAGAGAGAGAGACAGAGACAGAGAGAGACAGAGACAGAGAGAAAGAGTATGTGAGTAGGTGTGTAACATGATTTGATCTGCACTTTAGGAAGATCACTTTAATAGTTGAGTGGAAGATGGACTAGAGTTGGGAGAGACTTATGGCAGGCAGATCAACCAGCAAATTATTGTAATAGTCTAGACATGAGGTCATGATGTCTTGCACCAGGGTGGTAATAGTGTCAGAAGAGAGAAGCGATCATATGAGGGAAATGTTAGAAAGGTAAAATCATCAGGCCTTGGCAACAGATTGAATATTCTATCCTTAGAATAGAGATAATAATTGTATCCATGGGAACTGATAAAATCACCAAGTGAAATAATATAGAAGGGGAAGAGAAGGAGGCCCAGGACAGAGCCCAGTGTTAGTGGGTGTGACCTGAAGGATGATCCAGCAAATGAGACTGAGAAGGAGTAGAAAGCTAGGAACATGTGTATAGCTATATAATATATGTACAGCTGGCCAGTATGTGGCATAGATAGCTAGATATATGACCTGAGATCTCGTCTACTCCATTTCTAAGGGAGATAAAAATTTCCACCTTTATATAAATCAGATGAGATAGGCCAAGATGGTGGAGAAAAGGTAGGGACTTGCCTGAGCTCGCCAAAAGTCCCCTCCAAAAAATGTTAAATAATGCTTCAAAATGAATTCTGGAGCAGTAGAACCCCCAAATGGATGAGGTGAAACAATTTTCTAGCCCAAGAAAATTTAGAAGGTTGGCAGGAAAGGTCTGTTGCATTGGGGTAAGAATCCAGTGCAGGCCATGACCCAGCAAACCAGCAGCAGGCCTTGGAGGTGACTGAAGCCATGGTGATTTCTGATCTCTCAGTCCACAGATGGTAAGGGGGTCACACAATTGATCAAAAAGAGATTATAAGGGTCCCTTTGCTGGCACTGGGTACAGGACTCTGTTCCATTGCTTACATGTGGATCTGGGTGGAAATCCTGGGAAGCAGTCCCAGGGCAAGGAGGAGTACTAGAACACTAGAACTTATGACTACAGGGGAGTACTGACCCTGGACACAGTTTCATGGTAAAAAAGAAAGCTTTTGATTGCTCACAGACCAGAGCACAGGCCCAGAGAGCAGTGACCATATCTCACTTTAGATCTTACCACCTTGGAAGAACTGAAAACTTACAGATCCCCAGAACTAATTCTGAGAGTAGCAGCAAGAATAGCCTAAAACTTGGGACAATGCCCCTTTCACCCCAGGAGCAGAGTCCCACTTTAACATAGAGTTAAAAGCCAAGAAATAGGCTGGAAAAATGAGCCAACAGCAAAAACAAAAAGAACCTGACCATAGAAAGTTACTATGGTGATAGGGAAGATCAAAACACAAACTCAGAAAACAAAGTCAAAACTGCTACATCCAAAGCCTCAAGGAAAAATGTGATTGATCTCAGGTCCCAAAAGAATTCTTGGATGAGCTCAAAAAGGATTTTAAAAATCAAATAAGAGAGGTAGAGGAAAAATTGGGAAAATAAATGACAGTGATGCAATAAAATCTTGAAGAAAGAGTCAACAGGTTGGTAAAGAAGGCACAAAAAATACTGAAGAAAATAACACCTTAAAAATAGAATAGGCCAATTTGTAAAAGAGGAACAAGCAGAATTGGCTAAATGGAAAAAGAGGTACAAAAATTCAGTGAAGAAAAAAAAAATCCCTTTCTGAACTCACTGAAGAAACTAATTCCTTAAAAATAAGAATGGTACAAGTGGAAGGATGACTCCATGAGACATTAAGAAAAAAATAAAACAAAGTCAAAAAAATGAAAAATAGAAGAAAATGCGAAATCTTGGAAAAACAATTAACCTGGAAAATAGATCCAGGAGAGAAAATTTAAGAATCATCGGACTACTTGAAAACCATGATGAAAAAAAGAGCCTAGACATCATCATTCAAGACATTATCAAAACAAAACAAAACAAACCAAAACAAAACAAAACAAAACTGCCCTGGTATTCTAGAACCAAAGAGTAAAATAGAAATTAAAAGAATCTGCTGATGAGGGTGTGGAGCCAAGATGGCACAGAAAAGGCAGCAACTTGCCTGAGTTCTCCCCCAAATCCCTCTGAACACCTTCCAATAATGCCACAAAATAATTCCTGGAGCAGTAGAATCCACAAAAGGATGGGGTGAAATAATTTTCTAGCCAAAGACAACTTAGAAAGTCAACAGGAAATATGAGAGTGGAGCACAGTCCAGCGCAGGCTGTGCCAGCAATCTAGGGGCAGGCCTTGGGAACTACTGAATCAGTAGCAATAGCAGCTTCCAGAGCTCTCAGCTCACAGGCAGTCAGGGGGTCTAATAACTGGTCAGAAGGATATTACAGGGGTCCCTTTGCTAGCATTGAGGCAGGACTCTGTTGCTTTGCCCATACACAGATCCAGGTCGCCATCCTGGTTGGTAGTACTAGGGCAAGGAAGAGTACTAGCACACCAGAGCTTGCTACCATAGTGGAACAGGTACCTTCCACACAGTTCCAGAGCAGAAAAGAATACTTGTCAAGGAACAGTTTACCTGTCAGATATATGGAGAAGGGAAGAATTTATGACCAAACAAGATAGAGAACATGAAATGCAAAATGAATAATTTCAATTACATTACATTAAATTAAAAAGTTTTTGCAGAAACAAAGCCAATGCAACAGAGATTAGAAGGAAAACAGAAAGCTGGGAAACAATTTTTACTGCCAATATTTCTGATAAAGGCCTCATTTCTAAAATATGTAGAGAATTGAGTCAGATTTATAAGAATACAAATAATTCCCCAGTTGATAAATAGTCAAAGGATATGAACAGGCAATTTTCAGATGAAGAAATCAAAGCTATCTATAGTCATATGAAAAAATGCTATAAATCACTGTTGATTAGAGAAATGCAAATCAAATCAATTCTGAGGTACCAAATCACACCTATCAGATTGGCTAATACGACAAAAAAGGAAAATGATAAATGTTGGAGAAAATGTGGGAAAATTGGAACACTAATTCATTGTTGGTGGAGTTGTGAACTGATCCAACCTTTTTGGAGAGCAATTTGGAATTATGCCCAAAGGACTATAAAAATGTGCATACCCTTTGACCCAGCAATACCACTTCTAGGGCTGTATCCCAAAGAGATCATACAAATGGGAAAAGGACCCACATATACAAAAATATTTATAACAGCTCTTTTTGTGGTGGCAAAGAATTGAGGGGATGCCCATCAATTGGGGAATGGCTGAACAAGTTGTGGTATATGAATGTAATGGAATATTATCGTACCATAAGAAATGATGAGTAGGCAGATTTCAGAAAAAACCTGGAAAGACTTGCATAAACTGATGTTGAGTGAAGTGAGCAGAACCAGGAGAACATTGTACACAGTGATGATCAACTATAATAGACTTAGCTCTTCTCAGCAATATAACGATCTAGAAAATTCCAAAAGACTCATGATGGAAAATTCTATCCATATCCAGAGAAAGAACTATGAAGTCTGAATGCAGATCAAAACATACTATTTTCACTTTTTTTTTTATTTCTTGTGGTTTTCGCCTTTTGTTCTGATTCTTCTTTCATAACATGACTAATGTGGAAATATGTTTAATATGATTGTACATGTATAGCCCATATTATATTGCTTGCCATCTTGGGGAAGGGGGAGGGGAGGGAGGGAGAGAGAAAAAAATTTGGCACTCAAAATCTTATAAAAGTAAATGTTGAAAACTATCTTTACATGTAATTGGAAAAAAAATAAAATGCTATTAAGAGGAAAAAAACAAGAAAGGAAAGAAAAAGTCACTGTGGGAAATAATTAAATATTTTCAACCTTAAAAAAAAAAGAAAAAAGAAGAGTTCTTGTGGTTGCTCATAGACCAGAGCATAGGCCAGGAGAGTAGTAAACACACCTCTCCATAGATCATACCACCTTGGTCCCTAGAAGTATCTCTGAAAACAGCTGCACAAACCCCCAGAAGCTTGGGACAGTGCACCTTCCACCCCAGAAACAGAGCCCTAATTTAACAAAGAGTTAAACGTCAAGAAGTAGGCTGGGAAAATGAGCAAACAACAGAAAAAATTTTGACTATAGAAAGTTACTATAGTGACAAGGAAGATCACACTCAGAAGAAGATAACAAAGTCAAAGTTCCTACATCCAATACCTTCAAGAAAAATATGAATTGGTCTCAGGCCATGCAAAAGCTCAAAAGGGATTTCAAAAATCAAGTAAGAGAGGTAGAGAAAAAATTGGGAAGAGAAATGAGAGTGATGCAAGGAAATCACTACAAATGTGTCAAATGTTTGTTAAAGGAGACACAAAAAATTACTGAAGAAAACAGCTTAAAAAACAGAATGGGCTAAATGGTAAAAGAGGCGCAAAAATTCACTGAAGAAAATAATTCCTTAAAAATTAGAATTTAATAAATGAAAGCTAATGATTTTATGAAAAATCAAGAAACAATAAAACAAAACCAAAAGAATGAAAAAAATAGAGGACAATGTGAAATATCTCATTGGAAAAACAACTGACCTGGAAAATAGATCCAGGAGAGATAGTTTAAAAATTATTGAACCACCTGAAAGTTATGATCAAAAATAGAGTTTAAACATCATCTTTTCAGAAATTATCAAGGAAAACAGCCATTATATTTTAGAACCAGAGGGTAAAATAGAAATTGACAGAATCCACTGATCACCTCCTGAAAAAGATCCCAAAATGAAAACTCCCACGCATATTATAGCCAGATTCTAGTGCTCCCAGGTCAAGGAGAAAATATTATAAGTAGCCAGAAAGAAACAATTCAAGTATTGTGGAGCCACAGTCAGGATAACACAAGATTTAGCAGTTTCTATATTAGAAGATCAGAGAGCTTGGAATATGATATTCCAGAGATCAAAGGAGCTAAGATTACAACCAAGAATCATCTGCCCAGCAAAACTGAATGTAATTCTTGAGGAGAAAAATTGATATTCAATGAAATAGAGGACTTTCAAGCATTCTTGATGAAAAGATAAGAATTGAATAGAAAATTTGACTTTCAAATACAAGACTGAAGAGAAGCATGAAAAGGTAAATAGGAAAGGGAAATCATAAGGGACTTACTAAAGTCAAACTGTATATTCCTACATGGGAAGATTTGGAATTGCTAGTTCCTTGTTGCTACTTTTGTTTAGTCATTTCAGTCATGTCCAACTCTTCGTGACCTCATTTGAGGTTTTCTTGGCAAAGATACTGGAGTGCCATAGCCTTCTCCAGCTCATTTTACAGATTAGGAAACTGAAGCAAACAGGGTTAAGTGACTTGCCCAGGGTTACACAGCTGGTACATATCTGAGGATGTATTTGAATTCAGGGAAGATGAGTCTTCCTGATTCCAAGTCCTGTGCTCTATTCACTGTGCCACCTAGCTGCTCCTACTGCCATCTCTTCCAGAAGTCATTTTCTTCAGGACAGGAGATCCTCTAAGTCCTGTTTCCTCCTCTCTCTGACCTCCTCCTCCCCCCAGGGTACTTTAAAGAAAGAGATGGAGAGGTAAATGGAACAGTATTAAATGTGGTGGCAATTCTAGGGCAGAATTTTTACAATTTTATGTAACTCATACTGACAATGTTTTCTGATAGATCTGACAGTTTTTGTAGAATTTTGTTTTTTTGTTTGTTTGTTTTTGAATCAGAATGCTAGAAGTTTTATTTGTGCTCCTTTCCTGGAACATTTCAAATTAATGGCCATGTTCTGTGTTATTCTGTGGTGGTTCTGAAACCTCATTTAAGTAAGGATACACATATTTAATTCAACTGAATTCAGCAAATATGTATTAAGTGCCTATTATGTGCAAAGCAGAATGCCAGGGACTAGAGATGAAAAGAGGAAAAAATGATGTAGTCTGTGCCATTAAGGACTTAAGATGTCTAATGGGGATGCTGGTAGCAGTCTGATATGTATGTGCAATAATTAATAGGATAGGAGTTGGAATACGATAATGATAAAGAGAGATTCAGACAAAGTGGTCTAAGAAAGTTTGAGGAGGGAGAGCTCATAGCATCATAGATTTAAAGCTAGAAGGGACTCAGAGACTACATTTAAGAGATTTAAAACTAGAAGTAGACATATGTTTTTCATAGATGAGGAAACTGAGGCCCAGAGAAGTTAAGTAATTAACTCTGGGTCATACAGATAATATCAGAGGCAGGATTTGAATGCCAATTTTCCCGACTGTTAAGTCCAACACTCTATCTACTCTGCCACAATGTCTCAGCTGGGATGCTGAGGGACACCCTTATAGTGGAGACAATGGGGCTAGGATTTGAAAGAAGAGAACCATGTTCTAACATAGGTTAGCCCTTTGTTGGTGTGTCAGCATTTAGAAAAAACATTGGCTGTTTTCTTAGGAAAAAAAATCTGAACAGTCTAGCTGCCTTTTTGTACTACATGTACTTACTCAGAGACTTCCAGGACTGACGATTTCATTGTGGTGATAGATGCTTTTCACTGACACAGATTGCAGCAACTCAATAGCTGTTCCTCTAGTATTACGACAGAAAATTTCATCACTGCAGACATCCCCAAAATAAGTCTCTTCAGACTCAGCTAGGGTTAGTCCTTGGATAAAAAGCACATGGTCCATGACCCATACCCAAAGCCTTTCCACCTTGGGAGAACCAGAGCTTACATTTCCCTGACATAACTGTACTGAGCTTAAATATGATCCCAATAAATAGTAATTTTATCAAAAACTATTTGAAGCAAAAAGGCTCCCTAAATATTTTATTTTCCTGATACTTCTACTTCAATTAAACATTGTCTAAGTAGCTTGTACATTGTGTGTGTGTGGGAGGGGAGGGTTGGAGTTGGGGTGGTGTGGAAGCCTGGTGGTGGTAATGTGGAATGCAAGGGTTTGGTTGTTTCTTTGTTTTGAGATCACAAAATATAAAAAAATCCTTTCTGAGGTATTTGCTTAAGGATTTAGGGTTGAAGAGTTTAGTCTTAAGGGTCAACATTTTTTTTATTTTGAGGAGGAAGGTACTTATGCTTGTAGGTTCAGTGACATCTCCTCAACATTTTAAAACCATAATTATGATTTAAAAAAAGAGTCTGATTCTACTCCCTGGCTCTCAGATAGCTAGAGATTCCTTGGAGGTAGGAGGAATGCAATTCAATTCACCAAGCTTTTATTAAGTACCTACTATGTGCAAGACACTGTGCTAGACATGAGACATTCAAGAGACTAAAATAAGAACTCATCACTGACCTCAAGGAGCTTACATTCTCTTGGGGAAATAATATGCAAACATCTATGTAAATAAAAGATAATTTGAGGTGGAATAAAGTACTTGTAACTAGTGATATCATAAAAAGCTTCCCAAAAGAGGTGTAACTTTAGCTAATCTTGGGAGGAAACAGGATTTGAAGACATAGAGGTGAGTAGGGAGTGTATTGCAAGAATGGGCACAACCAGTGCAAAAACATGTAGGTGGGAGATGGAATATCTAATTCTAGGCATAGAAAGTAGGCCAATTTGGTTGAAATATGGAATGCATGGAGGGTAGTAGTGTAAGATAAGTGTGGAAAAGTAAGTTGGAGACAGACTTTGCAGAACTTTAAATACTAGGCAGAGAAGAGAGTATTTTGTCCTAAAAGCAATAGAAGTTACTGAAGATTGTATGAGGAAAAGACCAGACTTGTTGGTTGGATCAGGTCCCTGTTGAATTCTCTGGGTACTATTTACTACTTCCAAACTTTTAGGTTGAATTTAACATTGTGCTGAAGCTTCTTCCAGGTTCTCCTTAATTTGGGGTTGCCAAAGATAAGGAGAACTGAGTGACCAGTAGGGTAGGCAGCCATCATAATTTTGCACAGAACATTTCCAAAGCTATTGGTATTAAGGACATTGGCCATATAGAGCATCAAAGCCACAAAGTTGAAAATATAGAGGAGGAAGAAGAAACTAATGGCTTTGATTGCCCCCATGTGAGCTTCCATGCTGGGATTTCTGGAACCTGTGGCGTTACTCTTCATTTGTAGTGTGTGTCTCTTGAGAGAGATGATCAGTAGGGTAGCGGCAAAGATAAACATGATTAGAGGAATGAAAATAGCCAGGTTGTAGATAATAGCAAAGTTAACCACATTAGTCTCTGTAAAGTATTTCTTTTCTTTGGCATTGGAAGAGGAAACTGGGATGGAAGTGTTAACATAAACATTGTAGACATCCTTTGAAATAGGAAGACTGCAGAAAAAAGAAATGAGGACTGATAGACAGAGGAGCCAAGGCATTAATCCAGTGACTCTCCACCTTAACTTGAGGAATAAGGGATGGGTGAAGTTGGCAATCTTGATGCAATAGAAGACACTGAGCCAAGCAGCAAACCAGAGGTTGGAATAGGTCAGGAACATGAAGATAACTTTGAAAGCTTTATACGTTGTATTTTGATTGTAAGAAAGTCGGAATAATAAGCTGTAAGTATTTTCCACCATCAACCAAAACTGTAGCAAGAGCCTTGAACAGCTCAGAATCGTCAAAATAGAATCACTAGTGGAGAGTATTTTGCTCCGGAACCACTCAACAGCATTTGTGGTCACAATGAAACCATTCCCAATCATGCCGGTGATGCACTCAATTCCTGGGACTATTAAAGCGATGAACAGGAAAGGTTCAGATATATCATTATCTGTGTAATCCTTAGTTATTCTTTCCATTTTTTTGATGTCCTTGACTTCACTCTCAGATTGAATTTCCAGTTCACATTTGCTTCATAGTCCCCTGGCTAACAGATGCTCAAGGTACCTATTGCTTATTGAACTCAGCTAATGATTGTTCACAATTTTTCTAAATTTGCTTATCACATGACCACAACTTGAGAGACTGGGAATGCAAATGACTACAGGATTTGGTTACTGGTCCTGTCTCCATTTGTCATAGACACATTATGTTTGAGCCTTCAGCGGGGTGTTATAAAGAACTTGAGAAGAGTTTACGTCATAGTTTATTTCTATCTCCAGCATCCATATTAGTCCTTCTGACTCAATGTCTGGTGGAATAGCCAATATACCAAAGTTTTCTTGGTGTCATAGGTAGCCCAATTTACCTTGATCAATTTTTTAAAAACTAATTTATTTTGGGTTATCAACAATCACTTCCATAAGCTTTTGAGTTTTAAATTTTTCTCCCCCTCCCTATTCACCTCTCTTCCCAAGATGGCATGCAATCTGATATAGGCTATGCATATACATTCCTATTAAACATATTTTCACATTAGTCATGTTGTAAGGAAGAATTAGAACCAGTAGGAGGAACCACAAGAAAGAGGAAACAAACAAAAAAGAAAAAACAGAAAAAAAAGAGCAAATAGTATGCTTCGATCTGCATTCAAACTCCATAGTTCTTTCTTTGGATGTGGATAACATTTTCCATTATGAGATTTTTGGAGATGTCTTAGATCCTTGTATTGCTAAGAAGGACTAAATCTATTAAAGTTAGTCATCGCACAATGTGGCTGTTACTGTGTACAACGTTCTCCTAGTTCTGCTCATTTCACTCAACATCATTCCATACAAGTCTTTCCAAGTTTTTCTGAAGTCTGCCTGCTCATCATTTCTTATGGTACAATAATATTCCATTATATTCATATACTACAACTTGTTCAGCCATTCCCCAATTGATGGGCATCCCCTCAACTTCCATTTCTTTGCCACCAGAAAAAGAGCTGCTATAAATATTTTTGTATATGTGGGTCCTTTTCCCATTTGTATGATCTCTTTGGGATACAGCCCTAGAAGTGGCATTGCTGGGTCAAAGGGTATGCACATTTTTATAGCCCTTTGGGCATAGTTCCAAATTGTTCTCCAAAATGGTTGAATCATTTCACAACTCCACCAACAATGCATTAGTGTTCCAATTTTCCCACATTTTCTCCAACATTTATCATTTTCCTGTTTTGTCATGTTGGCCAATCTGATAGTGGTACCTCAGAGTTATTTTGATTTGCATTTCTCTAATCAGTAGTGATTTAGAGCATTTTTTCATATGACTACAAATAGCTTTAATTTCTTCATCTGAGAACTGCCTGTTCATATCCTTTGACCATTGATCAATTGGGGAATGACTTGTATTCTTATAAATTTGACTTAGTTCTCTATATATTTTAGAAATGAGGCCCTTATCAGAGACACTGGTTGTAAAAATTCTTTCCCAGTTTTCTGCTTCCCTCCTAATCTTGGTTCCATTGGCTTTGTTTGTCCAAAAACTTTTCAATTTAATGTAATCAAAATTATCCATTTTGCATTTCATAATGTTCTCTATCTCCTGTTTGGTCATAAATTCTTCTGTTCTCCATAAAGCTGACAGGTAAACTATTCCTTGCTCTCCCAGTTTGCTTATGGTATCAGCCTTTATATCTAAATCATGAATCCATTTTGATTTTATTTAGGTAAGTAGTGTGAGATTTTGGTCTATGCCTAGTTTCTGCCATACTATTTTCCAGTTTTCCTGACAGTTTTTGTCAAAGACTGAGTTCTTATCCCAGAAGCTGGTGTCTTTGGGTTTATCAAATAGTAGATTACTATGGTCTTTGACTACTGTGTCTTGCATACCTAACCTATTCCACTGATCCACCACTCTATTTCTTAACCACTACCAAGTAGTTTTGATGATTGCTGCTTTATAATGCAATTTAAAATCTGGAACATCTAAGCCACCTTCCCCTGCATTTCTTTTCGTTAGTTCCCTTGATATTCTGGACCTTGTGTTATTCTAAATGATTCTGTTATTATTTTTTTCTAGGTCTATAAGATAAATTTTTGGTAATTTGATTGGTATGACACTGAATAATACCTTGATCAATCTTTGGTGGCTCTGAAGAACCCTTCTTCAGCTTAGGTTTACTGACCTTTTAAATTGCCTTCCTTGACTTCAGAAGCCAGGTCAGATCATTGACTTTGTTGCCCTGAACTTTTTTTATTTTCTTTCTCTGGTCAGAAATTCTGGGTCTACATTATTTTCATGCCCATATATGAGAATTTGTGGATTGCCCATTCCTCAGATGCTGCTACTTTAGAATCAGATTTCTTTGAGAAAGCATGATGGGATGAAACAATGAATAGAAAAATCAAAATAAAATGCCAGTTTGCTTAACTATGTGCAGAAAAAGGTTCTGTGACAATATTTCCATTTGCCTTCATCACTGCTCTTATTATCAGCATGACTTGGCCATGTAGAATCATATGTTTTATTCTTTGGAGGGCATCAGAAAGAAAGGGACATATCCTTAGGAATACTTTATAAAAATTGGAAATAAAACATAACAGATGTGTATGTGTGTGGGTACAACCAATTACAGTGTGTGTGTGTGTGTGTGCATGCATGTATGCATGCGTGTGTGCATGTGTAACCAATTACAACTTGTGGGAGGGAGAGAATGTGCATTTTTTAAAGCACCTACTATGTTCCAGGCACTGTGCTAAGGGTTTTTTACAAACATTATATCATTTAATCCTCACAAAAGACCATAAGGGTTATAATCCCCATTTTATAGTTGAGGAGACTGAGGCAGACAGAAGTTAAGTGACTTGCACAATGTCACACAGATGCTAGGGGTCTGAAGCTAAATATGAACTCCTGACTCCAGGCCTAGTTATCTATTTACTATGCTACTTAGCAATCTCTTGTAGAAATAAACACAAATTCTAGAGAATTACCATTGTGGCTGAATGATTGAATATGAGTTGGAAAGAAACGTCAGAGACTAGCTAATCTAATTCATACCTGACCAAAAGTTCCCTCTATTAGTATTCCTGTTACATTGTCATGTCGATTCTACTTGAAGACCTCCAGTGATGACTATCTACCAAGGAACCCATTCTACTTTTGGACAGTTTGAGTTAGGGAAATGTTCTTTATATTGGGTGAGAAATCTCCCTTTGAGAAACTTCTACGCATTATCCCTTACTCTACTTTCTGGGGCTAAGCAAAATGTATGGTTTTTTTCTGTATGACATATCTTCACATGTTTGAAAACCCCTCGTTCCCCTGGCAAGTCTTCTCTTCTTCAAGCTAAATATCCCAAATACTTTCATCACTCTCATTACATATGAAGGTAATTTCTGACCCTCATAGGTCCTGGTTTAAAGTTCCTTCAAAATACTAGTCTCCTTTCCTTCAGCTTGTTAATATTTCAGTATTTTGATAGGAGGTCCATGATTTCGTATATGTGGGTAGTCCTTCCAAAGGTATAGATCACAACCCATTTATACCTTCTCATCTAATGTGGTTCTTATCTAGGTTCTCCTATGATTACTGTACAGAGGCTCCTCTCAATAGACTTGGGGCCTTCTTCTGGATCTCTCCATATTGTGTGGTTATGATTGGAATATACTTATTGTTGTCTGCTGGTCCTACAGTTCCTACTACATGATCTTGTCACCTTTTCATGTCATACATTTCTCTGATAATACCCTTATAAAATTATTTATTTATACATGCTTTTATAGTATATCCCTTTCACTGTCTCCCCCAGTCCCTCTGAAAAAAAAAAAGTCTTATCCTACATAGACATATTTCAATAAAACAAATTCCCACATTGACTATGCCCAAAGATGTATATCTATTTCTGCATTGTAAGTTCATCACTTATTTGGCAGGAAGTCAATGGTGTATTAAATTTTCAGCCTTTTGAACTTGCGGTTTTTCAGTGCATTGATCAGAGTTCTAAAGTCTTTCAAAGATGTTTTTCTCTATAATGTTGTTATCATTGTATAAATTGTTCTCCTAGTTCTGCTCACTTCACTTTGTACCTGTTCACAAATATCTTCTCAGTTTCCTGTGAAACCATCTCCTTTGTCATTTCTTATGGTACAATGATATTCACAACAGTATTCTTTAGAGCAGTGGTGTTGAACGCAAATGAAAAATAGGCCACTCCACCATATATTTGGATCCTTGCAGGCTGCATATTGACTTTGTTTTAAAATGTAATATTATCTATGTTTTGTTGTATTTTTATTTATATTGTTAAATATTGCCCAATTATATTTTAATCTGCTTTGGGCTATACTTGGGAGTGGTGTGGGCTTCATTTATGACACTTTCACAATAGAGCATTGCTCTTGAGCTATTTTTGGTTGATCAAATTTTTCAGCCTGCTCATGTCCATATTGTAACTCTTCGTTGCATTTCAGGTGACCTATAGCTTTAATTTCTCAGAGACCATGGTATTCCAGGAATCACAGCTGTATAACAATACAGAAGGATATTGATGTTAAAACCCTGTTTTATTGAGAATCTTGGGCATTAAAAGTACCACACAATTTAGCAAAGCAATCTAGTCTGTTTTTCTCCTGTTCAATTCTTGGTCCATTTATACCCATATGTGTGTGTGTGTGTGTGTGTGTGTGTGTGTGTGTGTGTGTGTGTGTATACTGATAGACCACCTCTATAGGTTGTTCATTTAAAAGCCTGTCAAATCCATATCCACTTGGTTTTAACTGTGTGGCTTTAGACTGAACTCTTTGGAATGAATGGCATTGCCAATTAAGAGGTTCTGTAATATTTCAGTGTTTGATGCAATTAGTACAATGTCACCTGTAAAAAGGAACATCATATTTTGTCATTTAATCAATCAATTAATGTTTATTAAGCACCTCTCATGTGCCAAGCCCCATGCCAAGTGCAGCTATCATCATTGATAGGAAATCCCTCACCATCTCTAGTGACTATTTCCTTGACCTGGGCTTTGCATTTGTCCTCCTCCATGATAATGGCAAACACCTTTGGTGAACACATGTCTCCTTGTTTTATGCTTCTCTTGATATTAATAATCAGAGTGCTAAATGGAATTATCACTTTTATTATATCTTCCAAGAAAATTTGCACGATTTTTGTATAAGCATGGGAGATACCTTTTTAGAGGAGAGACTTTAAGATGATATTTTGCTTGACAGAATAAAAAAAATTTAAATAGTAAAGAGACAGTAAGGGAGCATGCAATAATTAAGTGCCTACCACATGCCACCTACTGTGCTAAATGCTTTACAGATATTATTCCATTTCATTCTCACAAAACCTGAGATAGGTGATATTATGATCCCCCATTTTGTGATTAAGGAAACTGAAGCAGAGGTTAAATGACTTGTCTAGGATCACACAGTAAGTGTTTGAGGCTGGATTTGAACTCGGGTCTCCCTGACTCCAGGTCCAGTGCTCTATCCACTGTGCTACTTACCTGTACAGTGAACTTTTATAGTATTGTGCCTTTATGCCAATTATGTGATGGTTAAGATGGGGCCTATTGTGAAAGCTCACTTTCTTCTCTTAACTTCATCAAGAATGCCCTCAATATATCAAGAGATTATTTTATAACAATAAGAAAGTAGATATATGAGATGTTAATTATTGGAAATTGCTTAATTGCTTTTAAAAAAATAATAATGCATTCTTTTAATTTTCCTAAATGTTTGAACTCTCCTCTTTCAGATATCTTGAGGATCCCTCAATATCTTCAAAATTTGGTTCCCTCCAGGCTACACCTACTCTGTATATACCTAGGCTAGTCCAGCTGCTTTTCAAAAATTTTTAAAATTTATTTTATTTTCAGCTTAAGAAATAAAGCAAGCATTTCCATAACATAATAGAATATAAAAAAGATGATTGTGCATGAAACTGCAAATCGATTATGTACAACTTGCTATTCCTTTTAACTATATAATAAAGTTATCTTGTAACTTTCTTTTTTTCCCTTTTTTTCTTCCCTCCCCCTGCCCTAGAAATGACTACCATTAGACACAAATATGTGTGTGTATGTATATGTCTATATCTATATCTAACAAAACTATTCTATACATATTTCTATTTATCAGTTTTTTTTCTCTGGATGCAGATAGTGTCTTCTTTCATATGTCTTTTATAGTTAATTTGGGTATTTATAATAGCCAAAAATGATTTAGTCACTCAAAGTTGTTCTTAAAATAATATTGTTACTGTGTATAATATTCCCTTGATTTTGCTCATTTTACTCTTCATTATTTCATGCAAGTCTATCCATATTTTTCTAAGGTCATTGAGCTTATCATTTCTTACAACACAGTAGAATTTCATCACAATCATATACCATAACTTGTTCAGCCATTCCCCAGTTGACAGGCATCCCTACAATTTCCAATTCTTTTCCACCACAAAGAAAACCACTATAAATATTTTAGAATACATAAGTTCTTTTTCCTTTTCCCCTAATTATCTCTGGAAATAGACTTAATAGTGTTCAGGTATAGGCAATTTAATAAATCTTTGAGAATAATTTCAGATTACTCTCCAAAATGGTTGGATTAGTTTACAATTCCACCAACGGTGAATTAGTGTCCCAATTTTCCACATCTTCTCCAACATTTGATTTCCCCTACAATCATTTTATTCAATCTGATATAAATGTATAATGTTATGTATAATGTAAAATGATATTTCACGGTTATTGTAATTTACATTTCTTTAATCAATAATGATCTATAGCATTTTTTCATATGACTATAAATTGTTTGGATTTCTTCATTGAAAACCTGCCTGTTCACATCCTTTTACTATCTATCAATTGGGGAATGACTTGTATTCTTAAAGATTTGACAGAGTTCTTTATATATTTGAGATATGAGACCTTTATCTGAGAATCTGTCTATAAAATTTTCCTCCAATTCTGTTTTCCTTCTGATTTTGGCTACATTTGTTATATCTGTATACCACCTTTTCAATTTAATGTAAACAAAATTATCCATTTTATACCTCATACTGCTCTCTGTCTTTTGTTTATTTCTGAATTGTTCACTTATCCATAAGCCTGATAGGTAATATATTCCATGATCTTCAAATTTTCTTATAATATTTCTCTTTATATCTAGGCCATGTATCAATTTTGATCTTATCTTGGTAAATATGTAAGATATTTTTCTGTGCCCAATTTCTGCCAGACTGCTTTCCAGTTTTCCCAACAATTTTTACCAAAATATGCACCAAATAATAGAGCATTTAAATTTTTAAAAGAAAAGTTAAATGAATTATAGATGGAGATAGTCATACTATAATAGTAGAAGACTTTACTCTTCCCCTCGTAGAACTGTGCCGGTCGCGCCGTGCACTCTCCTCCTATAAGGAGCAGGCTGCCAAGGTCATACTTACCAGTCTTCGGAGCCCACCTGGATAAACACAGAGACGAGCCGATCAGGAGGTGCAAACACTCGAACTTTATTCAGAGGCCATCACAGCAAGGCCGAGCAGGAGCAAGAGAGAGTGAGCTCCGACCCCTACCGCCCCTATATACCTTCCTAGCCCCTCCTCCTCAGCCCGCCTACCAGTGAATGATTGTAGGATCAGATACCGGAAGGAGATGTCTGGGGTTAGCGCTGCACCTAGAGAGAGGACCAGACAAAGGGAGCTCGTTCTCTGCCATCCCACTCCCACGTGGCACAGCCCCCTGCCTCAGGAGCACATGCTCCGGCTACTTCCCCGTATCCTGTTCCTACCCCAGTTCACCACAACTCTACATGGCACAGCCCCCTGCCTCAGGAGCATAAGCTCCGGTTACTTCCTAATATCTTGTCCCTGCCCCATCTTGCCACAACTCCCACGTGGCTCGTAGCCAACATCAGACAATCCCTCACAAGAACCAGTTGCTTTTTGTTTTCTTTAGTGACATTTATTTCTTTGTCTTTTTATCTTTAGTGACTAAGCACACTGCTGTGTATGTGTAATAGGCAGTTAATAGATACTTGTTGATTGATCGATCCCTTTTACCAATATGGTAAATGATTGCTTCTTTTCAGTAAAGAGAGTAGTTACTTGGGTTGGTTACTTGCACTAAGACTCATCTCTGAGAGTGACCTTTGTTCATTCTTTTATTTTTACTTTTAGTTGTATTTTATTTTCATTTGTAACTCACATGCATCCTATTTGTTTCCTAATATATCTTTGTCCTTTCCTAAGCCTAGTGAGTCTTACTTTTTGGCAAAGAATAAAAAAGAGAAAAAAAATTAGTTCATCAAAAGCCACAAAGACATCAAACAATTGCCCTAGAGCAGTAATATTACATTACATTCACGTACCAAAACTTATTTGATCATCCCCCAAATGAGGGGTATCTACTCTGTTTCCAATCCATTCTTTGCTACCATGAAAAGAGCTTCTATGGATATTTTGAAACATATGGGAATTTTCTTTCTGTCTTTGACTTCATTGGAACATAGGCTTAATTTTGGGATTTAACTGCGTCAAAGAGTGTAACCACTTTTGAAGGGACATAATTCCAAATTACTTTCTAGGATGGCTGAAGCTATTCACAGCGCTACCAAGAGTATAGCAGTGTGTTTGCCTCTCCACAATGTGTTCAGTGTTGACTATTTCCATCTTTTTATCCTCTTTGATAATTTGCTGGGTGTAAGATACCTCAGTTTATCTTTACTATGACTGTTAATATTACTTTAATATGACCATTAATAGTTTTTAATCCTTTTGAGAGCAATTTGTTTATATCCTTTGACCATTTACTTATTGATAAATGTTTTTGGGCCTACATAGTTGTGGTAATTCTCTAAATATCTTCTATAGCATACTGTTGTCAGAGATACTTGATGCAAATTTTTTTTCTCCTATTTCCTTTCTATCCTGATTTTGTTTGTACAAAAGTTTTTAATTTAATGTAATCAAAACATTTTATTTTCTATGATATCTTATATCATTTGTTTAGTGAGAGAGAATGTAAGCTGTCTCCATTTGATCTCCATTTACTTGGTTGATTGATCACCAAGGGATTTATTGAACCACTGGAAGCATAAAGTCATCAAAGAGAAAGCTGTGGCCATGCAAGACAAAGCTAAAGGTGGGGAGGAGGTTTAAAGAAATTAAAATATAAAAGATACCAATCTTAACATGTACTTTTCAAGCTGTAGAGTATATAATAAGAGATTTGGAAGGTATCCCAGCCAAACTTCCATACAATATTAATGAAACAGAAGGGCCTATCATCCTAAATTCACTGTAGAAATATTAATGTTTCCTCATCAAAAGGAGAAAGAGGATTAATCAACCTCAGAATACTTGGCAAACATGTTTAAAATGTACAGAACTACTTTTGGAATAATCAAACATCATTTCTCTAAACAATAGTAAAGGCTGACAATAAGCAAATGCCACTGGATTTGTTGAATGTAACCTAAAATGGCTTATGCCAGATGAAACCTATGAAGGCTGTGATATAAAAGGCCTTCCCTGGGTGATATCCAAGTGAATTCAATCAACTATTAAGTAGCATTGGAAAAATGGCATGAATCATCATGGATTGGTTGATAGAAATAGAGCACCTTTTAATGGCAATTCAGGACCAGTTATTGACACCAGAAGTTATAGGCACAATGTCCTTAAGGATCTAGATTTATTGACCAATACAGATAGTGCAAGGACATGGTAGGAACTGAACAACATATCGTTATGCTATTCCTTCTTCCTAGATAGAGAGCCACCTAGGTAAATGAACAGAATTTCCAAGCTTTAGGATCTTCCCTGACAGGATTTAACTTATGGTAGTGATGATGATGATAATCACAATCATAATGATGATAATAATAATAGTAATAGCTAGCATTTATATAGCATTTACTATGTGCCAGACACTGTGCTAAGCACTTTACAAATATTATCACACTTAATCTCTTTTAAGCCCTGGGAAGTAGGTGCTATCATTATCCCCATTTTATAAATGTAGAAACTGAGGCAAACAGAGGTTAAGGGACTTTCCCAAGGTTCCACAGCTAGTAAACATATGATGGCTAGCTAGTAAAAATCTGAGGCCAGATTTGAACTTGGGTCTTTCAGAGTCCAGGCCTGGTTTGCTCTATCTGATGTACCACCTAACTGCCCTATCTACAATACTGTTCAAAATAAGAAAATTCCAGACCCGATCTTCAGCTTCCACTAGCCCTCAGACTGTAACTTTCTCTTCCCACAAAGAATTTCTCCTTCAGTCACCAACTTTTACTCAACTGGGAAATCTTTATCATCTCCAAATGTTTTTTGCCTTTTGCCTATGTTCCCTTGGAAGGCAATGTGCCACAGTAGAAAGGATGGTGAGCCTAGAGTCACAAGGCTTGAGTTCAAATTCCGGTTCTTCCACTTACTTGTGGGATCTTAGGTTAAGTCATTTAGTCCTTTGGTCCTGAGTTTCCTCACCTATAAAATAAGAGGATTGGACTGTGTGACCTCTGTGGCCCTTTCCAGCACTCAATCCACGATCTTATGATCCTTTTCATTCCCAAGGTCATTAGGGGCTGTCACGAAGATGTAAAACAACAACCAAATAGCCATATAAGATGTGACTCAGTGAAAAACTGCATGCCAGGGACAGGCAAATTGGGGAAGGATTCTGTTACTACCAACCCTCAACAGGAGAACTGGTTGTTTGCATCTCAGGGCCCAGAGGCCCCAAGACCACAAATAAATCAGCGGCTTATTCAAACTAGAAATTGGAGCATAGATTGATGGTACTGAATGCAGCTGGAAATATAAGAAATAGGCAGTAGAAAATAGCTCCAGGACTGGAGACTAATGAGTTATGGGATGTGTCTCTCAAAAGGGACACACTCCTGCTAACCTAAGTCAATTTGTTTATCCAGGTTTTAATCTGGTCCAGCCTTGAGGAGCATTCCCCTCTTCATAGAGTAAATGTTGGTCTAGATTCTGTATACTACCATATTTATCCATTTAACATTAATCCAATATTTGTTAAGTATCTACTTGTATGGGAAGACACAAAGTTTAGGTAAGATACAGTCCCTGCCCTCATAGACAGGAAGTATGCAAAAGGAAGGAATGGGAAACAAAGGGAAGGGAACAAGTATTATTTATTAAGCTGATACTATGTGCTAAGCACTTTTTGATAATAATAATAATAATGATAAATTTGTTTAGTCATTTTTCAGTCATGTCTGACTCTTCATGACCCCATTTGGGGTTTTCTTGGCAGAGATACTGGTTTATCATGACTGAACAGCATCAACAAAGAAGAGAAATGAAACCCAAGAAATAAAATCCTGAGAAAACAGAATAAACAAAACAGAAATCAGTGACTCCATGAGACAACAAGAAATATCAGAAAAATAAAATGATTGAAAAAATAGAAAAGAAATGAAAGATAGCTGGTATGAAAAACAACTGAACTGAAGAAAAGATCAAGAAGAGGTAATTTAGATTTTCTTGAACTCACTGAAAACTATTGTTAAAAAATAAAAAAAAGCTTGGTTGCTGCATTAAAACTATCACAAATTAAAACTTCTAATATTCATTGGAATGTGAGGACAAAGTGATTTTTTTGAAGAAAAAAAAACCCAAAAGGAAAATTTTCAGGAATGTTATAGTTAAAATCAAGGTCTTCCATGTCAAAGGAAAAAAAAATACTGCAAGCACTCGGAAAGAACTATAGTCCGGTTCACATAAAACCTGGCAGCTTCTTCTTTAAACAAGGGAAGATCTTGGATTACTATATTGCAGAAAGCAAAAGGTGCTGGTTTATAACCAAGAATGATTTGTCCTGCAAAGCTGATTATAATCCTATATGGAAATGATGAGGATGGGAACTAAATCCCAAAAAGGAAAAACCCTGAATTTTCCCACATGGCCAAATCTCTGGCATTTGCCTGAGGCTATGTATAATCCCATCAACTGGCCTTTCTTTGTGGCTACACCCAATCTCCCAATTTAGTTACTCTTAACCTAGCCTAGCCCTCCCTATGGCCCCTGGCCATTTCCCATACTTAATCCTAGCTAGGCTCCATCTTCCAGGACCCAGGAGTCCTGTTCACCCCAGTTTACTGGCCACTCCCATTCAGATCTTCCTTAGACCCCTTCTCCAGTCACCCCAAACTACTTGGCCATTCCTAGATCCCTCCCACAGTCTTTCTGTATATAAGGTCCATCTTGTCTCCATTAAGGTGCTCAGATTTTAAAAATCTAGCCACTGCTTAGAATCTAGCCAATACTTGCAGACTCCTAGGTTCCTCAAGAGCCTGGCAATATGGCAGATGTTTAATAAACCTTGTCTTTGGCTGCAGGAAGGCTTGGGTGGAATTCTTTCGGGCAGGACTCGTGTATTGCGATCTCAGGGTTCCAGCACCCCTAAACCTCTAGACCTCATCAGAAATAAAACCAGACCCTTAATGGAAAAGAGGTCTCTCAAGCCTTTCTGATGAAAAGACCGTAATTGAGTAGGATCTGTGAAATGCAAACACAAGAGTCAAGAGAAACATAGAAAGATAAATTTATTTGAAAAGCTGGAATGGATTGTAGGCTGATGTAGCACTGAACTCTTAGGAACAAGAACCCTTTCAAAACCTTAATGTCTTTAAATAGTATTGAGGAAATACATACATGCATGTGCATATGATGAGGTCTAGAGGTTTAGGGGTCCTGGAATCCCAAAATCACAACACGTAGGTTCTACCTGAAAGAATTCAACCCAAGCCTTCTTTCAACCAAAAACAAGGTTTATTGAAGATTCTCCATATTAGCTAGACTATTAAGGAATCTGAGCATCTGTGGGCTATTGGCTAGATTGTGAAAATCTGAGCAGTGGCTAGATTATAAGAATCCCAGTATCTTAATGGAAATGATGCGGTTTAAGAGTTCAGGGCTCCTGGAACCCCAAAATCACAACACATGGGTCCTGCCCAAAAGAATTCAACCCAAGCCTTCTTTCAGCCAAAGACAAGGTTTATTAGAACATCCATCATATTGGTCAGACTCTTAAAGAGTCTGAATATTAGGAAACTATTGGTTTATTGGCTAGATTATAAGAATCCCAGCAGTGGCTAGATTTTAGGAATGTGAGCTGTGGCTAGATTATAAGAATCTAAGCATCTTTACAGAGACAAGGTAGACTTTATATACAGAAAGACTGTGGGAGGGACCTAGGAGTGGCCAGTAAACTGGGGTGAACAAAACTCCTGGGACCTGGACCTAGTGGCCAAGGGAGAATGGAGCCTAGCTAGGATTAAGGGAGGGAAATGGCCAGGGGCCATACATAGGGAGGTAAGACAAAGGAAGGCCAGGCTAGATTAGCAGAATTGGGAGATTGGGTGTAGCCACAATGAAAAGCCAGTTGATGGGATTATAGCTTCAGGTGAAAGCCAGAGATTTGGCCATGTGGGAAAGTCCAGGGTTTTTCCTTTCTGGGGTCTAGATCGCAACCCCATCTGAGACAAGACTGTCCTTACATACAGAAAACCTGTGGGAGGGATCTAGGAGTGGCCAAGTAGTTTGGGGTTGTTAGAAATATGCTTGACACCTAAAATTTAGTATCAAGAAAGTTTATTACAGAGAAAGTCCAGAGGATTAGACGTTTCTGGCCAGAAGTGGGTTCCAGCCCTTTTAGGGAGGGATGGGCCCTGAGTGCAAGGGCAAGCATGCTTTTATGCATTCAAATTCGGGGGCGCGAAACCTCCCAGGCCTGGACTGGTCTATCCCTTCCCGGGTTATACCACTCCTTACATGTTTTCCCTTGATATGCTCAAGTATGTTCCCCCTCCCTTGGTCATACATCCCATGACTCATTAATGAGGCTCTAATTTTATGCGGGGTGTGTCAGACAATAGTAATGAAGTTCATTAAGCAGGTGCACTAACATTTTTCTGGTGTCCTCAGGTTGATGCTAACTGGTCTGAGCTGGCTGGACCTTATCTTGAATTTGGAGTCTTTTTAGAGCCATCAGTTTACTTCTTATCGGTTAAGCCCTCGCCCACCTACAGTTCTGCTTCCTGGAACTGTTCTTTAAGTCTCTGCATTATTCTCTTTCTCTGTGGAAATATAACCTTTGCCTGATTCTCACAGGGTGATGGGAGGAGGGGCCTTAGGAGATCTGGATGGGAGTGGTCAGTAAACTGGGGTGAACAGAACTCCTGGGACCTAGACAATGGAGCCTAGATAAGATTAAGTGTGGGAAATGGCTGGGGGTCATGGAGAGGTAAGACAAGGGAGTGTACAATTGGGTGTAGCCAGAGATTTGGCCATGTGGGAAAGTCCAGAGTTTTTCCTTTCTGGGTCTAGATCCCATCCTCATGGCATATATGTACATATACTGGCATTATGATTTACAACGTTTTTTTTTTTTCTTATTTTTTTAGTCATTGTGCACATAGTTTCTCTATATCTGCTTCCTTAACTATGCCTGTTTATATGTCTTTACATGCTTTTCTGAAATTTTTGGTTTTGGATTTTTTTACTGTTAGCTTTTGCTTTTCCATCACCTTCATTGCAAAATAGATCTCTTTGCTCTAGTCTCGCCCAGAAAGCTATCCCCTGTAACAGAGAATAAAAAAAAGAAAGAGAGGGATAAAGAAGTCCATTGAGTAAACCAACATATCTATCAAGTCTGACAGTATATATAATATTCCATATCCATAGCCTCTGCAAAATAGGGAGGGAAATTAATTTTTTCATCCATTTTTTGGGGGCCAAGCTTGGTCATTAAAGTGATTTTCTTAAAATACAGATCTGATCTAGTGGCTCCATCTTATCTCCCGGATCAAATATAAAAACTGTATTTGGTCCCTTACAACCTGGGCCTCTTTAACCTTTCCAATTTTTTTACACCTTTCTCACCCAGACATACTTTGTGATATAGAGACACTGGCCTTCTTGCTGTTCCTCAAACAGGACACCCCATCTGCCAACTCTAGGAGTTTTCACTGGCTGTTCCCTAAGCCTGAAACATTGTCCTTCATCTCCACCTCCTGACTTCCCTGGCTCCCTTCAAGTCCTAGTTAAAATCCTACCTTCTACAGGAACCTTTTCCTGGTCCCTCTTAATGCCAATGCCTTTCTTTTGTTAATTATTTCCAATTTATCCTGTATATGGCTTGTTTGTGTGTTGTCTGCCCCATTAGACTGTGAGATACTTGAGAGCAGGGACTTTCTTTTACCTTTCTTTGTGTCCTTATCACTTAGCATAGTGCCTTGCACACAGGAGACACTTAATAAATGTTTCTTGAGTAACCATTTACATTTTTCTTTTTTTTTGTTTGTTTTGCTTATTTTATTTTGAGGTTAAGAAATGAAAAAAGCACTTTCATAACACTGTTGTAGTTATTTTGCATAATGTTTTCCTGGTTTGCTTACTTCTGCTGCCTTGTAGTTATCTTCTTCATTGTTTACAGCACAATAATAATTTTCAATTACATCTGTGTGCCACAATATGCTTATCTATCTCCTATTTGGTTGGCATTTACTTTATTTATAATTCTTTACTAGCAAAAAATGTTGCTATGACTATTTTGTTATCTGTGAGACCTTTCTTTTTGCTCTGATTTCCTTGGGGTATGTATGTCTAGATAAAATAACTAACAAAAGAAACTACGTGAATAAAGAAAGCAGCAAATTCTTTTCTCTTCCTCCGTGAAAACAGTGGTACTTCCTTCCATATACTCCTAACCCCAAGGCAGCATCACATCTTGCTTTTTGAATCTTAGAATGACATTGTACTTGACAATTCCAAAGAACTCATGATAAAAAATGCTATTCACCTCCAGAGAGAGAACTGATGATCTCTGAGTGCAGATGGAAACACATTTTTTTTTACTTTTATTTTTCTTGCTTTTCCCTCCCTCACAACATGACTAATATGGAAATGTTTTGCATGACTTCATATATACGATGGGTATCATATTTCTTCCTTTCTCAATGAGTGGGATACAGAGTGGAGGAAGGGAGAAAATTTGGAACTGAAAATAAAAATAAATTAACAAAAAACCCAAGATAAATAAAAATACAATGCAATACATACATACACATACATATATATGTATAAACATACCCATATATAAATGATATTATACTGTTTTTCCTGAGTATATGGAAATTTGGATGATTTAATTTTTATTTTTAGACTGGCTCTATGATATCATTAGTGTAAGGAGCTACCAGCAAGGAACTTCCTTTAGCAATATAGGTTAACACCTTCTCTGCAACTTAGATCCTTATAATTGCTTGGGAGAAATGAGACATCAAATGATTTGCCTAAGTTTGCACAGCCAATATATGTCATAGGAAGGACATGAATCCAGGTCTTCTTGATTCCAAGGTCAATTTTCTATCTATTATGCCCTGCTGCCCTGTTGATTTAATATCATAACTTTTTAAAACATTAAAATAATTTTGGAAAAATAAAGGCCTATGCATTCCACACCTGAACTTTGACATCACAATCTCAGATGTGCTTAAGCAAGAGATAGATGAGCTTATAGAAGCAACACTAAAAGAACAAAATGAAAAACAGACTGATTGGCCCAACCATCCATAGAGGAATTATGTACTAAAAGTGTCACCATTGAGAATACATCAAGGGATTGATTCAGAAGGTGTCTGAAGGGGAAGAGTGAAAGTCCAAGTGGTGTGGGAGAAAATCTTGGATCTTACTAATATAGTAAAAAAGAAAATAAAAACCATCAATGACTGCTGACCTATATTCTCACTTTCCCAGCTATTAAATTTTTGTGAAAATTATTTCTACACAATGAAGGCATATTTGATTAAGCTATAGGTAGAGAATAGGCAAGTGTACACAAGTAAGTGGATTGTATCTTTTCACAATTGATTAAAAGGTGTACAGAAATACAAAATTCCATTGTTTTTGTTGAGTGTTGACTATAAAAAAGCATTTGATTTGGTAGAAGAAAATGACACCTTAAAGTGTTCTTTGAACAAATGTGTGCCTTCTGCCTACTTTGTGGACATCTTTGGGGCTGTAATAACAATACCAACTCATAATTGGATAGTTTTCATGTTTTCTGCAACTTATAGAAAGTAGACTTTTACTTACTTATGTAATTATTTAACGAGCAAGATCTTATTGGTCATGGGGTGATGCTTCTCAGTAGCCAAGTGATTTTTTTGGAGGACCATCAGCAGGCATCAACTGGCTTTCTCAAAGCCTGCAATATTTCTGTTGTTCACTAGAGGGCGCTCTTAGACTATTTCTACCGTAGTCTGGAACTGGCTAGTGGTTAGATAACTGAGGGTTTTTGTTTTTGTTTTGTTTTTTTGGGTATAAAGCAATAGAGTATCACTTTGAAAAATTAAAATAATGGAAATCTCAACATGGCTTAATCACTGGCTCTGCATTTCAACGTGCTCTCTGCATCTTCATATTTAGGAAATTTCTTGTTATTTTTAGTCAACCATATTCATGATGATGAGAATAGGATCTAGACCCCAGAAAGGAAAAACCCTGGACTTTCCCACAAGGCCAGATCTCTGGCTGCCAGTCTCAGGAGTCTCTTCACTCGTGGCTGAATGAAAGGAATGAAATGGAGCGGTGGACTAGACAATAGGAAGAAAAATGGATCAAATATTTTTTTTCGAAGTATAAATCTAGTGGAAGGCCAAAAATGATGATGGATCAGCCAGTACTATCATATACAAAATTGCACACCTTTCTCTTGATCTCTCTTCTGTTTACATTCCTGAATTGACCTCACATTTGAGGGGTGGTTGTACATCATATTTTTCCTGACTTCATATTTTGTGCATGTGTGTGTGTGTGTGTGTGATTCTCTAAGATAATAAAGCTGTGGAATTCTCCTCCAAAAGATCCCTAGCTTCCAATGGAGACTGGTGGTAGCCTATCTATGGGCTCCAAGGAGCCTATTTCTCTTATCACTGACTTCTAGGATTTGGAGTGTGAACTTGAACCCTCCTACTAGCTTGTAGAAAAGATAGAGATATATGTTGATACAATTAGGTGGTTTTGGAATTAGAGTGACTATGTTTGAAGAATAGTTATTTAATTGTTGTTGTCAGCTTCAAGGGAGGTCTGTAAAGGAATCACCTAAGAATTCATTTTTTTTCTTTGCATTCCCAGCACCTAACGTGGTGTCTGGCACTTACTAAGTTGGCATAATAAATGCTTGCTGATTGAATTGTTTCTTTCTGACTCTTGCAATATTTTTTCCTTGACCTGGAAGCTCTGGAATTTGGCTATAATATTCCTGGGAATTTTCATTTTGAGACCTCTTTTAGAAGTTGATAGATGGATTCTTTCAATTTCTGTTTTTACCAATCCTTTTATTGGTTCTATTGCTCCAAAATTCATTTTTGAGGCATTATTTTAATATTCTTTGAAGATGAATTAGGAGAGCTCAGGTAATTTTCTGTCTTTACTCTGTCATCTTGATTCTGCCATCTTGGCTTCTGTGAATAAGTCTAACATAACCTTTTTATCTCCCAGTATCTCACACATTGCTCTGAAAATGGCAGATACTTAGTATTTCATAAACTGAATAAAAAATAACCCTCTCAGAATTATTGCTCTTAAGAAATGAAAAAGAAACCTACTTTGCTCTTGCTTTTAACTACCATTGTACTTCTCTTTCCTTTCACCATTTCTCAAATTCTGTACATGTATAACCTCTGCCTATTGCCTCCATTTCCTTACCACCATTTTCTCTTCTGTCTACAATATGTTTTCCATCCTGACCACTCAGCCGAAATCCTTCCCTCTTAGTTTGCCAAAGTCTTCTCTGCAGAATTTGATCCCATTCGCCAACCCATCCTTCTTAAAACTTTTGCTTACTTTGACTGTAGGAATCCTATAAGGCCTTGCTTCCCTGCTCTCCCTTATCTATACTCACCTTGTTGAAGAGCTGTTGTGCATCTCAAATGAGAGAGTGGGTATAAAGCACTTTGTACTAATTAAATATCAGTTAATATTATTGTTGACATCTAACTCATGCCATTTGTATTATTTTGAATTATAGTTATTTATGTATGTTACTATGTCCCCTCCACTTTCATGCTAGATTGGAAGCTACATGAAGGTAGGAATACATTTAATATAATCTTTGTATACCCCAGCTTCCATTGTTGTTGTTGTTGTTGTTCTTCTTCTAGAGTCACTAGGTCTCCAATCTAGTTATGATCTGATTCTCTGAGCCTTCTGTTATATTCGTGTTGAGCTCAAGCGATGTTTATAGAGCAATAGAGGGGTGTGCTAAGAAATGTTTAACAACAGAGCTTTCTGGGTGGGGAAATGTATATACCACCTTTAAGTTTAATCTGTATTATTAACACTTTATTAAATCTAGACAATCAACAAAGCAACAAATCAAGCCTGATTTATAGTAATTACCGATTTCTGAGGTGTAAACGCTTGTACTGAAAATTTAACAATTTAACAAGCTGGTTAGAGCTGGCTCCAGCACACCCCTGCCATGTGAAAATACCCACCCACTGTCATGGTTATAATGATTTCTTCTGAGTACATGAATAGTCCCAACCTGTTAGTAATAGGTATGCATAACAATAACAGGTAGCATTAATATTGATGCTTTTAAGGTTTACAAAGTGCTTTACATATGGTATCTCATTTGATCTCACAATGATTCTATAGGGTAGGTGCTATTATTATCTCAATTTTACAAATGAGGAAAATGAGGCAAGTTAATTGACTTGCTCAAGGTCACAGAGCTAGTAAGTGACTGAGACATGATTCAAACTCAAATCCCTGACTCCATATTTGACATTATATCTATTATGCTACTTAGCTACCTAATAAGCCACCTAGCTTAGGTGGGATTGTTTTGTACTGTCCCTGCACCAGAAGGAATTTCTTTGTACTGTCTTTTCAAGTCATATAGCTTTCAATTACAACCCCTGTCCTTCCAGTTTTATCCTCCAAGACCATGGGAAGAACTGGATTTTCTTCCCTTTTCCAATCTATCTTCAGTCAGTACAAAACACCATTTATACAAGTTATAGAAGTCACTTAGTACTGAGATGAGAGGAATTGCATGAGGCAAAGTCCAAACTCGCAATGTTCTTGGGATTTCCTGACTTTATCATTTTATTTTTGCTTTCTTATGTAATTTTGTGTTAATCAGGAAAAATGTATGTGATAGGAAAAACCACATCTGAATGGTATTTGAATCTAATGTAGAGTAGATCAATGTACCTTTCTGTTTTACATGACTAAATCTCTAGTTACAAAATCACATTATGGGAACCCTATATGTGCATTTAGTAGAAAAGAAAGGACAACAAATATAGGGATTGTTCTGCACAGACAAATAGGACAGGTACACAGCCTAGCCCCATTTTTAAGCCTTTCTATTTATAAGTGGTCCCTTTACAGAATAGAGATAAAATACATCACCTCTGTTTGTGCTCATTAAAATGACTAATCATAATTTGATTATTATATTTAATATAACCTTCCTGGTGAGGATATCCTCCATTAAATAATTCATACCTTCACTTGTAGGAGAGGGGCCACTGCAGTGTTGTGGGAAAGAGGAAACAAAAAGTCAAGTTCCAAAGCCTGTCTTAAACTATAGCAGGGAAAGGGAGAGGCAAAAGAAAACAATGCAAGTGATGACTCCGAATGGTGTCCCAGAAAGCAAGCGGCTCTAGGATGAAAACCCAGAGTCTTAGGTGAAAAATTCATCTTCACTTTCCTGACAGGGTCCAGCTACATGAGGAAAAATAGCAAGAACAAATCTGGTGCTGAAACCTTCCCCAGGTATTTCTTAGCTTGGGATTGCCCAAAATTAATAATACTGAGTGACCAGAGGGGTAGGCAGCTATAATGATTTTGCAGAATACAATCCAGAAACTGTCATCATCAAAAACATTAGACATGTAGAGGAGCAAAGCAACAAAATTAAAAATGTAGAGAATGAGGAAAGAGCTTATAGATTTGATGGCCCCTATGTGAGCCTCCATGCTGGGATTCCTGGAGCCTGTGGTATTGCTTTCCATCTGTAGGGTATGTCTCTTGAGAGAGATAATCAACAGGATGGCTGCAAGCATGAACAGGATGAGAGGAATGAACATTCCCACATTGTAGATAATAGCCAAGTTGATCACATTGGTATTGATGATGTATTTCTTCTTTGTGGAGTTGGAGAATGGGTCAGGGATTGAGTGATTGCAGGATGTATTATATATCTGTTGGGAAAAAAGGACACTGTAACAGAAGGAAATGAACACTGATGACCACAGTAGCCAAGGCATTAGTCTAGTGATTCTCCACTTTAGCCTGAGGAACAGAGGGTGGTTGAAATTGGCAATCTTTACAAAGTAGAAGATGTTGAGCCAAGTAGCAAACCAGAGGCTGCAAAAAGTCAAGAACATGAAAATGACTTTGAATGTATCATAGACAGTATCTTCTTTGTAAAAGGATGGGAATATTAAAGATGCAAAGCTTTCCATCATCATGCAACTCTGGAGAGCAATTCTAGATGAACTGAGGAAAAACAAAATCCTACCACTTGTGGAGAACTTTCTGTTTTGCACCCACTCAGCCCCATTTGTAACCATAATGAAACTATTTCCAATAATGCCAATGATGCACTCCATTCCTGGAATTGTGAAAGATATGATGATAACAAACATTGATGGTTTGTCTTCTGGGGAGCTGCAAGTTTCCATCATCATCAGCTACAAGTCTTCTATTTCTGGGGGAAATATGTTGTTCAGGCACCTGACTGGCAGATCCCTAGTAGCACCCAGAATTTATCTTATAGGAAGCAGTTGGTGGAGCGTTTCTAAATCAACATGATTTGTTTATTTCAGGATCTTAGCTCTGAGCCCAGAGATGCAAATGATCGAAGGATTTGATTCCTAGGCATCTCTCTATTTTAAGACATGTTGACACTGGACCAGCCAGGGGATCTTACTGTCTTCTTTCAAATTGAATGATACTGCCTTGAGATCATTGTCCTTTGGTGGTCTCAGGAACTAATTCATTACCTAAGTCATCATTTCTAATCTGTGACTACAGAGAATTGCTTAAAAAAGTAGACATTAACAACTCTCGTAGAAGATCCAGAGTAGAAGAATTTCTTTCATAACCAACAGTTTGGACTTTTAAAGCTTAGACTTAAATATGTCTTTTGCATATCATAATGATAATCATATGACATTTTAGGTTTGTAAAGTGTTTTGCACAGCATCTGGGGTCACCCTGATTTACACTAAAATTCCCCTTGAAAAGCTATGAAAAGGTACCAGTAGTATTCTGTAGTTCTGTATTCAAAACCATAGCTCTTGAGTGCCCACTGAAAGCCAACCAATGGGCATAATTAATTGAAATCAAGTCATTTAATGAAATAGCATAGTAAGAAAAATAGAAATTGAAATTCTCCCATTATTCTAGGGCACATTTGATCACTGGGATAAGTGGACACACATACAGATCATTCGTAGGAAGCACAAGCTAGGCAAACTATGCAGAGTTGGTACATGCAGGTAAGGTCACAAATTAGGGAACATGTGACCAGAGGATACATGTGAAGGGTCAGCTCATACTACTGAGTCTTCAGGGTTGCCCATTTTTCTTCTGATGTCATTGTGCTGCCTTTGTCTTCTTGGCCTACTCCCAACAGGGTATGGTATAGCTGCTGATCCCCACTATACATTGCATGATGTCTTTGCTATGGCTTACCTTTATTTGCTGCTATTTACCAGGCTTCATTTGAAGTCCTTAGATGAGATTCTGTCTCTTTGTCATAAGAGGAGGAATGGGCTCTGCCATCACTGTTTCAGACCAATTCTTTTAAGAAGAGAAAAGCAGCTTGCTTTTTTTTTTTGCTTTTGTTTGGTGAGGCAATTGGGGTTAAGTGACTTGCCCAGGGTCACACAGCTAGTGAGTGTCAAGTGTCTGAAGCTGGATTTGAACTCAGGTCCTCCTGACTCCAAGGCTAGAGCTCTATCCACTGCACCACCTAGCTGCCCCAGCTTTCTTTCTTTAAGAGAAAAGAAGGCTGTCACTAATCAAGATCTTGGTCTTCAAGGGCTAAGATTTTTTGGAATATAGACATCCATTCAGGTATTTAGAGACTTCAAGTATCTTTAAACTCAATTCTACCTGCATTAATCCTTCTATCTTATATAGGTTTAGGACATCCCTTTTAACTCCACTAAGATTCTGATTGTCAATCAACATTCCCATTCACCAGGGAATTTCCTTAGTTGGAGTTTCTTATACCAGTGAAGTCATAGGTCCTGTTAGTATTCCCATTTTATAGTTGGGGAAACTGAAGTACTACTGGGAGGTTAAATCATGTGTCCAATATCACACACCTAATAAGCAGACTCAGGCCTATGACTTCTGGTCCAGTGTGCTTTTATTATCAGGGCAAATGGGGCAACTAGGTCATAAAAGAGGCCCTTAGAGTGATCTCCAAGTAAGGAGACAGGCTAGAAAGATAAATTAACTGCCAGGGTTAGCATGACATGAGTCATTTGACCTGTTCTCCGGTAGCTCCCTTTCTCTAATTTCTGCATCAGCAACCCACAACGGTGGTGGTGCACAGGAGTGAATGGGGGAGGGAGAGATCAGAAAAGGGCACCAATAATCATGCTCTCTCATACCCCTATCGTGTCCTAAACTTCAGTATGAACATGCATGCCTAAAGAAACCTCTCTCTTGCTTATTCTCCCCTCCTTTCTATGAGTCTCTGGCCCCTTTCCATGCACTGTCATTCAGGTTTAAAAGTTTAAATCCTGGGAGGAGAGGGATATGTTCTTTGATCACTGACAAGCAGGAGTAGAGATCTGAGTTTTGAGTTCCACTTTGCCACTTAATTTGTGTGACCTTGGACAAGTCATATTGCCTTTTTGGGACCTCACTTTCTTTACCTCTGAAATGAGGGGGTTGGATGAAATGACCTCTAATATCCTTTTCCAGCTTGAAATCTATGATTTTAGGAAATGTGTCCGCTCCATTAAGCCAGTGTACTAATGATGTCATGTTTTCAAGGAGGCAGGCTCTGAGGTAACAGGTAGAAAATGTGTTTGTGGAAAAGTGTGTGTGTATGTGTATGTGTGTGTGTGTGTGTGTGTGTGTGTGTGTGTGTAAATCCCAAAACAAATGTATCTTTTCTATGCTATTGGGGGGTATCAACATCTGAAACACGACAGGAGAATGAAAAATTAAATACTCCATCAAATCATAGAACATGAAGTTAAATATTCTTCCCTTAATTGCACTGATCTCTGTTCAGTTTCCAAACATTTTGAACAAAATCACTGGCTTCTTTGTTAAGATTCAAATCGATAACTGGTTCAATCATTTTGATTTAACTGACAGGTCAAAGAATCATTCATTTCAGCCAGACAGATGAGTAAGCTGTAACTCCTCCTTTCCCTTGATTTTTGAGATCCTTGGAACTGGTCCAAGCTTTGGACTCTAAAAGGAGTGATCTAAGTAAAGAGTATTTTTGGGGATAGGGTTTTGGGTAGGCTGACCTAGGGAGGGGGAGAAGATTTGGAAAATTTAGTCTATATTCCTGATTGTGAATGACCACAAAACATTTCCCTGTGTACTCAAGAATTAATCTGAATGACAGCTTAGGGAAGGGAATTAGAGATAGCAGTAAAGAAAAAAAGCTTCATTTAGTAGTTTTTTTGTCTTTGTTTCTTCTTTTCAATTCATAAATAGCATTTTATTTTCTTCCAATTACATGTAAAGAGAATTTTCAACATTCACTTTTTATAATCTTTTATTGAGGTTTGGCTTTTTGGTTTTTAATATCTCTTTCTACTCTCTACCTATAGATTTCCTTGTATTCAGTTGCAGGGGTGAGTATAGAGTCAGAGGATTTACTGAGAGTGAGTGAATTGAAATCAAAAGAGATGAAGAAAGGAAATAAAAATAAGGAGAGAGATGGAAGGATGAAGGTAGAGGGTAGAGATGTAGAAAGGGAGATGGGGGAGAGTCAGATAGACAGACACAAAGACAGAGACAAACTGAGAAAGACAAAGAATGGCATAGATAGGTGATATGGATAGTAACAGATGAGAGAAGAAGATGAGCTCTTCTACACTGCTTTTTCTGTCCAGGCTTTAGTGTCCTTTCTTCAAGCTGTACCCTGGGGCTCAGAAGGTGCAGAGAAGAAAAATGAAAAACACAAGAGCTATTCAAATAGAGTTACCTAAGTTGGGCACAATTTGAGTTCCGCCACTTTCCCCAAAGGTGATGGGTTTGGACAGAGCCTGCCTGATGAGCTACTTGATCTAGGGTTCCAAAAAAAAAAAAAGAGAGAGAGAATTTGGCCCATCCTGAAGGATAATAGGCAGTGAATAAATGAATCATGATAATAGTAATAATCAAAGCTCACTTTTCTATTGTACTTTACAATTCACAAAGATTTTTTTTTTCACAGTGACCTTGTGAAGAACTTTGGTAGCACAAGTCTCACAATTAATCTCCATTTTGCAGACAAGGAGATGAAGGTTTAGCAAGGAAGAGTAAAACAATAGTCTTCTTATTAAGAAGAATGTATGGAGCCAAGATTAAGGAGAAGGAGGAAGCAGTAGATACCTTCTTTCCCAAATAACTACTGCTTGAACAAAAGATTTAAGAAGCGTGCCAGACTGTGTAATGATTGGAAAATCTAGGAATAGTTACCGAATACCTGCAAGCTAAGCCTCAAAGATAAATACTACTTGCCCACAAGATCAATTAGTGTTTCTTTCAAAAATAAAATGAATTAAAATATTATAAATGAAATGAAAATAATATTGGAAAAATTATAAAGGAAATGAGAGATTTAGAAAAAAGACAGAAAAAAACTAGAAAAAGAAAATTAATACCTTATCCCAAGAGTTATAAGATCTAACCCAAGTAATAGGCTCCCTGAAATTATAATTGACTAAATAAAAATTAATTAATCTATCAGCTAACAAGAAATGTTTTTTAAAAAGATTGAAAAAAGGGGAGAAAATGAAAGGTATTGTATATCATAAATAGCTGACCTGGGAAATAGAACAAGGAGAGATAATTTAAGTATATCTAAAAGCTATCACCAATAAAAAGAGCCTAGATAATATTTTTCAGGAAATCTTAAAATAAAACTGTACAGATATATTAAAACCAGAGGGAAAAATGAAAATAAAAAGAACCTATTACCTCCTGAAAGAAACCCCAAAATAAAAGCTCCTAGGAATGTCATAGCCAAAATCTAGAGCTTCCAGGTCAGAAAAGAGTTTGCAGGAAACCAGAAATAAAGTATTTAACTACTGATGAATCATAATCAAGATCACACAAGGTTTTGTAGTTACCAATAAATTACCAAAAAGAAACAGAGAGCATGAAATATGCTATTCCATACGTCAAAAGACAGGCTTGCAAGCAAGAATAAATTACCTAGCAAATTAAATTTTAATCCTGCAAAATCAAATGGCTCTTTAATGAAATAGAAAACTGCAAAGCATTCCTGGTGAAAAGATAGAACTGGGTAAAAAAATTTGAAATATAAACACTAGAGTAAAAAAAAAGGCTCATACAAATGAGCAATCGGAAGGGACTTTACAAGGATGAAGTATTACATTCTGATGAGGAGGGATGGTATGGATATCCTCAGAACCCTGATGTCACCAATAGTCATAGGACTCAAATAAGACGGAGAGCCTAGGAATGATTTTTTTCTTTTTCTTTTTCTTCTTAATGGTATTAGAACAAAGGAAAGAGAGAAAAAAAGGGATGACCAGAGAAGAAAAGGGGAGGAAGGACTGGGGGAGGCTTATTCTCTCATGTAATTGGGGTACAAGTAGAAATTTATACAAATGAGGAGAGGTTGGGGGAGCTAGCAGAACCAAAACCTTACTTTCATCTGAATTGATCAAAGAAAGGCAAGACGCACAGACACGAAGAGTTTAGAGTAGAAACACATTAAATTTAACAGGTGAACAGGAGAGAACAAGGAGAAGAGAAAGAGGAGGGAGTAAGAGTGAGGGCAGATTTAGTTTTGGGTTTTCTTTTTTCTTTTTTCTTTTCTCCGATAGTGGGTATGGGAGGAAGAGGAAATCAATTTTTATGAATTGAAAAAATAATTTTAAAAGTATATATGAAAGAACCCTAGAGTATCAGAAATTGTTGGCATCTTTAAGACCGTTCAGTCTAGGTCTCCCTTATTTTACAAACAAGGAAAATAAGTTGAAAGATGAAATGAGCTCTCCAGAGTCACACAACTATTTTCTGGCAGAGTTATTAACCCGAATTTTGACTCCAAGAACAGGGTTATTTCTGTTATAAGAGAGAAGCACAATGGTAACTGACTTGTAAAGGGAAATTGTGGTCAAAGAAAGGACATCGCAGATTCAAAGAGAATGTCGCAGTCGCTCTCTGCTGGAGTCTCTGCAGCCAGTAGTAAAGCTTACTGACTTCTGGGAGCATCTGCAGAGGCAAGGAAGATGGAGCAGCAAAAATTATTAGAATTTCAGACTCATGGACTGTTAAGAGTTGCAAGGGATCTTAAAGGTCACCTAGTTATTTTAAAGATGTAACCTGATTTGCCTATGCCCACAAGAAATAGAGACTTCTAGGAGGAGAATATCTTACTGGGTAGATGCTGTTGACCTAAATCTTCAAGTTTGAGGGTCTGCTGTGATCTGATCCTTGAAAGGTCTTATGGGAGATAGAAGGCAGTAGCCATAGAATGAGGAGGAGGAGGATGTATTTTGCCTTTTTTGAGGTCCTTGGGATTGGCCTGGGGGAGTAGTCTTGGCAGAAAGGATTTGGGGGATGAGATTAAGAGTGGGATTCCCTGTGGAAGAGAGAGAATTCAGAGAATTTGATCAGTATTTCTGCTTGTCAGTGACCACAGAACATGTCCTTCTTTTCCCAGGAGTTAACTTCTAAATCTGAATGGCATCCCAAGAAAAGGGTCCATAGACTTGTAGGAAGGAGGAGAGAGTAGGCAAATGAGAGAGATTTATTTAGACATGCATGTTCATGCAGAAATGCAAGGCATGGCAGAGGTGTGGGAGGGGCACAACATAGCATTGGAAGCCCTCTCTGGCTTCTACCTCCTCCCCCAGCCATTAAGCCCTATGCACTAGGACTATTATGGGTTGCTGACGCAGAAATTGGAGAGGGGGAGCTAACAGAGAATAACCCAAAGATTATCAGCGGCTGCTCGTGTGTTAGTGAGGTACTGCAAAGTACCACCTGGGCCCCACTTCTTCCTTCTGCTTCTTAAAGGCTTTAGCTCAAAGTCACTAATTCCCTGATATATTACTCAACATGCTTCTTTCCAGTTAGTATAGGGGGAAGAGACAGAAGGATCAGTTTCTCCCAGGGTGCCAGTAAAAATTTGGCTAGTGCTCACACTTTAATTACTTTGGTCATAACCTTTTCAATTCCCATCTATCTTAATTATTCCCTACAAAAATATGGCACTTGCCAATTCTGACTTATGTGGCTAATGATAACAGTGGGAGGAGTTAGGGAGAAGGAGTTCCTTTTCTCCTTAAGGAGAAAGATACTTTTCTCTACTTAGAGGGAGTTGAGGTGGGAAGGGAAGAGTAGGTTTTACCTTTATTTTAAAGAAACGATTGACTCAATTCCTTATTAGTTTGAACTGAGGAGGTGGGGGGTAGAAAAGACTCCTGGATTTCCCCATAGGACAAAGAAAAAGTACATGTATCATCATCCTTAGACCCATAAATGTGGAGAACCTGAGTCATTAATGCAAAAACCTTAGCTAGATGGCTAGGGAATTTGTCATTAAGGGTGCTGAGGACTTGCAGCCATTTCAGCTTAGGGCATTGATGCCCCAGCTGTTGAGGGCACTGAGGTTAATTGACTATAGCTAGTCAGTAGAAGGGAGTTCTCCCACCACCTTGCCACATGTATAATTCAGCTCCATACCTCATTTTACATGGGCTCAATTTATACACGCAAGCACATGTTTACATGCTCTGCAGGTAAAGAAATTGAGACTGAAAGAGGAGAAATGGTTGACCCCAGTCATATAGCTTGTTCATGGCAGAGATAGTGATATACCTCAGATCTTTGAGTGATCACATGGCATCCTTTTTATAGCTCTCCTACCATTCTAGGATCATTCGAAATTCAAAGAAGGCCAAGAAATTCATGTTTCCTGCTTTCATTTTTGTTACCTTTTGTAGTGACATTTCAGGGTCATCTCATGTTATGATTTAGAAGGGATATTTAGAAGGTGATAAGTAGAAGTAAAAAAAAAACCCAAACTAAAACAATACTAGATAGGTAAGCCCACAATTGACTCAATCATTTTGAATAAGGTGACCAGAGACACTTTGCTTCAGTGAGAGGAATGAAATTGAGGATATAAGCTTCATGACCTAGAAGATGTCAAGCTGGGCAGCTTGGCAGAATGATAATTATTGTATAAGCCACTGAACTTTCTTCAGAGAGATAAAATACAAAATTCTCTATATGGCATTCAAAGCTCTTCACAACCTGACCCCTTCCCATACTTCCAGTGTTATTACACCTTACTCACCCCTGTACACCCTGAGATCCGGTGACACTGGCCTCTTGGCCGCTCCTTGCACAAGACACTTCTTCTGACTAGGCATTTTCACTGACTTTCCCCCATGCCTCAAAACCCTCTCTTTTCATTACTACTTTTAGGCTTCTGTGGCTTCCTTCAAATCCCAGCTAAAATCCCTCTTTCTATGAGAAGCCTTTACTGATATCTCTTAATGTTACTGCCTTCCTTCCACTGATTATACCCAGTTTGTCCTTTATCTATCTTATTTGTACATAATTGTTTTCATGTTGTCTTCTCCATTAGATTGTGAGAGTAGCACTATCTTTTGCCTTTCTTTATATTCCCAGCACTTAACACAATGCTTGGCACATAGTAGGTGCTTAATAAGTCCTTGTTAACCTAGTGATTTACTGAAAGGAAACCCTATCTTCAAATTCACATTGATAACAACAAAATAAAACAATATATTGGGAAGGATCATGGGATACTGAATTTACTCAAGATGAGGTCATTGGTTTTTAAAATGTTTTATTGGCATCCTTTTTAATATCACTACCATTTCTTTTGCTGTTCCCTCTAATAAAAGAGTAAACAAGGAGTAATGAGTAGAAATTGAAGGAAAGCAGATTGTGACTCCATACAAGGAGATCTTTAGAAGTAGAATGGTTTCCCTTGAAAGGTAGATAGTTTTCCATCATTAGGTGTCTTCATATGGAGGCTGTTTGATTACTTTTAGAGGACGCTGTATATGGAATTCATACTTTGAGTAGAGACTGTATTAGATAACCTCTCAGGTCCCTTCCAAATGGAAGATTCTCAGAGTCTTTGAGCTGCCATAATGCCAAGATTGTTCTCTGGATTCTGGCAAAAGACAATGAGGAGATTCTTTTCCTACTGCCTCATCTTCTATTAGTGACATTTGTTTGTTTTGAAGTGGCACAAGGAAATGTTTCTTTCCTTGTGGCTCTCCTTCTTCTGTTGCATAATAGCCAGACTTTCTGCCTTTCCAACAGCTTGAATCAAAAACTGGAGACACAGAGTTCCTCATTTTTTCAGTTGTGCCAAATCCAGATGCAAATGATAATGTAAACTAAATAATGCAAATTTTCACTTCTTACATCTCATATGTATCTCCAAATAAAACATTTTACAGGTCATGCTTTTGGCCTTTTAGTGATAGGCCTCTTGGTGTAAGAGGTACGGGCCTGGTTTTAGAAACAAAATCTAAGTTCAAGTCCCAACACTGTCACTTATAAGTTGTATGATCCTGGGCAAATCTGTGACTGCTCTGTGCCTCATTTTCCTCAGCTGTGATATGAAGATCATAATATGCTATTTAACTCATGTTTATAAATATTAAGGTGTTTTATAGGGCTTAGGTTCTTAGGGCTAAACACAAGGTGCAAAATCTTAAAAGTTCTCTTCCAACAAAGTGTCTCCTATAATATATTAAGATTCTGTAATATTCCTTGATAGACACAGATACCACAGACACTCAGCTGAGTTTGTTAATGATCTTATATCAATGTTCAGCATAATATCATATAGGGAAATGTATGATTCCTGAAAGTATTTACCACTGTTATGGAGAATGGATAGTGTATCATCCAAATGGAAGAGGGATTCCCTATAGATAGTAAAATCCTCCAGCTGCTCCTTTTTGTGGATGACAGTGGGGTGATTCTACTAGGGCCCAAAACATTATAGGGTATGCTCAGTTAGGTGGATGTTTACTCAAAAGAAATTGACTAAGCAATCCATGTAGGAAAAATCAAGTGGATAGAAAATATGTGTTGCCCAGATTATGACATGCAGTTGGTTGGATGACATGTTGAACTAGACCATCACTATAGATGGACAGTGAGATGAGGATATAATTGATTAAGAGGAAGAGTGTGGGCTAGGTTGTATCTGAGAAAGTACACATTACTTTCATTGTTTTTTGATACAATAACCCATCTTTTAGATGAATTTTATCCTTGTCATGCTGGGATAAGACTGTTATATGGACTGGTAGAGGGAGTTACCACACTGAGAATTTTTTGTAATGATGAAATCATAGTTTCTTTATGTATTTGGGAATATACTAGGCCTCTAAAGCCATCTTAGGTAATTGCTAGCATTTGGAAGGAAATTCTAGTTTATCAAAATAGCTAACCTTTATCTAACTCAGACTGTGTTCAAAATGACTTGTTCCCCCTCTTGATTCATGCAAAGTATATTACCTAACGAAGCTGGCTAAAGAATTCAAATGGAAAAGGGGCTTACTGACAATCATATATAATTTCTTTGAGTTTGCAGTACTTCTTTTTGTATTAATAAATACTCTTAAATCCATAAGATTGGTGACTAACTTTTGAATGTTTTAGCATATTTTGCAGTTACTTGTCAATTATTTGTCAGTATTGTCGATATTACTTGTCAATATTGCCTTTTGCTGGCCAAGATATAGCCACTTATCTCGTTCATTTGCATAAGGCACCAAGTGTCTTGCCAAAGCAGGAGTGGTCATAGAGGCAACAAATGTTTGATTTGCCTGAGGTTGTGTGTGAGAAAATGGGTGCTAGGCAGAACTGTCAATAAAAGCTTACTGAATTGGGAAGTATACAGATCATTCCTTGAAAGAACAGGAGACCTGGGTTAAAGTTCTAACTTTGCCATTCACTTTCTGTGGGAGGTTGCATAAATTATTTACTCTCAGGAGGACAGAATTTTCTCATATGTAAAATGAGGGAATTGGGGCAAATGAACTCTAAGTTTTCTAGTTCTGTTGTTCTATGATTTTATGATAATCAAATGGGGGAAAATTTACTCTCAGTCTGTGTAAAGCACTATGCTAGGTTCTAGAGTTACAAATAGAAAAGCAAGACCATTCCTGCTCTCAGGGAGCTCACACTCTAATGAGGGTAACAGCCCATAATGTATCTTCTTTAATGTTATTTCCACTGATAAAACCATATTCATTTTTAATGTTGAATCACTTAATAGTGCTAAAGACTTTGGTGGCAAGAATTTTCTTTTCTGGGTTGTTAATACTGGATTATTCCTCTTGGTTTCTAGGATTTTCCAAGCTTAGGAAACTGTCCTCTTATGTGTTTGAGTTTGGGGAAAAGAAGAGAGTTGTCTGATGGGGAGATCAGGACTTTACAAGTGGCCAGACTGACTGCACTGGACAGAAGAATAGTGGGAGAATTTAGAGGTGGAAGTGGAGAGACATGTGCCGGTCCAAACTGCGCACTCTCTTATAGCCAGATCAGGCAACCAGGGTCATACTCACCGGTCTTCGGGGTCACCCGGATTTACCAGAGACGAGCCGACCAGGGGGTGCAAAAACCTGAACTTTATTCAATAATCATCACAGCAAGGCCGGGCAAGAAGGCACACGCGCACGAGCAGGAGTGAAAGCCGACTCCTCCCCCCCTCCCTGCAGTTCCTTTTAGTACCTTCTTCGTCCCTCCTCCTCAGCCCGCCCACAGTGACTCGTCGAGGATCAAATATCAAAAAGGGATGTCCAGCGCTACTGTCCAGACAAAGGGAGCATACATGGCACAGGAAGTGGGACCTAGATATTTGGAAGGAGGCGTGAGGGATCAGTGCATAGACAAAGGAGAATGTATGTGACGCAGGAAGTCGGGTCCAGATACTGGGGGGGAGGTGTCTGGGGTCAGTGCTACACCTAGGGAGCATACGTGACTCAGGAAGTCAGGTTTGGTCACAGGAAGGAGGCGTCTGGGGTCAGCGTAGTACCTAAAGAAGGAGGCTAGACAGAGAGCTCGTTCTCTGCCGTCCCCCTCCCAAGCGGCACAGTCCTTGCCTCAGGAGCACGTGCTCCGGCCACTTCCCTGTACCCCGCTTCCTCCCCAGCCTGTCACAGCTCCACCCAGCACCGCTACAGTCTCGGGAGCGAGAGCTCCAGTTACCTCTCCGAATCCAGATCTCATCCCAGTATGCCACAACTCCACCCAGCACTGCCTCTGCCTCAGGAGCAAGAGCTCCGGTCACTTCCTAATACCCAGTTCCCGTCCCATGTTGGCACAATCTCCACTTGGCAGTAGCTAGCACCAGACAGTCCCTCACAATTCCCCCTTTTTGTTTAATTGAGGGGGCGGGGACGGGGCCTCAGTACCAATGTCTCAGTTTTGAGGGCCTCAATAGAACCCCTAAGAATCTTAAAGAAACATCCTAATATAGTGGGTAGTAACAATAATAGTATAAATGCAAAAAGAGCTATAAATGCCCAATGGGTTACAATGGAGGGGATGGGGAAAGAGGTATGTTTAATCCAATCACTAAGGCGATGAACAATATCATCAGTCTTGTGCTGGTGCCAAGTGTCAGATATGTTTCGTGCTAGTGAAATTAACACCCGTAAAGCCTGGAGTTCAGAGGAAAAGTTTGTAGCCTGGATCTGGGAAAGGGCACGGGTATCATTACACCAAGTAGAAAGGAAAGGGAGAGTGTTATTTATGCTTTGTGACAGGGTGTCACAAGTGGTGTTATGATTTAAGGGTGTTACACAAATGGACCGTTATCTGCCATCACATGGCAACTGCTGTTTCAATTCCAGCCACATAAGTTCATTCCCAATGTCCTGAGTAGCCAATGCTACTTTATGAATCTGCTCCTCCAGCTGCTGATCAATATCAGCCTGCACTTGGAGGGTGTGGGCAAATTTATTGGCCAGCTCCTCTATTTGTGAGGCAAGCAATTGCTGGCCACTATATAAGCCCTGTATCTGGAACTCCTCGAAGATGGATGCTGCCAACGCAAGTGCCCCCAGCCATTCTCTCTTGTGTCGATGATAATTAAGTGCTGTACCTATCTCCTCCCACCTGGCATCTTCAGCAGTGGGGAACCAATTGGCAGGGGTCTTAGCTTTTGTCAGTGTGAGGTGTCGAATACCGAGGAGGTACACTGTGGAGTTCAGGGTCCAGCTGCCTGGGTTAATCACATCAGTCAATGTGCAGTTCCAGGTAGATACGTGAAACTTGGGACCCCCCAATTCATCAGAGTCCTGAGTCAGGGTGTGTTGGGAGTTGGGGCAGATTAAAAATCCAAAACCTCGAGGGGCAATGGCTGAGGCTTGGAAACGGTATCCCATGGTGTCACACCCTTCCCTTGTCCTATGCACAGTAGAGAAATTGGCCCCCCCATGCCCAAACCATGAGCGAAAGGCTTGATAAGTGGGGTCGTGGAACGGGGATTCAGGATTTGGGCACTTGCACATGGTGGTATTCATGGTCATATTTTGGGATATAGCGAGGGCTATTTTCCATATACCTGGGTGGATAACGTCCTGGAACACTAACACCGGTTCTGGCATTTCGGCCAGTTGCTGACCTGTCTGTTTAACTACCCAGGAATGGAGCACTATCTCCCGATTGTCTTTAAATAGGGTGTCCCTCAGGTATCCTTCAGCAACCCAGTTGTTACAAGGGGTGGGAGCATGACACCGAGTGAATTTTGGCCATAAGGGGGTGGCTTTGCTAGCAATGCATGGGTGAAATGGGGGCCTTGTATAATTGTACCCAGTCTCACAAATTATACCACCAAAGGTAAGACTTTGTATAAGGGATGTCCTAAAGTATCATCATTAGTATTAGAGTTCTGGAGGTTCCACACCCCGGGGTATCCTCCAGTCCAAGCGCAAAGGCGCTTGCGACCGGTTGGACTGTTACTATCAAGACCGCCTGGATATTCCACATCCGTTATGCAGACGGGAATCCCCCTGACGGTGAAATCAGCTGTGGGTAAAGTCTTTGTTGTGGGTGTTTGTGCCATATCCCTGCCTCCGAAGAGGAGGGTGGCATTACCCTGTAAGATGATCTCCGGGGTAGCCTCTTCCCACGTCAGAATTTGTCTCTGAGCACCTTCTACCAGGATCCATCTCTCCACTCCCGCCTCCTCCTGTTGCTGCAGTGTGGCCCTGGACAGGGATGCCCAGGGCACTGGAGCTGATGCAACCTGTGGCAAAGTCCCGATCGCGCAAAAAAGTGAAAACAGTTTACTCAGTTTAGACATCCTGACTGTCTTTCTTTATGCTCTCTCTGAATTTTCTGTTGACTGTGTTTCTTCTCCCGTCCTTGTTGTCTCTCCCGGGGCTTCTTCAACTCGTTTTGTTCTTCTTTCTGGTACCCAGCGGCTCTGGCCATCAGAATCTGTAAGACATAAATACCCCGGCCCTCTCCGCAACACTACAGATGGGCCTTGCCAGTTTCCCTCATCGTCCTTCCAGAGGACTTTCTGGTTAAGGGATGGTGCATGTAGTGCTGTTTTCAAGGAGCCAATTGAATTGCAAGTGGGCGATGTTATCAGCTGTAGCATGCTGGGGGATAGGCCCGTGTCTCTATCTAGACAGAGAAAATTGTATGTATATAAAGCTTTATCCACATCTGCTTGGGTAGGCCACCACCCTGAGCCCCGACCTCCTACTTCCCCTTTTTGTTTAGTGAGGGTAGCTTTCAAGGTACGATGGGCTCGCTCTACCATAGCCTGACCTGTGGGGTTATAGGGGATCCCTGTAACATCCTTAATGCCAAAGGATGTAAAGAAAGCAGTCATCTGTTTAGATAAATAGGCAGGCCCATTGTCAGTTTTAATGATGTGAGGAATCCCCACAGAGGCAAAGCAATGGTACAGGTGCTTAATAACTGATGGGGTGTTCTCCTTACTGGATACAGTGGCCATTATAAATTTGGAAAAAGTGTCAATGCAGACATGGATAGCGACACGGCCAAGGTGAGTGACATCCATTTGCCACAAGTCATTGGGAAAAAGACCTCGTGGGTTAATCCCCTTTCTGGGTGGAGAGGGGAGAAAAGGAACACAGCGCACACATCGCCTCACAATTTGTTGAGCCTGTTCACGAGTTAAACCATACAGGCATCTTAGGGAGCTCGCTGGTAGGTGTAAAAGATCATGAGCTTGTTCAGCAGGGGTGAGGACTGGCAGTAGGGAGCACTGTAAAGCGCGATCTGCTACATCATTGCCCTCAAAAATGCCTCCTGAGGTGGACTGATGAGAATAAACATGGAGAATATAGAGAGGGTTGCTTCGCTGCAACAAAATTTGCTGTAATTCCTTCAGGAGAGAGGATATGGTGGAATTATGAGGTTGGAGGACAGCGTCCTCTATGCATCTAAGAACCTTTACTGCATATAGGCTATCAGAGATTATGTTTATGGGCTCAGGATATTTGCAGCAAGCATGGAGGATGGCAAAGAGCTCATTTTTCTGGGTAGAGTCATAGGGGGTTTCTAATACTGTTATTTCCTTGGAGGCCTCATGATAAATAGAGGCCTTTTTGTTTTTTGTAGCGTCAGTGAAAACATTTGAGCCTTGAACAGGTTCTCCCATAACCTTTCACTGGGGTGGTACTAAGGTTATTTGCTCTAGCATGGGGAGAAGCAGGCAGGAGGAATGGGGACTTATCTCGGCCCATTGGGAGCAATGTGCCCAAGACCAATAGGTTTGCATAATTGCTTCTCGCTGCTCAGGTTCAAAAGGTAAGTAAAGCAAGGGTCGCTGTCCAGACAAGTGGACAGCCCTTTGTACTGCAGCTAAGGCTAGTTCCCCTAACATCTCATAATAATTTGGTAGCACCTTGTGAGCCTTCTTTGCATAAACAAATTCTAATAATTTGGGACCTTGGTGTATAACACAAAAAGGACTCTGTTGATTGACCAAGGAGACCTCTATTGTACCTTTGGGGTCCCATCTGGCGGTCTGGGCCTGGGCAGCAAGTGAGAGTATTTGGGACACTGCTGCCTTAGCAGCAGGAGTCCATGCCCGAGGGGAGTTCAAGCTTGAATCTCCCTTCAATATATCATATAGGGGCCGCATTACAGCAGGAGGAATGGGTGTGCGGGCTTGGAGCCATTGGATCTGCCCTACTAACTTTTGGAAGTGATTCAAAGTGGTTATCTTATCAAGCCCTAGTTCAGGAATTTGGTTGCTAATGGAAACGGCCTTCATACGGAGGCCCAAGTATGTGAGTGGGTAGTTTTGCTGGACCTTATCAGGGGCCACCACCAGGCCATAATGAGAAAGAGCAGAGACGGTTTCTTTTACCAGTCTTGCTAATGTCTCATTATTGCTAGTGGCTAATAAAATATCATCCATATAGTGAAGTATTGTGGCTTTAGGCCATTTGTTCCTGATAGGGTCCAGCACTCTTCCCACATAAGCCTGACATAAGGTGGGACTGCAGCACATTCCTTGGGGCAGGACCTTCCACTGATATCTTAAATCTGGTCCTGCATTATTGGTAGTGGGTATGGTAAAGGCAAATCTCTTTCTGTCTTCTGGAGATAATGGGATAGAGAAAAAACAATCTTGGATGTCTATGACTGTCACAGGCCATCCAGAAGGCACTAAATTGGGGGAAGGGAGACCAGGCTGTAGGGTTCCAATGGGCTCTAGGGTGGCGTTAACCGCCCTGAGATCTATTAACATTTGAAATTTCCCTGATTTCTTTTTTATTACAAACACTGGGCTGTTCCAGGGGCTGGACATGGGCTCAATGTGCCCCGCCTGTAATTGGTGCTGCACTATATCATGTAAAGCCTGGGTTTTCTCTGCAGGGAGGGGCCATTGGGGTACCCAGACTGGGTTATTAGATCTCCATGTTAGAGGAGTGGGTCTGATACAAGAAAATTTTTCTCGTTGCCCAATGGCCCCAATTAAAAATCCTGCGGGGGTGGTATGTAAACAGATGCCCCACAAGCCTTCAAAATATCCCTCCCCCATAAATTGTATCTCAAACCCATAACTACTAGGGGTCGGATGGTCCCTTGTTTATCTGTGAATTGCCAGGGCAGATCCTCTGCTGATACCCATGCTTGTTGTGCCCCTCCGACCCCATTGACCGTTGTGGCATCCGGTTGGACTGGCCAAGATGGGGGCCAAAATAGTCGTGAGATGACAGAATGATCAGCTCCTGTGTCTAATAATCCCTTGAAGAATCGCCCCTTAATTTGGATAGTTGCCCATGGCTTACTGTATTCTATTTGTTGTACCCAATTAATATCATTACTGTGTCCATCCAGCAGGGGGAGGGCTTGAGCCACTACCTCCCCTTCATCTATGTAAGCTGCCGAATCATGTGGGTTAGTTACTATAATCTGTTGCTGGGGCTGGTGAACAATAACCGTGGTATGGACAATAACTGGGGTATATGATGAAAGGCCCACCATGAGGGCTGTTTGGAAGGTAGAGTCAAGCCCAGTCACTGGCACTATGGTTGTGTCTCCAGGGTCGATTTGGAAGTTCCCTTTGCTAAGAAGGGGAAGTCCGAACCACTGGGTAGAAGTCGGAGGTACTCCCGATGCAGCCCTGAGGGCGCATTCTGAGGGGGTTTGGGTTTCCATCTGGTAAGCTTGTTGAGGGGCCCTCAAGGGGCCCCTTTCCCCATTTCCTGACTTTGGCTTGTGGCATTCTTTAGCATAATGACCGGGCTTATTGCAACTGTGACAAATTACTTTGGGACGGGCCCTACCGGCCTTCTGGCGGCATTGTGCCTTGAAGTGACTGGCTTTGCCGCACTGATAACACAATTTAGTCTCTTTTGTTTTCAGCACTTCTGATAGCCCTCTCGAAAAGGCTTCCGCGAGGGCGTGCATTTGAAAGGCAGTAGACCCCACATGTTCACATCTCTTTATCATTTCCCCTAGGCCAGCATCATTATCTAATGTAAGCATGGCTTTCTTGCAATTTTCATCAGCATTGTCCCGAGCTAGCCTCTGTATAAGGAGGCCAGCAGCTTCTCCCCTGCCCACGGATCTCTCAACAGCCACCTGTAGGAAGGCTACGAAATCCGGGAAGGGTTTATCAGGACCCTTTTTAATCTTGGTCATGGAGGGCTTTTGTTTCCCCAAAGCCTGAATCCTACTAAAAGCCCATAGTGGACATTGGGAGACAGCTGCATACACTGTCCCTAGTGCCTCTTTTAACTCCTTAAATTTCTTCCATTCTAAAGGGGCCCAGGTCCTCCCTCCATCGGATAAGTGTAGGGGAGGGGGCCGCCCCTCCGCGTAGCTCTCCTTGCTAGGGCTTCCTGCTCTCTTGTTCGCTCCCTCCCGTGTGTGCTTTCCTGCCTGGCCTTGCTGTCTTTTCTCTTGCTTATTCTCCCATTCCCTGTTTCCAGTGTCCTCTGCCTCCCTCCCTGATTCTTCCTCACTACTGATTTCCACTTCTTTCACTCTTTTATATATTTCTTTCCCTAGCACCTCCTGATCTGGGACCTTAACAAACATCTGTCCCATCTTCCTTCCCTCATCCTGTAGGCTATGGGGTCTCGTCTCTCTTCCTGCGATCAGACCAGCTGATCAGCAGGGCCCTGGTCTATTTCTCCCGCCCCACGTTGGGCGCCACTTGTGCCGGTCCAAACCGCGCACTCTCTTACGGCCAGATCAGGCAACCAGGGTCATACTCACCGGTCTTCAGGATCACCCAGATTTACCAGAGACGAGCCGACCAGGGGGTGCAAAAACCTGAACTTTATTCAATAATCATCACAGCAAGGCCGGGCAGGAAGGCACACGCGCACGAGCAGGAGCGAAAGCCGACTCCTCCCCCCCTCCCTGCAGCTCTTTTTAGTACCTTCTTCGTCCCTCCTCCTCAGCCTGCCCACAGTGACTCGTCGAGGATCAAATATCAAAAAGGGATGTCCAGCGCTACTGTCCAGACAAAGGGAGCATACATGGCACAGGAAGTGGGACCTAGATATTTGGAAGGAGGCGTGAGGGATCAGTGCATAGAGTACACGTGATTCAGGAAGTCGGGTCCAGATACCGGGGGGAGGTGTCTGGGGTCAGTGCTACACCTAGGGAGCATACGTGACTCAGGAAGTCAGGTTTGGTCACAGGAAGGAGGCGTCTGGGGTCAGCGTAGTACCTAAAGAAGGAGGCTAGACAGAGAGAGCTTGTTCTCTGCCGTCCCCCTCCCAAGCGGCACAGTCCTTGCCTCAGGAGCACGTGCTCCGGCCACTTCCCTGTACCCCGCTTCCTCCCCAGCCTGTCACAGCTCCACCCAGCACCGCTACAGTCTCGGGAGCGAGAGCTCCAGTTACCTCTCCGAACCCAGATCTCATCCCAGTACGCCACAACTCCACCCAGCACCGCCTCTGCCTCGGGAGCAAGAGCTCCGGTCACTTCCTAATACCCAGTTCCCGTCCCATTTTGGCACAATCCCCACTTGGCAGTAGCTGGCACCAGACAGTCCCTCACAGAGACAGACAAGACACCAGCTTTAACCTGAATGCTTAAAGCATGAGTGAGTACAACTGGTCCATGACAGATAGGACAACTATCTTAGGCCACAGGAGTTACTGCTCTTATAAACTTATGGAGTATCTGCTCAGGGCTAAGAAGTCCTTGAATACTGCTAATGGGTCTTGAATGACTGACAGCAAGACAGGCCCAAAGTAGCAAAAATTGGACATCTTATTAGGGGGTGAATGGTTGTATATACAAATCTATATGTGTATATCTATCTATATCTATATCTATCTGTCTATCTATTATCTATGTATAAATCTATCTATATCTGTTTATGTGTATATTTACCTGTACCCTTGGTATAGAGAGATGTGGTCTATGAGTTCAAAATGACTTTGTGGTTTCTATCACATAGATAGATAGATAGATAGATAGATAGATAGATAAATGAGTGTATTACTCAAGAGGGGAAAGCTGCTGATGAGAATGTGGAGCAATCCAGAGAGCAAACTGAACTAGGAGTGAGGAGGCATGGTTGGGGACCCTCATGAAATCCCAGCCAGTGACTTGCCATTCAGGAGAGCAGGCCCAGGGTGTAGAGGGACATCCAGGTGGTCAAGGTTGGTGGAGAAGAGCTTTTTAAAAAACTGTACCAGAGGTGTATAAACCAAACACCACATCAGAGCTTCTAGAATACCCCAAACTCAATGCCATTTGCTCTGAATTTGCTCAAACCTAAAGTTCCAACATAAAAAGAGGTGAACAATTATTTTGTCTAATTAATTTTCAGTCTATAGAAATAATGCCTTCTTCCAACTCTCACTCCCATCAAACCATTGGTGGAAGGATGCTTGTTGAGTTAGAAGTTGGTCAGATTCAGGCTTTCGAAGGTAAAAGTCAGGATTATTAAAGATTAGAGCGTTTGAGCCCAAAGTGAATGAGGCAAGCAACAGTTCCCCACATCCATCCAGGCTGTCATCCTTCCCCAAAATGGCTTTGTATGGGTGGATCATCTTAAGAGTTTATCAAGGAAAGTGTTTAGTGGTTTTCTATGCAATAGTTATGATGGCAAGCCAAAAATGTAAGGTTGAAAAAGTAGATCAGGTGTTTTCAGTTTTCACGGGATTTAAATTTAGTTGTGCTACTGGATATGTAAGACTCCTCTATCTGGACTCATATTTAATTGAATGTATCTTTGACAAGCAGAATGGTTCTTTGGAAGTATATTAATTCCTGAGTAGATAATGATAATGAAAATAATAAGAGCTATCATGTACATGGCAGGCTTACAAAGTACTTTACATATGTTATCTCCTTTGTTCCTCACAAAAATTCAGAGCTGGACTGGCATCCATGAGATGTTAAAGGACCTAGAAGAAAGTGGGTAGATCTTTTATGGACGATTTTTGAGAGGACATAAGATTACCATATGGTAAGAAGGTACAAATCAGTTGAGATGACCGTGTCAGTGGTATCATGGGGCAATTGAAATATTGCAAATAGTTTTAGAATGTGAAATTTTGTGTCATGTATTAGATTTATTAATAAACAGAGAGATTTCTGTCTCCTATAAGCAAAATGGTCCTGAGTTTAGAAACCAATAAAAAATAAGGGAGACAAATGTTTAGATTGGAGGAGAAGAGGATAGCAGTTAGGGAAAGACAAATGTTTGGTGATTTGACCTCTAAAGGAAATAAACGTTGTAGGCAGCACAGAGAGTGAACTCAGTGTGAATTAAGTGAAAGAGAGAATGTAGAGACAGTGTGCCATAGTGCATATAGATAGGATGCTGGGCTTGGAGAAAGGAAGATATGGGTTCAAATCCTGCTCATGAGCCTTATTAACTGTGTGACCCTACGAAAGTTACTTAACCTCTATGTAACGCATACCTATGGCTTATCTAAGTCATACATAAATTTCTCATTATTGGTTATTTTCTCTGACAATCACAGTGCCATTTTACTCAGCCATTTGTGCTGTAAGACTCAGTCTAAAAGAAGACTGTGAACTTTTGTCAGCTCTACCCCAAGCCGATCAATAGCACTCTAGGCATGGGAGAGTTCATGATCTAAGGACTGATAAGAATCATAGATCCATTATATATGGTTTGAATAATTCTATGCAGTTGTTCATCAATTAGGAAATGTTAGAACAAGTTTACATATCTATTATGTATATATATATACATATATATTTTATATAAATATGTACATATATGTGTCAGGGAACACTATTGTGCTGTAAGAAATGATGAAGGGGATCATTTCACAGAAACCCGGGAGGACTCATCTAAACTTATATATAAACTCATATTAACTGATGCAGCACTAAGTGAGAAGAACCAGGAAAACAATGTATATACAAACAATAATATTGTAAAGACAAAGAACTTTGATAGACTTAAGAACTCTGATCAATACAATGACCAACTATAATTCTAGAGGACTCATGAAGAAACATGCTACCCACTTCCTGATAGAGAAGTGACGGACTCAGAGTACAGAATGAGACGTACTAACCTGGACATGGCCAATTGGAGAATTTGTTTTCCTTGATTATATAAGTTTGAATATGAGTTTTGTTTTTCTTGCTATCTCATTGGGACAGGATAGCATGGGAGAGACAGAAGGTGAATCTTCATAAAAATAAAATAAAATCTGGCTTAAAAATATTTGTTCTCAGTGGCTGAGGAAAGTAAATAAAATGTTAGGGTCATACCTGACTCAGACCAGCACCCTATTTGTTAGCTCAGGTTTGATATTTGGAAGAAATGAAGTAGTCAGTCAGAGTTCATTGAACAGATGACAAAAGGAGATTTTCTTAGCCTTATCACAGCAATATTTTTCAGCAAGGATACAGTAGCACTTAGGTTCAATAGATATGGCCTCTGTCACCTGCATATGTAGGCCAGGGAATGATCAATCAAGTGGTCTTAGGGCATCCATCAAACATGAAGGGTGCTCACATAGATGGGTCTTTTTATGCCCTTAGGTGACCTGGAAGTCACGTCAATACAGTCAGAGGCTACCAGGAAGCTATGTCAAAGGAGACACAGTTGAGCCTTGCCCCACCCCAGAGTGAATGAAGTCCCAGATTTGTTGCCTTTTAGGGATGGGGTGGGGAGAGGACGACACCGGTAGATATTGGTCCTATCACAGGGATCTATTGGGTTTTCTTCTGGAAGGTATGCCCAAACAATATCAACAAGTAGAAATGGCTCATAAGAGGGTATAATGTGGGATGAATTGTCAAATAGCTATGGGGCTACTTGATTTGGAATCTTGTTAAAACATGATTTTCTTCCGGGAAGTCCAAGACTTAGGCTACCAACAGAGTTGAGATGAGTTTTATTCAACCTGTCTTGGAAGAAGATTGGTGCCATGTGCTTTCATGTAACTGGATAAGTGGTGGGTGCTGGGACTGAGCTTCCATTAAGAGAAGATCTATCATGAAGGTCTTTTTCCTGAGATAATCTTCTTGTGTCTGTACAGATGTCTAGGGAGATGAACCTGTACAACAGACTGGAATCTTGTTCCTAGAGTTACAAATTCGAAAGGAAAGAGGTGTAACCCTGGGCTAGATTAGGAGTGGGCCTTGAGCTTTCCTCTACTTCTCCTAGAGCACCCAGAAGGAACAACAGTATGTCCTTTTCAGGAAAAAAAAAAAAGAAAGCACTATGTAGGAGAAGTCAGCAGAGGACAGCACAAAGGACAGACAAAAGGGCAAAGCAGAGGGGACGGAAGAGGGGAAAAAAGAAAGTAGCACCACTCCACAATAGGCTAATGGGGACTAGAACAGAGAGCTGGACTTTGGGGGAAAAGGTCTTATGGGATCTAGGCACAAAGGATCTTGGGAGGAGAGGATCATTTCAGCTGAAACTGAGTGATGTTAGGAAATGGTTTTTTCCCCTCACTTAATAGTATCTTGTTTTTTTTTTCAATTATATATAAAGATAGTTTTCAACTTTCACTTTTATAAGATTGAGTTCCAAATTTTTTCTCCCTCCTTCCTCCCCTCTTTCCCTCCCCAAGACAGCAAGCAATCTGATATAGGCTATACATATACAATCATATTAAACATATTTCCGTATTAGTCATGTTGTGAAAAAAATTAGGACAAGAAGAGAAAAACCAGAGGAAAGAAAAAAAAGTGAAAATAGTATGCTTAGATCTGCATTCAGACTCCATAGTTCTTTCTCTGGATGTGGATAACATTTTCCATCATAAGTCTTTTGGAATTGTTTTAGATCATTGTATTGTTGAGAAGAGCTAATTCTATCAAAGATGATCATTGCACAATGTTGCTGTTATTATGTACAATGTTTTCCTGGTTCTGCTCACTTCATTCAATGCTAGGAAATGTTGAATGTAATAGTTTAGATTATCATAATTTGCTTATTACATATGTACCATCCCCTTGAGATATGTGAGGTAGGGGTCCTTCTCCACATCATAGCTGGTGCTTAATATTTATTAAGATGACTAATTGATTCAAGTCCCCAAGCATGTATTATAGACCTGAATATATATATAGATATAAACATTTTAAAAAATGACAGGCAGTGTGGTGTAGTGGATAGAAGATTGACCTTAGAATCAAATCTGAGCTAGGTTCAAGTTCTTCTGACATTTGCTAGGTGGGTGATCATGTCTCAGTGCCCCCCAGGCAACTTTCTAGTTTATGCAGTGCATAGAGTGCTGGGCCTGGAGTCAGTAAGACTCATCTTTCTGAGTTCAAATCTGGCCTTAGACACTTACTGGCGACCTGGGCAAGTTGCTTAATTTCTTTTTTTTTTTGAGGGTCATAAGTCAGCATTTATTATTTAAGTTGAGAACAGGTTATGAAGGGGGTGGGGGCTATTCATAACAGAGAGTCCAAGGTGGAACCCTAGGGCAGAGGGAAGAAGGGAGGAGACAGGGAGAGGAGAGCTTCTCCTCTGTGTCTGCTCTAAATGGGGTCGAACCTGATTTCTGAGCCTTGGTCCAGGCCACACAATGAAGCACAAGATAAAATGAGGTTCTAGGGGCTACAAGTTTAGGAAACATCAAGGGGTGGCCAGAGTTACACATCCAACCAGAGGTGGGGACTGGGATTCTCCTTGCCTTAGCAGCACCGCTTCCTTTTAGGAATTGAAGCATAGTGATAAGTTCTATCCCACTTATTTCAATTCTAATGAAACATTCTTGGAGTTAAAGAATTCTTTGTGCTAAAGAATTCTTTCATTGCCTCTCTAATTTCTTGTACTTTGCTTCTGGTTTCTTTGAATATGCATCTACCTTGTAAGCTGCCTGTTCCAGAGCTGCTGCTTGCTCCTCAGTTAAAGTGACCTGATCCAGATAAGGCTGAAGTGCTGCAGATTTCTGGTTTAAGTCCTTTAGGTTTCTACTTATGTTTACTTCATTATCTTTCATTTCTAGATACTTCAAGCTAGTCAATTTGTTCATATTTTCCAGAAGTTTATAGTCTTTACTGGTAGTTGTCAGCTTGCCTGTCGGGTACATGGCCATTTTGGAGAACATGTCATGGCACAGCCCCATGATAGCTGCCTTGGTGGGCTCCATGGCCTCTTCGGCCATCTCCACCACAGCATTGTCTAGGCTGGGGAAGGGAGGAAGGAGAAAGGATGGAGGAAAGGATGGGGATGGGGAGAGGGGCAGAGGGAGGAGACATGAGAAGGGAAAGGAGAGGAGGGGAGGGAAGAGAGAGGAGGAAAGAGGGAAAAAAGGGAAAGGTAAAGAGTTAGAGGAGGTCAAGTCACTTAATTTCTGTCTGCCTCAGTTTCCTCATTTGTAAAGTGATAGTAAAAGGACCTATCTTCCAGGGTTATTGTGAGGATAAAATGAGATATTTGGAAAATACCTTGAAAACCTTAAAAATTTTATAAATGCTAGCTATTATTGTTACTGATCTGTATTGCTGGAGGGAGCTTCCATCCTGGGAGCTCCCTGTATTAATGAAATCCTAATTCTGGATCAAATATATCAATATAGATGTTCAGATAGATCGCTAAGTAGAGGCAGACATGACAATAACAAACATTTGCTAGGTAGTACTAAGAAACTATTTAGACAGAAGAGTACAGTAAAACAAGTATGTACTCTTTGTAATACTGAGACATTGTCAATGCAGAGATAATTACAGTATAGTAAAACAAATGCATGGTCTTTGTGGAGAAAAGATTGCTTATGTAGAGCTAAAAGGTAGATACTCTCCCAAGCTTATTCTCTCTCTATCTCTCTCTGTCTCCATCTCTCTCTCTCTGTCTCTCTCTCTGTCTCTCTCTCCATCTCTCTGTCTCTCTCTCTCCCTCCCCCTGTCCTTTCTCTTCCCCTTCCTGTCTCCTTCTCCCTCTCTCTTTCCTCTCCCTCTTCTCCCCTCTCCTCCTCTCACCTTCTCCTTTCCTCTCTTCTCTTCTTTCCTCTTTCTTTTCCTTTCTTTAGATTAGCTGTATTTATCTTGCCCAGGCTGAAAGTATATTGGCCTGGTTCTAATACCAATCAACATGGGAACTTTAATTTGCTCCATTTTTCTGACCTGGGCCAATTCCATCTGCTTAGCTCACTGAAGCTTAGAACCCAGGAGCTCAAGAGATCCTCCAGCCTCGGTCTTCCTAGCTGCAAGGAAAACAGAGATAGGCCACTGCACCTAGCTATGAAAGTATTTTTAAAAGAGAAGATTCTAGAAATCCATAGTATTATGAGAAAGGAAAACATTCTTGAGATCAATCAACTTTATTTTAAGGTGTAGGTATTGTGGGGAGAAAGCAAACAAAACATAATTTGAATAACACAGACTTGCAGAGAAGTTTATAGGGTGTTTATTTCACAGACCACGTAGGTCTCAGATGGTCATCCCCAAGGCATCTCTCCATAGAGTGACCAGCCGGAGAGTGGGAGAACAGGATTCCAGTTCAGTTCCTTACAGTGAATGTTCTGATTTGATAACCTCGTTTGCCAGTTGTAGGCACAGTACTGATGTATGGATCACAGACTTCAGCATCATCGATAGCGTCAGCCACGCAGGCTACTGTTACAGTACCTGGGAGAAGTGAGGGAGAGATGGTGTTTGATAACTTTTAGAAACATCTTTCAGTCAAAACCCAACTTACTATATGCCTTTTAGAGATATCATTTATTCATTCATACAAAATACATTTATTAAACACTTTTGTCAGTCTCTGCATGTAGCCATTCCCAAACACAGTTTTCCCAAAATAGCTCACACTCTTTGGGTATCTCCAATCCCACCCACCCACACAGCTTTGAGAATTCATGTGCAAACTCTGTAATTGAGCCATTTCAGCCCTCTTGTTGCTCTGTTGCCACTGCTATTCTCCTCTTTTACCAATCTATGCTCATTCTCCTTCCTTGAGACATCCACTGCCTTTGCCCTTCCCTTTTTGGGTAGCCCTCTGCCTCAGATTCCCTTTGCCTGTCCTTTTGTCTGACCCAGCCTCTATGAATCTTCTCTTACTTTGACAGCGTATGTTCCAGTAGAAATTCCTTGCATTGTCCCCTGGGTATATACAGGCCTTGTATTCGATAAATTCAGAACACTTTTCTTTTGAGTCAGTCACAATATAGAACTTTATCTGGGAAGAAAGAGGTGGGGAGAATGCATGACTATTGTGGTAACTAGGAAGACAGAGGTGAGAAGAAGAATGAATGGTTCTGAAAATAGGCAGTCTGGCAGTCCGTGAAGGGAGGTAAGGGGATGAACAGACATCCATAAAGGAGTCATGTAAGTAGGGGAACTCCTCTGGTACATATCAGGAATTTGATTTATCTTCAGTGAAACCTCTTTTCCTTTCTACTAGGCCCAAAATTCCCACTAGAATTAGACTCATAGGGTTTATAGCACCTACTATGTTCCAGACATGGTGCTAAGCACTTTTCCAAAAATTATTTCATTTGATCCTCACAACAACCTTGAGAAATAGGTGCTATTATGGTTCCTATTTTTCAGTTGAAGAAGCTGAGGCAATCAGAGATTAAATGACTTGCCCAGGGTCTCATAGCTAGTCCAAAGCCAGATTTGAATTTGGGTCTTCCTGACTCTAGGCCCAGTGTTCTATCTGCTGGATGACCTAGCTGCCTTTGCATCATCTCTCTGTCTCTAGATGGGAGCTTTGATGGGAAGAGAGCTGGGTGAAAATTTATTTTTTTAATTCAATTTTATTTTATTTACAAGGTACAAATCCCCCCTGCCCCATTCCTCCCCTACTCATTAAGAAGGAAGTAAATACAAACTCATCACAAATATGAAATCATGCAAGACAAATTTCTGCATTAGTCGTATCCGGAAAAAATAAAAAGCAAGAGAAAGAAAGAGAAAAAAAATATGGTTCAGTCTGCATTATGAGTTTATTGGCTCTCTGTCTGGAGGTGAATAGTATTTAATAACATGGGTCCTTTGGAACTGTGTTGGATCATCTTGTTGATCAGAGTCACTCAGTCTTTCCAAGTTGATTTAGATGAGAATTTAAAGGCCAAATCTCTCATTTTACAAATAAGGAAAATTAGGACTAGAGAGGTTAAGTAACTTCCTAAAGTTCTTTCTGTCTCTGTCTCTTTCTTTCTCTCTCTAACACAGACACACACCCACACATACATGCACACATGCATACATACATGCACACATCCACACATACATGCACACACATGCATATACACATGCACACATCCACACATACATGCACATATCCACAGAGGTGCTAAGTATCAAAACCAGGCTTTGAACCTTGCATATCCTCTGACTCCAAATCCAGTGCTCTTCACTCATTTGCATTAGACCCAAAGTTACTAGAAGTAACCTCTGGAAGTCCACTGTTAGATGTTCATGTTATCAGAGGAGTGCTCTAGACTATCTTTTATTGGGGCAGCTAGGTGGCACAGTGAATAGAATACTGGGCCTGGAGTTAGGAAGACTCACCTTCCTAAATTAAAATCTGCCCTCAGACACTCACTAGCTGAGTGATCCTAGGCAAGTCACATAACCCTGTTTGCCTCAGTTTCCTCATCTGTAAAATGAGCTGGAGAAGGAAATGGTAAAAAACCACTCTAATATCTTTACCAAGAAAATTCCAAATGGGGTCATGAAGAATCAGAAACCACTGAAACAACTAAGCAACAACACAGAGAAAAATCCCTGAGGTGAAAGAATACAGAAAAGAAGTAATTGTCAGTGAGAGATGGGTAGTTTATGATAGTAACACACAGTACTGAGGTATCTTTCAAGATATCAAGGACAGGGGAAATGTCTTACACAGGGGAAGGTGTCCATAGAAAATTTTGGCCCAATTTAGTTTTTTCCATACTACTTTAGGCATCAGTGTGTTTGGTTGTGGTTGTTGGTGTGTCCCTATGCCTAGGAAGGAAGAAAGAGGAAAGCTGGGTTGCTAGTATCTTTGGGTGGGATAAGCATTTCTCTGAAAAGAAAGTCCTTCTACTCAAAAAAACATTTTGTATCCTCCCCCACCCCAATTCATGTCCCTCTACCTTTCACATCATCTACTTCCACCTTCATGGTGTGACAAAGTGTGATGGCTTTCTCTTTAGGGTACTCCCTTCATCAGTGACCATGAGGCTCACTCAGTCTCTCTGGCATGGATGTCTGGACTCTTCATTCCTATTCCTTTGACTTCTGAGATTTACCTCTGCCTTCTCTTTTTTCTCTCCCTACAAATGTTCATTCTTCCTTTGAATTCTCCTTTTTTCTTCCTTTCCTTCATTCTTCTTTCATCACCCCCCCCCACGCCCCGAAGTTGTACGAAGTCTGTCCTATACTCACTGGCACGGCTTCTCTCAGTTGAGTCGAAACATTACACCTGATTTCACTCACTTCACCTGCTTTAGCACGCAGTATTGGAGACATCTGCACAATAAGTGGCTTCCGGCTAGTAATGGAGAAATAGAGAAGCAGATCATCTCTCTGGTAATCTTTATAACCTCTGATAGTCTGGGCATAAATGATTTGTTGAACGGAGGAGGGAGAGGGTGAAAGTTCAAAGAATAAATAGAGTGCTCTCAAGGGTATGAGTCCCTTTCATCTTTGAGACTCCCACTCTAGCACTCCTTAATCCCAGGCACTAGAAGGAAACTGAGGTCTAGAGATAAAGTCATGAAGATCTGTTGGACTAAGGTGATTATTCATTTGCTGACCAAATAGCAAGTACCTTGGCCAAGGAGTAATTCCTTTCTTTTCTCTACGGCCTTCAACCTGGGCCCACGGTATCTTGGGAAAGATACAAAATAACTATGGTGCCCTAGAATTTTAGAGGTGGATGGAACACCAGATTGACTTCCAATGCTCTCATTTTTACTGATGAGGCAATAGGAGTTCAGGAGGAGTACATCTTTACCCTTCCATATTCTCTGAATATTCGTTTTCCTGATACAAAGCAACTTTAGAACCTGTGCATATGAAGGGTGGTTTTATTTTTCCTTGTCAGCTTAACGTTCCAGGAAAAGGGTCTAAAAATTGAATCTTTTGACAAACTTTTAAAATTTTTGAAAGGCTTTGTGAACTCCCTGCAATGTGCAACTATACTAACTTAGCCTCTAGAGTTAAAAATTGAGAGGAGAAGGAGGTACTCATACTTTCTTTCCTATACACTCAGCTGAACAACCCAATTCAGGTCACTGGCCTGGGGCACGTGTTTCATGCAGAAAAAAATGTCAAAGTCCTTGGGTTCAGTCTCCCAACCTCCAATCTCCACCTGCCTGTCTAAACTGGACAGATAACTTCAGCTGAGCTTTGATATGGGAAGTCACAAAACTATCTACTTCATTTTCCACAGTGATCTGTAACAGAGCCTTCTCAGCTCAGGATTTTCTGACACTTGAGTCTACCTGATTGGTGAAGTTTATTAAAAAACCCCAAAGACTCTGAAATGGTATTATTTGGTTCTTCTATATAAGGGAAAACCCAAAATATAGCCTAAGAGTTCAAAATTCTTAGCTTTCAATCATGGCAGTGGGACAGTTTGAATCTTTACATTCCCTTGTTCTCCCTCCCCCTCGGTAGGATCTCCTATCTACCCCCCCCACCTCTTAGTAGTTATTATGTCTCACTCTCATTCCATTCCACACTTATTTACTCCACCCTTCTCTCCTCATCTGCCTCCCACAAACTCGTCCTTTGTCTAGGGACATTTCATCAGAAACAAAGACCTGGTTCCTACTGGAGGCAGCTACTTGTCACCGTGGATAGAGCGCTGAAGGTGAAGTCAAAAAGATTTCAATTCAAATCCAGCCTCAGACGCTGACTAGCCATTTGACCCTGAGCAAGTCACTTAATGTCTGTCTGCCTCAGGTTCTTCAATTGTAAAATCGGAATAATCATAATAGCACTTACCTCCCAAGGTTGTGGTGAGGATTAAATGACATAATATTTTTAAAAATATTTGGCACAGTGTCTGTCTCATAATAGGCACTTCATACACGATTGTTTCCTTTCTTCCCAAGGAACTATGCTTTCATGTTTTCTATAACCCTCCTCTATGGCTATACTGGCCAAAAGATAATTGCTGACTAAGGGTCAAGACTCCTTAGTCCTGAGTCCTATTCCAATATCTAACCCTCTTCTTCAGCCCTACTCAAGGCAGCCCTGAATCCTGAGAGATTCCTGCAATAAAAGAATAGTGCTGTTAGGAGCTCATCCACTGTGAGAGCTGTCCTCAGGCCAAGGACCTGAGATGGTTCCCAGGTCATTATGTGTGAAAAAACAAATGAACCAGGGATTGTATGAGAGTGCCCTCTTTTTCTCCCAATTTCAGACTCCAGGTAAACTCAACCCAGAGTCAGCTTTAGTGAGTAAGGAGAACAATGAGTTTCTCTTTCCATAGCCCTTCTGCCTTTCCTTTCCTGGAGCCAAGAAAAGAGTAGGGGAGACTTAAAGGGGTTCCAGGTAGGATGGAAATTAAGGCACAAGACAGGAATAAGAAGTCTTTGAGAATGAAGAGCAGGCCTGTAGCCAACTTTTGTCTTTATCCAGGAAATCCTGTTTCTATGTGGGGCTTTGGGACCATCAGAGACTAGGCGAAGAATTTCTGGGGTTTGGGCAAAGATTCACCGATCTATGGGGAGAATAGGTTCCCAGTGGGGATATATGGAATCTGGGTATTGGAAGATGGATACCAAGTGGATGAGATGAGTCCCCACAGGAAAGGATGTGAAGTCCCCAGGTTGGGAGGTGGGTTTTTCCTGACAGACAAGGAAAAGGTATCTGTTTGAGGGGTGGCTTACTTATCGTTATCATCTTGCCCAGTGACTAGTTGTAGGCAGAGACCCAGGAACAAGGCAGTAATGCTGCATCTCACTAGTGCCTGGAGAAGAGGCATCTTGTAGTGCAAAAAGGATGATGTCCAAGCTAACTGGGGTCCTAGCTCAGGGTCACTACTTGTAGTCAGTGGAGGAAGGTGGAGGAGAGGTTGGAAAGGATAAATAGCCAATCAGCCTTGCCCATCTACCCTGACTCCTCCTGTTCTGCTTTTGTTGCCCTCAGGTTTGTTTTTCAGTAGAAAAAAAAAGGTCAACATAAACTACAGTTGGAATGGTACAATCCTGGGTAAGCACTGTCCTTCCTTGTTTCTCAGTATCAGAGAGAGTCCTCAGGCTACAAGAGACCTTGAGAAACAGGACAGCTACTCACTTCATATAAGCAGGGCTTTTCTCCTTTTGTCAATCATGGGAGAGTAGAAATGGAATAGTAGAAAAATCATTGGACTGGGAATTAAGAGATCTGGTTTTCATTCATACTCTGCCATTTACTAGTTGTGTGATCTTAAACTCTCTTGGCCTCAATTTCTTTAAATTTCTATAAAATGAGGAAGTTGGTCTATATAAATTCTATGATTCCTTTCATTTCTGATATCCTACAATTTTTTACCCAGGGAGGGACTTTTCTGCCTTAAGTCATCTATTCTTGAGTTTCACACGAGGAAGCTCTCCAGATGCTACATGTTAGAACATTTTCTCTTTGTTTGTTCCCATAGTGGGCTAATCTTTAGGGAGCTGTGTTATCATAACACATACTATTCCTTTCCTATTCTGCTCTTGAGCTGAGGGACTGCTTCCAGTGACCAGTGCCCGCTTTCTTTTCCATGTGTAGTGAGTTCCATGATTTGAGCCTCTGTGTGGATACAATCTCTGCTTTGTCCCCCTAGAACTTCCAATCCTAGGTAGTGCCAAGCTTGGAAGAAAACTTGACCTTGACCATTGTACTTGTGGAACTGCTCTAACTCCTACTGATCATAATGACTTTTAATATCTTATGTCTGTTTATTTTACCCACCCTCAAACTCTCAGTCCAGTCTCCCAAGAGGTGTGTTCTTTTCTAGCTCAGGGGACACCGGGAGATCAGAATTGTAGCCCCAGATTATCTGTTCAGAGATCCAAGAAAGGGCACCAGTACCTTGCTCTTTGGACTGACTTCTGTACTTTGGTGGATGCATGATCTCATTCATGTGTATACTCCCAAAGGCCAAAATTCATCCATATGTTCTTATTCTATGCAAATGCTTGCCTTGCCATAAATATTATGTGCTTGTCTTGCCATGAGTTCTTTTTTGAGTGTTCACCCTAAATGCCTTTACTAAGGTTTTATGCGAGGAATGGTGCAACCTTCATGCTATCCATTTGATATTCCTCATTCTCACTATTTGAGTGGATCGTCTCCTTTTCTGATCATATACCATATCTTTTAGGCCACTTCATGCATATGTCATTAATAATAAACTGTAGCATATTTACATTCATAATATAGCTCTCTTGCCATTTCTGTCATCTACAATATATTGCTTGCTGATTGTGGTATCCCATGATTTGTGGCCATGTGCCTTCACCCAAAGACCATAATTATTAAAATGATTATTTTTGTTTGTTTCAGGGGGCAGCTTGGGACTATGGAAAGTGCTATATAGTTTTCCAAATGGAACCTATCCTGCTATCTTCCTCCTATTCAATCTCTGGCTTAGCTAATTTTTCATCTGTGGTTTCTGTCTAAGATATGTGCACTGATAGATCAACTCAATTGGTTATCCATCCAACCTTTTTTTTAGCATTGCCTATACAACAGGTGTTTTCATCTACCTATTTTCTTCTCTATATATGAATTAGTGTGCCAAACTTTTTTGAGTGGAAATCTCTCATGTCTTTAATCCCTTTCTTCTCTATGGGAGCTTCCCTCTTCAATTATTCCTACCCCATTCACCCTTCCCATTTTATCTTCTAGATCTCTTTATTTACTGCCTCCTTCCTTGGTGCCTCCAAACATGTCCACATCTTTCATATCCAAAAACAATCTTCAATGAACCCTACCATTTTCCTCAAAATATCACCCTATATCTCTCCTTCTAGACACCTAAAAAAGTCATCTCTGTTCATTTCCCCAAATTCCTTACCTCCTGCTCAATGCTTCAACCTTGCAATCTCATTTCGCATCTTCACCACTTGACTGAATCTTCTGTCTAATTTTAGTAAAGATCTTTTAATTACAAAATCCAAAGGACTTTTCTCAGGTCACATCCTTCTTGACCTTTGAGCTACGTTTGGCATTGCTGACCACCTGCCTCTCGTGGATATCGTCTCTTCCCCCTGCTTTCATTGCAAAGCTTTCTTATGGTTCGATTCCTTCCTCCTTTTTAATCTTTTCCTCTCTGTCACCACACTGTAGCATCTTGTCAGCTCACATTTGTGAAGTTATTATCTACTTTCAAATCTATAGGTACAGACCCCATCTTTTTCTTGAACTACATTTAGATGTCCCATAGGCATTTCAAACTCCAGCTATACAAAACAGAATATTTCATCTTTCTCTTCAAACCTTCTTCTTCTTCTAAACTTATGCTTCTCCCTTCTCAATCTTTTTTTTACCTTCTAACATTTCCCTATCCAATCAGTTGATGTCTTGTTGATTTTACTCCCACAATGCCTCCTCCATCTATTCTTTTCCCTCTGTAGTTTACTCCCACAGTTTAGACCCTCATCATTCTTGCCTAGCCTAGTGAGAGAACTACCTAATTAGCTTCCCTGTTTCTAGTCTCTCCTTTTCTGCTTATGTTCTACCTATTTGCCAAAATAATGTTCCTAATGCACAAATTCAGCTGTGCTACTCCCCCTGTGCGAGAATCTTAAATGATTTCCTATTGTCTCTAAAATGCAAACGATATGTAATTTCAAGTTCTTTAGAATTTGCACGCTTTTTTTTTACCTTCCCAGACTTATTTCAAATTATTCATCTTTAAACACTGTTATATCCAAACTAGCCTTCTTGCTGTTGCTAGTAAATGAAATTCCATCTTCTATCTCTATGTCTTTGCTTAGGCTGTGCCCCCTTCCCTGGAATTCTCTCTCTCCTTAACTTGGTCTCCAAGAATACTTAGCTTCCTTCAGTCAGTCAGGCAGCTAATCAATGAACATTTTTTAAGTATCTACCATGTGTCTGGCACTGTGCTAAGCACTGGGGGTACAAAATGAAGCAAAAGACAGTCTCTACCCTCAAGGCACTCACAATCTAAAGGAAGAGGCAATAAGCAGACAAATATGTACAAACAGTTATATGCAGGATAAATAGGAAATAATTAAGAGATGGGAGGCACTAGAATTAAAGAGGAGTTGTGAAAAGACTCCTGAGGAAGATGAGACCTTAAATGGTATGTCAGGACTGAGCTCATGTGCCTCCTTCTACAAGAAGCCTTTCCTGATCTCCTTTGCTGTGAGTGCTCTCCCCTCCTCATATTATCATGCTTTATTTAGCTAGTCAGATATTTTATCTCCTAGCTTCTTGAGGAAAGGGACTCTTTTTCATTTTTGTCTTCATATCTCTAGCTCCTATCACAGTTTCTTGGACACAGAAGGAACTTAATAAATGCTTGCTAAAATTGAATTGAAATCATAAAATTCCCCTCATATAATGAATGTCTGCCAGCCTATGTCTTATGGGCATCTTTGGATTGACCAAATAGTTGTACCTACTCCTCAACTACAGATGTTATCATGTGTTGATATGTCACTCCTATTACTACTTTCTAGTGAATTCCTAGTGAATAGAGGGAAATGCATATTTATTCTAATACTTATAAGATTTGCATTGATGTCTCATGCAATAGAATTTGATATGCTGACAGACTATAAAGTACATGAAAGTTTTCAAGAAACACCTCTCAACAGAGTAAGCAGTAGAAGTCTTATTTGGTGCAAGATGTTGTAGAAAGTGCCGTGGCCATGGTAAGGAGTGGTGGGAGAAGGTGATGATGGCAATAAGTATGGTCAGCAAGCCCAGGGCGCAGCTCCCTTCAATGAGCCTCTTTCCCCCATACATCACTCTCTGACCCCACCCAAATTGTCATTTTTGTTTTTTTTTGGTCATCTTTGCAAATTTGATGGGTGTGAGGCAGAAACTTAGAATTTTTAAAATTTGTATTTCTCTAATTATTAGCAATTTGGGCCAGTTTTATATGACTGCTGATAGCTTGGATTTCCTCCTTGGAGAACTAACTTTCTGTTATATCCTTTGAACATTAATCTATTATAGAAGCATGCTTATTTTTGCATATTTGAGTCAGTTCCTTATAAGTCTTGGATGCCAAATCTCTACATCAGAGAAATTTGTTCCAAGAAATTTTCCTCAGGTAAATGCTTCCCTTATAATTTTAACTGTATTTTCTTTTTGTTCAACAGCTTGTCAAATTTATGTAATCAAAATTGCCCATTTTATTTTCTGTGATCCTCTCTAATCTTTGTTTGATTGTGAACTCTTTTGTGCAAAAGATATTTACTTCTTTGTTTCTGTAATTTGATTATGATGTGACTTTTTATATCTAAGTAATGTAACAATTTGGAGTTTACCTTAGAATGTGGTATGAGTTATTGGTCTAAACATCATTTCTTCCAGACTCCTTTCAGTTTTCCCAAGATTTTTGTTGAATGGTGAGTCCTTATCCCAGTAGTTGGGTGTTTTGGGGTTTATTAAATATTATGCTATAATGTTTGTTTACTTCTGTATTTTGTATACCTGGATTATTCTAATGATTGATTTTTTTATTTTTTTAAGCAGTACCAAATAGTTTTGATGATTGTTGTTGTGTAGGATATTTTAAAATACAAAACTACCAAGCTTTCTTCTTCTTACTTATTTTTAATTAATTTTCTTGAGATTCTTGGCCTTTGGTTCCTTCAGATGAATTTTGTTATTGTTTTTTCTAGTTCTAAAAACTATTCTCTTGGTAGTCCAATGAGTATGGCATTCAATAAATGAATTAATTTAGGATATTATTGTTATGTTTTTTGTATTGGCACTACCTAATCATGAACAATTTATATTTATCCACTTATTTATGTTTTTCTTTATTCTCATAAAGAGTGCATTATAATTGTATTCATATATTTCTTATGTGTACTAAATGAATAGTACCATATATAAGTACACTCTCAAATATTTTATGCTTTCTGTAGTTATTTTGAATTTCTATTTCTATCTTTTCATTTTTTTCTTTTGGCGTTTAAGTGTGTAATAAAAATAAAATTATAAAAATGGAATCAAAGTAAAATAAAACACCTAATATGAAAAGATATGTTTATATATGCAGTAAAAAAGAAAAGATGATTATATTTGAATCAGTAAATGTCTCATATATAGTCTGTATTTTTATAAGGTATATAACAAATTCACTGTTACTTTCAAACCTGTCCTACATGTCTATATTTCCATCTGTTCTATCTTGTGTCTTTTCTTTTGAATGATGCAGCAATTATGCTTCCTTTCTTTCTTTTTGTGGGTAGTAATAATATGGCTAGTTCCCCTTCCCTACATGCCCCCATTTTTTTTAAATAAAAAAGAAGACATCCATTTGCTGATATGGTAACTGTGGATATTGATTTTTATGCATGTCTTATGAGTGTTTTGTTTCTCTTTTTTATACAGTGCTTTAAGGCTTGCAAAGTGCTTTACACATATTATTTCATTTTAAACTTAAAGTAACTCTGGGGGAAAAGTGCTATAATTATCCTCATTATCAGATGAGGATATTGTGTCATAGGCATATTAAATGATTTGCCTAGAGTCACCAACTAAGTGTCTGAGGCTGAACTTGAACTCAAGTCTTCCTGAGTCCAGGAACAGCATTCTCCCCTTTATATTGCCTCTTTTTGCAGTCTGCTTAATTATCTGAAATATCCAACTAATTCCCTATATTTCTACCTCAAGGTTTTGCTGGAATCCGAAGTTCAAAATGTCCCAAACTGAATTCATCAACTCCACTAAAAATAGTTCCTCTTTATGACTTTTTCATGTGTATTAATTGTATTACTTTTCTCCCAGTTACCCAGGCTCAAAACCTTAGGTAACTCTGATTCCTTTTCCTCCCTCCTACCCCAATATCTAAATAATTGCTAAATCTTTTCTTTTCTTTCTTTGAAATGCCTCATGTGGGTATGTTTTTTCCTTACTATTTCCAATGCTTTCCTCCAATTATTGGTCTTTATAATTTTTACCTGGATTACCTTTATTTAATATATTTAGTAACCTCCAGATTCTTCCTTGATTATTGCAGCCAGAAGTGATTTCTCCCTCTCCTGAATCACTGTAGTATTTTGTCTGTATCTCCCATATAGTTCTCAGTATGTTGAGCCTTTTTATTATAGCTATTTCTCTACAATTCTCATTTCGCTTAGCATTGTCAGATTTTTGAGAGAAAAAAAGCTTATTCATTTTTGTTTGCCCTAGAAGAATGCTTTGTATTTAGTATGTTCTCAATAAATATTTGTAAAATGAATGAGCTAATGAATCATCCCTTGGAATCATGGCAGGAACATTTCACAATCTCAAAGGAAAAGACAGTTACCTCAGATAAAATGGGATCATACATCTTAATTTAACTTTTGTCTCAAGCCAATTTCAGTTGCTAGTCTCCTTTGTACAAACTTAGAGGCAAATGCCCACAAAGAGTTTCTTACAAGACTGGTCTCCCAATGCCATATGCTTTGAGAGCCCTGTTCTATAGAGGGATTGTTTGGCCAGGCATTGACTTTAAAAGGCAATTTTCAGAGCAGAAAGATCACTCTCTCAAATGATCACGAAAAAAGCCAAGTAAATCCTTCTACAAACAATCCTGGGACTTCATGACACCTTGTGGAATTTTTTCTTCCCTAATTTTAACCATAATATTTGACAACCTGATCTGATCTGTGAAAATGTCAAGGGGAGAGCACTAAATCATATATGAGCCAGTGACCTGAATCTTACTTGTAATAACCCTGTTCCCGCATTTCTGAAAGGGTGTCTAATGAAGTGGTAGGTTAGATACATGGCTTAGAGATGGTGTCATTTTTGTCCCGAAATTTAGTCAACAATGAGAAGAACAACAAACATTGATTATGCAGTTCCTATGTGCCAGGCACAAGAACTATGTGGAGCCATTGATTTTCTTTTTTAAAACTAAATTTTATTTTTTCAGTGAACAAGTCTTCATTTTCTCTCTCCCACTTCTCACCCCATTAAGAAAAAGTCCTATTGTTAAATATACATAATCATATTTAATCATAAACAAATTACTGTATTGACTGTGTCCAAAAATGTGCCTCTATTCTGGCACTCTTTTGTTTGGAGGAGAGTAGTTCATCATCAGGTGTCTGGAATCATGATTGATCATTGCATTGGCCAAAGTTCTTAAGTCTATTGAAATTATTTGTCTTTGCAATGTTGTTCTTGTATGAATTGTTCTCCTGGTCATTCACTTTCAGCATAAATATTATGAATAAGTTCTTGGAACTTAGGTGGATTGCAGACCACTGTCATCTGAGGTAAGTTTTTGGAATTAAGGACACATACAAGACTACCATGGAGATGAAACTGTGGATAGAGTACTGGACTTGAAGTCAAGAAGACTTGGGTTTAAATCTTGCCTCCAACACTTAACCGTGTAACTGTGGCCGAGATACTTAACATCTCTGTGTGTCCATTATCTTATCTGTAAAGATGGGCATGATGGCCTCTAAGGTCCCTAATAGCTCAAAATTTATGATCGCGTTGCTTTGTTATTGTTGTTTGTCTGTTCTTGAAGAGGACCATGACATCAGGGAGATGATTCCATGACTTGCTAATAAATTGGATTTAAGTGAGGGAGGGCTGTGCAAAGTCACCAGCCTCACTTTGTCCTCTGGAGCCATCTGGGTCAAGTGGCAAGATATAGATCAGGACAACTGGAGATGGCCCCCTATGATTGTGTAAGAGTTTATTTTACTGAATTCTCCCAGTTCAAAGTAATGGAATCTTAGAATCTAAGAGCTGGAAGGAATCTTAAAGTTCATTGTTGTAGTCAAACAAAATTTGTTCCATAATACATATGAAAAGTGGTTATCCATCATCTTCTTGAAGGCCTTTAATGAGGAGGAACCCATTATTTCCTGAGGTAGTCCATTCTTGTATTCCTGCCACTAAGGTGCTCCCAGCTCTAAGTCACTGATTCCTATGATAGTTTCATTTTTGCCAATATTTGAAATTGTATAGCATACAACCATTCTCCTCACTCCAGAACTCCTTTTGGTCTATTAATCCAGTTTTTATAAGATTCCCTCCTCAATAATACACTCTGAGAACCTTTTTTTTTTTAGGCAATTGGGGTTAAGTGTCTTGCCCAGGGTCACACAGCTAGTAAGTGTCAAATGTTTGGTCTGAGGCTGGATTTGAACTCAGGTCCTCCTGACTTCAGGGCCAGTGCTCTATCCACTGCGCCACCTAGCTGCCCCCGAGAACCTATTTCTTTATCCATCAATATGACTTTTACATGAATAACTGACCACAAATATATACATTTTATTACCTAATTGCTCCCATTACTACATAGTGCATTAAGACAGTGTGGTTTGGCAGGCAAAATGCTAGACTTGGAGTCAGGTGTTCCAATTGTAATCTTGATTGTCACTTCTGATACTTCCTAGCTGTATGACCATGGCAAGTAACTTCAACTCTTTAGGTCTCAGTTCAGCATCTATAAAATAGGGATAATGATAAATGTAGCATGAACTTCACAGGGGTGTTGTGAGGCTCATGAGATTATGCACATAAGTACTTTGTGAATCTAAGAGGCTATATAAATTTCAGTTGTTTTTAACCATTTTTCTGCTAACAAATTTTAAATACATTTTCCTTAGTTGCAAATACTTTGGACTAATATGAGGGAGAACATCTCATTTCTAGTGTTCTGATGAATGTGTCTCTGAATGTTCTCTTTGGAAGGTCTTTCTAATGTTTTTTTCCTGATACATGAACTCTAAAGAAAAGTGTATATTGGTGTTTTGTCCTTTGACCCATGGTGCAACAACACTGTAATGTCCAGGGCCTGAAGTAGACTGGTATAATAACACAATAATCATTTACTTCTCCATAAGGCCATAATTTCACGTTTTAACATATTCTTCATATGTTGCCTAAGGTTTCCAGATTCTTTCCTTCAGGAAAATAGGAATCTAATGGGGAGTGGTCTTTAATTTTAATGGGATGCATATAGGGCTTCCTGGGATTACTTAGAAAAACTCCAAAAACTTTTTCTTGTAACTGTGATGTCTGAAACGAGGGAGATGTTGGCTCTGAGATCAGGTTGTTGAATAGTAGTAGATATCTACATTCTTATTCTTTTCCTCTCTGTTACCATACTGTAGTATCATACAGTTAGGCAACTAGGAGGTACGGTGGATATACAGTGCTGGACCTGGAGTCAGGAAGATCTAATTTCAAATCTGACCTCAGTTACTTGCTAGCTGTGTGACCCTGAGCAAGTTACTTAACCTTTGCCTCAGTTTCCTCAATGGTAAAATGGGGGATAATAAAGGCATCTACCTCTTAGGGTTGTTGTGAGGATCAAATGTGATAGATAATATTTGTAAAGCACTTAGCACAATGTGCAAGATTAATTAATACTTGTTTCCTTCCTTCATCTTACTTTATGAGATCCATTTTCCTGATTTCCTCGGTTTCCCCCTAACAATGGCCTCTTAAACTTCAGGATCACCTGGTCTCAGATGTCATTGGATTATACTGATTCCTCAGCTTCATACTAGCCAATTGGCATGCTCATATCCTCTGGATAGCTCGGATAGGCCTGGGGAACTGATCACCCAGTTCTGGAGAGGGAGTACATGCTATCTCTATGTCTTGGCATAACCAATGGATCCTTCAATCCAAGACCTCATTGTGAAATGTGGTTGAGGAATGCAGCAAGGGATGACTGACCATTAATTGGAATTTTGGGAAATAGGGGATACTAGCTTCAAATAATTGAAAGAAAGTTACTCAAATACATCCCCTAATTACTAAATTGCTAAGTATTGGTGGCACTCTCAGTGGTGGTGGCAAAGGGGTAGAAAAAGGATAGTGGCAGAACAAAAGAAATTGAAAAGCTAAGAGGGAAGAACAAGGTACTACAGGTTAGAGTCAGAAGGACGGTCTAGTTTTGCTGCTTTTCCAATGACCCGCCCAACCCAAGGGAGTGATTCATTCTCAGGCTTGTCCTTTCTTCTTTCCTTAGTTTTTAGGAGAATAACTCCTTAACTTTGACAGATGCTCCATTTGACTCCATCCTGGAAACTGACTCTTGCCATGTCTCAGGATTTCTCCCTAGGAACAAAAACCTTATTCTTCCTAAGAAACCAGAGAAGTAGGTTGATATCTCTCCAACATCCTCCACCATCAGAGGAGCTTAAACTTGATATCTACTGCATGAATCAGGCATTCAGCCAACAAGCATTTCTTACCCAGTCAAACATTTATTCAGCATCAGCTGTGTACTAGGCATTATGCTAAGTGTTGGGGATTTAAAAAAAAAGTTAGAAGACAGTCCCTGCTCTCAAGAAGCTCAAAATCTAATGGGAGAAACAGCAAACAAACAAATATTTACAGATAAGCTATAGACGTGATAAGCAGGAAATAATTAAAAGAGGAGATGCACTAGAATTAAGAAGAATTGGGAAAGGTTTCCTGTAGGAGAGAGATTGTAGTTGAGATTTAAAGGAAGCCAGGGAATCCTGTAGGCAGAGATGAAGAGGAAGAGTGTTTCAGAAATGGAGGACAGCCAGAGAGAATGCCCAGAGCCGAGAAATGGAGCGTCTTATGCATGAAACAGCCAGTGTCACTAGATCAAAGAGTACATGGTGAGGAGTAAGGTGTAAAAAACCTTCTTGTTCTTGTTCTCCTCCTCCTCCTCCTCCTTCTCCTTCTCGTCCTTGTCATCATTGTCCTTCTCCTAATTCTTTTTCTCCTCCTCCTCTTCTTCCTCCTCACCCTCGTCATCATTGCCCTCCTAATTCTTGTTCTCTTCCTCCTCCTCTTCCTCCTTGTCATCATCATCATTGTCCTCCTCCTTGTTCTTGTTCTCCTCCTCCTCCTCTTCCTCTTCCTTATCGTCATGGTTGTCCTCCTCCTTGTTCTTGTTCTTGTCCATCTTCTTCATCATTATCTTCATTGTCAGATCAAGTCAGTAAGAATTTATTAAGTGCCTGCTATGTGCAAAACACTGTGCTAAGTGCTAGGGATACAAAGAAAATTAAAAAAAAACTAGTCCTGCTCTCAAAGATAATGATGATGATGATTATAATAATAGTGTGTTTATAGTACTGTACAGGGTTTACAAAATGCTTTGCACGTGTGATTTCATTTGATTTTCAAAACAACGTTATGAGGTAAGTGCTATTATCACCCTCATTTTGCAGATGAAGAAACTGAGACTAGGCTAAGTGACTTGTCTACAGTCACACAACTTGTAAGGGTCTGAGACGAGATTCAAACTCTGGGTTTATTGATTCCAAATCTGGTTCTGTATCCACTATCTCCATTTAGATGCCTCCCAAGTCTTGCATCCATTGACATTTGAGAATAGAACCATTAGGTTCCAGTTCTAAAGTCCCAATAAATTTATTATTATTGTTGTTGTTGTTGTTTGGTCTGGGCCCACCTATCTCAGTTGGGCTGGAAGTGCAGCAGGTCCTCAGGGGCTGATCCTAAAATCATTGTCATGGAAGTTTTAATCTTCTTTGCTTTTCTGATGTGGACAGGTTCACCCCTTCTTTGGCAGCTTGGTGTGGTCCTCCTCTCTTGGGGAAGGGGGCTTACCATGCTGGACTCTGTGTGTACACACCTAAGTGGCTTTAGCCCTACTACAATTCAGAATGCTTACACACAAGAGATCTACTAGCCTCAGGGCCTTATAGGCATATACTACCATGCATAGCTTAATTATTTTGTAAGCTTAGAATTTTTTCCTGGGCTAGTTTGTTGTTACCCTTTACTCCAAAGAGGACCAAAATGACACCACTATATTAGATCAAGGTACAGTGTTTCTGACTTGGCTGATCAGACCAATACAAGCTTGGAAGGCTGTACCGCAGGTTGGGCACAAATAATCCATATGGACATTTGGAGTGGAAATGTCTCTAAATTTGAACATCTCATGTTTCTTTTGAGCTACTGCAATTCTACTTTGCTATAGAGCACAGTGCCTCCTTTGATGTGGACATGTCATGCTGGGCAATCTTATGCCAGTATCCCCCATGTCTCAAATCAATTTCAAAGTTCTTCAGAGAGACTTTGAGAGTGTTCTTATATTGCTTCCTCTGACCTCTGTGTGAGCACTTGCCTTTTGTGAGTTCTTCATAAAATAGTATTTTAGGCAAACTTATTTTTGGCATTCGAACAACATGGCCAGTCAACTGGAGTTGCACTTTCTACAGTAGAGTTTGAATGCTTGTCAGTTCAGCTCAAGAAAGAACCTCAATGTCCAGTTCTTCATCTTGCCAGGTGATCTTCAAAATCCTCCTAAGACAATTCAAATGGAAGAAATTCAGTTTCCTAACCTGGCACTGGTATACCCTTCCAGGTTTCACAAGCATACAATGAAGTCAGCACAACAACTCTGTAGACCTTCAGTTTGGTAGTCAGTAATACCTCTTGTTTCCCACATTTTTCTTTGGAGCCCCCCAAACATCTGACAATGTGTGTGTCAACCTCATTATCTATATGTACATTTCTAGAAATTATACTGCCAAGGTAAATGAACTTATCCACAGCATTCAAAATTTCTCCATTTGCTGTAACTCATGGTTCCATATATGGATGGTGTGGTGCTGGTTGGTGGAAAACCTCTGTTTTCTTGGTGTTGTTAGACCAAAATTAGTACAAGCAGCAGGGAATCAATCCATACTTTTTTGCATCTCAGCCTCAGAGGTTGCATTGAGTGTACAATCATCTGCAAACAAAAAATGATGCACCAACTCTCCCTTCACTTTAGTCTTGGCTTATGACCTTTTCAAATAAAATGACCAACAGTGCAGTAGCTAACCTTAATGCCATTTTTGTCCTCATTGAAGGTGTTTGACAACATTGCTGAAAACATCACACTAAAAAGCATGGGAGCAAGCACACAGCCCTGCTTTACTCTATTAGAGACTGGGAAAGCATGAGAGCATTGCCCATTATCCAAAAGCCATGTAAGTGTGTCATTATGAAACTGATGTTCAATACTGATGAACTTCTCCAGGCAATTTTGCCATGATCTCCCACAAGCTCTCATGACTGACAGTATCAGAGACCTTGGTTGGATCAATGAATGTTTTGTACAGACCTCTGTTCTGCTCTTGACATTTCTCTTGGAATTGTTAGGCAGCAAACACCATATTCACTATTCCTTGGACCTTTCTGAAACCACACTGGCTCTCAGGTAGATGACCATTGTCCAAATGAAGGATCAGCCTATTAAGGAGGACTCTGGTAAGAATCTTGCCGCAGTGACTAAAAGACAGGACCTTATCACCTGCCCTGTCTTTGTCACAGGACAACCTATTTCCTTTTCCTTTATATAGATGAACAATGGAAGCATCATCAAATTCCTTGGTGATAGCCTTTTCTTGCCATGTAACCTGAAAAATTTCAATCAGCTTTTGTATGAGCAGTGGTCCCCCTGCCCTGTGAATCTCAGCTGGAACAGAATCAGCACCAGGTGCTTTGCCACATGAGAGGAGCCTAATCACATTCAAAACTTCTTCTTTAGTTGGAAGTTCAATTAGAGAGGGATTGACTTCAACCTGAGGTATATGGTCAGTGTCTTCAGCACTGGTTGATGATGGTCTGTTGAGAACAATGTGGAAATTTTCAGCCCATCTCTCCAGGATCATGTTCTTATCATTAATCAATATGGCTCCATCAGCACTGAGTAGTTGAGATGGATCATAGGTCTTTGGCTCATAAATAGCCTTCAGGGCATCATAAAGGCACTTTGGATTGTTACTGTCAGTGAAAAACTGAATTTCATCTGATTTCTTACTGAATCAAGAATCTTGCATCTTTCTGGGCTTTGCTTGTACTTTACTTTCGATGGAGTGAAATACTGCCTTCTTAGAGACAGACAAACTATCCTGCTGCTAAACCATTTGGAGTTCTCATTTTTCATTTAGCAGCTTCTGAATTTCTCTATCACTTTTGTCAAACCAGTCTTGATGTTTGCAAGTGTTCTGGCCCAGATGAATAAGTATGATGCTATACATTAAATCTCTGAAAGCTTCCCACTCCTTTTCTGCTCCACTGTTGCCAACAATGTGTTGGATCAGCTTTCCCTCTAAGTTAGCAACAAGCTGTTAATGCTTGGAGAAACACTCTAATTTGTTGATGTTGTCTTCTGGTAGTCATTTTGCCTTGGGGCCACTGCTTTTGTTGAATATGAATGTTTAGCTTAGAGGGGATAAATCTATGATCAGTCCAGCACTCTGTACCACACATTGTCACTCTCATATCCTGACTGTCTCTTCTCCTTACAATAATATAGTCTATTAAATGTCAGTATTTGCTGCAAGGGTGCATCCAGGAAGTTTTATTGTGTTTAGGTAAAGAGAAGACAATGTTGGTGATAAGAGGGTCATGAAATGCACAAGTCTTCAGTACTAAGTGACTGTTGCTGTTTCTGGCTCTATTCATCTCAAGGACTCCCTGTCATATCTGATAGTCTATGCCTACTCTGGCGTTAAAGTCACCCAGAATTATAAACTTGTCCTCTTTTGGCACGTTGATGGTGAAGGTTTCCAGGTGTTCATAAAATTTTTCTTTGACTTCGTCAAGGTTCATCATGGTGGGAGCATATGTACTGCTGATGGTGGTGTGGCATTTTCCTGCAAGTGGCAATCACATTGTCATGAGCCTTTCATTCACTCCTTTTGGGAAGCGTAAAAACTTGTTGACTAGATTAGTTTAGATTGTGAAATCTACCCAGTTTCATGGTACTCCCCATCACTGTGGCCACTCCAAAAAATGTGTATACAGCTCCGATTTTGGTAAGTTGACCTTCATTGCCCAGCCTTATTTTACTCAGGGATGCTATTTGGATGCAATACCTTCTGAGTTCTCTTGCTCCAAGAGAGAATTTTGTCTTTCAGGTATACTACATGGATTTCATGTTGTCTATAAGTATGCACACATCCCATGTACTGATGGTGAGTGGAATTATCTTTGTAGAAGTTTTTGTACATTTTTTTTGTGTGTTTCAGCCATAGGGTGGAATCAGACTTGGGTGAAGCAGACAATTTTTAGAGGGCGTAGAAAAGGTGCTCTAAATGTCCTCTGGTGGTTTCTGATAGCAGTGGGGAAAATAAGCAGTTGGTAGGTCCTCTGAAGGCCAATTGGAAATGATACAGCACAACATCCCCTTGCCCTTTGGGGTTTGCTACTAGCTTTGTGTTTCTGTAAGAAAAGTCAACAATAGCAGAATAATAGTGAGTGTGATATGTGTCCCTAGTGGCACAAGACTTAGTTAAAGGGATCATAAGAGGTCAATTTATCTTTCCCTTCCTCCTCCAAGTAGAGTGTATTGTTCTTTGTTTTCTTAGCTCCAACCTCAATTGCTAGTCACCTCCACCTTATAAGATAACCACTGTGTATTAACTTCTCAGTAATCACCTTTCTACCCAAAGTGTCCTCAATGTTGTCTCCTCTGAAATACCTACTCCTTAAATTTCCAGGGTAGTGAAAATTGGCAGCATAGGAATAGAGAAAGCCCCCCTACATGATGTCCTAGTAATAGGCACTTTCTATTTCCTATCATTCTATCCAACACAGGGACCTTCATGAGAAAAGCTGGGACATTTGGGATGAAGAGAGGGGAACAGTCTTGAAATAACATTCAGTCTACATTTCAAACAAAGAAAGGGAAAGAGGTAAAATTTACAATTTCAGTAAGGATAAGAGTATCTTTTCACCAATTTCAAAGAGTCACTTCTTGGCCCATTCAAAGCCTGATAATTTTTCCTTCTTATTGTCATAATTAAAATTAAAGTAAACTGAGACACTATTTGTTGGTCCTGGAATTAGGAAAACTTGAGTTCAAATCCAGTCTCAGGCACTTATTAGCTGTGTGACCCTGAGCAAGTCACTTAACCATGTTTGCCTCAGTTTCCTCATCTATAGAACAAGCTGGAGACAAAAATGGCAAACTATTCCAGTATCTTTGCCAAGAAATCCCCAAAAGGGGTCACACAGAGTTGGACACAAAAGAAAAAATGAAAGAAAAGATGAGGTACAAAATTTCAAGCACATTCAAATTATTGGTAAGGCTAGAAATTATCAATAAAAGGGGTCTCTTGATTCTTCAGTCAGTGAAAAGGCCATGAGGTGGGGCTTACTATCCATAAAGTTTTGGGAAGCACAAGAGAACAAAGAACAGGCAGCATAAAACAATATGATTGGTTAGAAAGTCTGAAGTATCATAGATGGTGGAAAACAATATGATTGGATAGAAATCAGGAATGCATGACTAGCGACAGCCCCTCCTTCCATCTTTTTGCTGTGGAAAGCTCATTAGTGGTGTCCACTTGCATGGTTAGCAAGCATCACATGATAACAGTCCAGACTTTCTTGAAGGACAGCCAGTATTGCAGAGATAACAGACTTCCTGGCACCCACCTGCATCTTGCAAAGTTTGTTATTGAGATAACAGATCTTCCTTAATTGTACATGGGCAGTAAGATGTGTAGAGAAGGGCTATTTCTTTGAATTAAGGAGATTTATAGGACAACTTAGCTCACAGAGGAAAGCTGAACTTCTGAGCTTAACTTAGAGACAAAGAAACATGGCTTACACAATTTTACAACATATTGGGGATGATACATAATAGAATTAATTACAAAATGAAATCAGCATAAATTTGATTTTCTTATCATTATAGTTTAAAATATGGATTATTTCAGTAAATACTATTTAAATTGAATCAACAAGAAGAATTTATGGAATACATATTATGTTCATAGCACTATCAAAGCATTCAGAGCAATATAAAGAATGTGTAAAACTAAAAAAAAAACATTTTCCAATGGATGAGTAGATAAAGGATATGGTAAGACTTTGAAAAAAGTCCCCACAAATTATAAATTGACACTTGAAAATCTACTTGAAATCAATAAGAGTAGGAGAATATAAATTAATTATGGTGACAAACATGGGAATACTCAGTGTTCCCATGAGAAGAAAGGGACACTGATATGCTATTGAAAGAGCTGGGAACTGGTCCAGTCATTTTGAATATCAATTTAGAAATATGCACTATAAGCGACCAAACTGTTCATATTCTTTGACCTGACAATCCCTCCACTGGGCACATACCTCAAGAAGGTATCAAAGGAGAAGGAGATCAAAGATAGAAACAAGGATCTAATATTTACCAAAATAGTCATAGCAGGACACTGTGGTAGCAAAGAAGAGGACAGAAAGTGGGAGTCTCCCATTTGAGGAATAACTGAAAATCTATGTTTTATGAATGTAATGGAACCTTACTGTGCAGTGAGAAACAGTGAATAAAGGAATTTGGAGCAAGATGGGAAGATTTATATAAACTGATGAAGAATGAAATGAAAAGAACAAAACTATGTAACATGGTTACAACAATGTAAAGGGAAAGATCATGAAAAGGAACCTGAGCTCTGAATTATGAGAAACCAAAAACGACCCTGGAGAACAGATAAGGAAATATCTTTGTGCCTTTTTGACAGGGTAGTGCTACCACGGGTACCACAGGTACCACAGGTAGTGGTAGCAGTGGGGGCATTCTAGAGCAGAATATTATATATGTTGTCAGATGTGGTTATTATATCATTTGGGCTGCTTCATTGTTTTTCTTCGTTCTGAGGGAGAGTTTGTTAAAAATGTCTCTGAGATAAAAAATAAAAGGCATCAATAAGTTAAAAAAATTATAGGTAGAGGAAAATAAATGTAACTTAGAATGGATACCAAAGAGCAGCATGTTTTTATGAGAGATGAGTCAAGCAAAATAAAAACCAGGATGAGATGAGACTTATGATAAATCTGAAATTTGACAATGATGATGATGATGACAATGATGACAACAACAATGGATTTTCAGACTACTGAAAGGAAAGAAAAAGACCAACCACACACACACACACACACACACACACACACACACACACACAGAAATATTTTGGACAAAGTTACTAGATAGGTACATTAGGCGAGTACAGTAGACATGGTTGGTCGTTGTCCTTCATTCTCAGAGAGGACCAAAATGACACCACTATGTTGGAATCAAGGTAAAGTGTGCTGACTGTGACTGATCAGACCAATATGAGCTTGGAAGGCTCTACCACAAATTGAGCACAAATAGTCCATATGAACATTTGGAGTGTCAATGTTTCTAAATTTGCACAGCTCATGTTTCTTTTGAGCTATTGCAAGTCTGCTCTGCTATAGAGCACAGTGCCTCCTTTGATGTGGGCATGCCATGCTGGGTGGTCCTGGACCAGTGTCTCCCGTGTCTCACAATTGATTCCAATGTTCTTCAGAGAGACCTTGCGAGTCTCTTTGTATCACTTCTTCCGACCTCCCTGTGAGCACTTGCCTTGTGTGAGTTCTCTGTAAAATAGTCTTTTAGGCAAACATACAGTTGACATTCGAACAATATAGCCCATCAGATTTGAGCTCTCTGCAGTAGAATTTAAATGCTTGGCAATTCAGTTTGAGAAAGGACCTCAGTGTCCAGTATCTTATCTTGCCAGGTGATCTTCAAAATCTTTGTAAGACCATTCAAATGGAAGCAATTCATTTTTGTGTCATGGTGCTTGTATACTGTCCAGGTGGTGGAGTGGATAGAGTATCAAGAGTGGAGTTAGGAAGGCCTGTGTTCAAATCCTGTCTCAGACACTTACTAGTGGCGTGTCACTGGGCAAGTCACTTAACCCTGTTTACCTCAGTTTCCTCATCTGTAAAATGAGCTGGAGAGGAAAATGGCAAACTACTCCAGCATCTTTGCCAAGAAAACTCTAAATGGGGTCATGAAGAGTCAGTAGACATACATTTTCCTTTAATGACTCAGCTTGGACTCCATGAACATCATATCTTCCCCAGGATAAGCTAATGACTTGAAATCTCATCACTATGTGGAATGATTGTGATGTTGATACTCAATGCTTTCTCAGCTCCCTCAGTTGCCTCTCTGCCTCTCTTCTCTGATTGGAGGGCTGAAATAAACTCCTCCCAAAGTCTTTATAGAGAGATCAAAACTTTCCAGGTACTTCTAAATTTTCTATCAACTGCTCTGCTTTTTTTTTTCTACTCCATAAACATCATGCCCTTGCTCTGAGTACCCTTTGGTGCCCTTTCCTTTTCAACTTCCTTTTGTGTATGGTCTCTCTCCCACCTCTCCCCCCAATTAGATTGTAAGCTCCTTGAAGGCAGAGACTTTTTCTTTTTCTTATTTGTGTCCCCAGTGCTTAGTTGGGGATACAAGTATCCTTAGTACATAGTAGGTGATTAATAAATGTTTATTTCATTGAATATATTGAACAAAGCACACTTGGATTTCAGCAAGGCACTTGATAAAGTCCATCATGATGTCCTCCTGAACAGGATAGGGAGAGGTGAGGTTGGTGATAACACAACTGACTGGGTTCAGAAGTGGCTGAATGACAGGATCCAAAGAGTGATGATCAATTCCTATCTGGAAGAAGAAATCTAGAGACATGCCACAGAGATCTCTCCTTTTCCCTTTTCTGTTTGACCTTCTTATCAGTAACATAAATAAAGGCATAGGGGGCATGTTAACCAGATTTACAGGTGATACTAAACTGGGAGGAATAGCTAATATACTAGATGACAGAATTAAGACCCCCAAAATCTTGACATGCTAGAGTGATGAGTTGAATCTGATCAGAAAAAATTTAAAATAGAGATAAATAGGAAGTCCTATACTTGAGCTTTTTAAAAATTGATTGCACAGATATAGGATGAGGAAAAGATGGTGTGATTACCCTTGATATAAAATCTCTGGTTTCATCAAATTGCAGGTGTTTTTGTCTTCATTTTTGTTAAGTAGTCAAAACAACAAAAGTTGAGTGTAAAATTATTTTAGCTATTTTAAAGGAAGGGGAAGGGGGGAAGGGAAATAAGCATTTATATAGTACTTACTATGTACCAAGCACTGTTCTAATGCTTTTAACAACACTATCTCATTTGATCCTCACAATGATCTTGAGGGGTAGGGACTATTATTATGCCCATTTTTATGGTGAAAGAAACTGAGACAGCCAGAGGTTAAATGACTTGTCCACGATCACACAGCTAATAAGTGTCTGAAGCCAGATTTGAACTCAGGTCTTCCTGAAAAAGGTACAGGTCAGTTTGCTGCAAAAGGTCCTCAATTGTTGTTCTGAGCACCTATTTAAAATTGAGACAACTGCTTTTTGGGATTCTGGAAGTTATCTTCATAGACATGATAATTAAAGCTTTGGGAGCTGATGATGTCAGCAAGTAAGAGATTGTAGAGAAAAAGAGCAGAGGCCTAGAAGACTCTTCTAGTACACTGAGAACTAAGATAATCTTCACTGTCGTGAAGTCGCCTAATGATGTCACTTAGAATGATTAGGACTGATAAGAAAGTTACTCTCTATACTCTTTGCCTCAGAGAGGTCATTTCTTCTCAGTTTTGGCCATCATCTCTGTTTTGGCTAACTCACAATTTTGTATCTTCATCTATCCTTGATCACCCAAACTCAACTGCCTACTGAATAGAACCATGTGACAATCTTTCTATCATCCTAAAACTCAACAGGTCCAAAGTCATATTCATCATCATTCTCCTTAAACCAGCTCCCTTTCTAATTTATCTGCCTGAATTAGTGGCCCTAGGATTTTTCAATAGCTCAGGCTTGTAATTTTATTTTCTTATTCATATTTTTACTATTCATTTTTAAAAAAGATAATAGTTCCAAATTCTCTCTTTCACTCCAACAGGCTCTAAATTTTAGAGATATTTTTGACTCACTTCTCCTTAATCTTCCATATTCAGAAAGTCAAATTCTATTCATTTTTCTTTCAAAAGGTTTCTCTCATATACCTCTTTCTTTCCATTTCCATTTTCACCATTCTAGTCTGGAGCTTTTGAATGGTCCATTTTGATAATAGAGTAGTTTCCTAGATTGTCTCCCAGACTCCATTCTCTCTCCTCCAGGGTAGGGAACCTGTGGCCTTGAGGCCACATGTGGCCCTCTAGGTCCTCAAGTGCAGCTCTTGGATTCACACTTGACCTAGAGGGCCACATGTGGCTTCAAGGCCACAGGTTCCCCCACCCCTGTACGACACTGCATACCATTGTCTGATTAACGTTCTTCAGTTGTGACTTTTAATGTTACTCCATTACTTGAGAATATAGTACAATGACTCTCTATTTTCTACCATAAAATAATTTCCTTTACTAGGTTTTCAAGGCCCCATCTCACTTATGTAACAATATTTTACACTCTACTACAACATGAAATCTCTTCTATAGTCATGCTAGTCAACTCATTTCCATATGAGCCCGACATGCTCATTTCTAGCTCCATGCCCTTGTTTATGTTGCCCTTGAATAACATTTCCTCTGTTCTCCATTTGACTTATCTAAATACTTCCCATCCCTCAAGGCCCAGCTTTCTATTTCATCTGTCACTGATCTATCTCTTCCTCCCTCTGGCTCTGGTTATCTCATGAACACCTTTAAAGAATGCATCTGGGGCAGCTACGTGGACACTTACCAGTTGTGTGATCCTGGGCAAGTCACTTAACCCCAATTGCCTCGCCAAAAAATGCATCTTATTTTATTGATACCCTTTGTTTTTATATCACCTAAATATCTGAATATATGCCTCCCCGTATGCTACTCAGTGAACCCCTAAGATCCCATTCAGTTCTACATTTCTGATCCTATGCTTCCTTTTCTCTTAAGTTTCTACTGTCTCAAATCCTCCATGGAAAAGAGGAGAGCACCTAGCCCTTGCTTAGTGAATTCAGTTCTTTATCATTTCAACCTCAGGCACCATTTAGCTTCCCAATTCCTCTCTTCTGATGTCTGGTTTCCAGGACAGAGAATATGGGAGAACCATATCAATCAATCAAAAACATTTATTACTAGCTTACTGTGCTAAGAGCTGGCTATAGCAAGATGAAAGTGATACAGTTCCTGATCTCCAAGAGCTTATATTCTAATGAGGGAAATATCTTGTATATATAAAAGTACATACAAAATGGTTATAGGAGGGAGGTCACCAGCAGCTGGGGTCATCAGGAAAGGCTTCATGTGAAAGTTGAATCTTGAGCTCAGTCTTGAAGTAGATTTAGGACTCCAAGAGACAGAGATGAGAAGTTGAGTGGTAAGGTCTTAAGGCAGACTGCAGGGTGTTAAGGAGAAAGAGAGGAGAATACATGGAAACCCTAAGTACAAACTCTTTTTTAAAGGAGTTTAGCTGACAAAAAGAGATATAGAGGATCATATTAACTAAGGATGGGTTTTTTAAGGATGGGGAGATTTGGGCTTGTGTATAGGAAGCAAGGAAAGGACTGCTAGATATGAATAGATTGAAGATTAGGGAGGTTTGGGGGCAAGGAATAATTGACCCCAATCTGCTGGAGAAGTCAGGAGATGAGATCAAAGGAGCATGGAGATAGCTAGTCTTTGTGAGGAGAAGGTAGAATTGTGAACTTGGAGATAATACAGGAAAAAAATGGGCAGTCCTAAATGACTCTAGCTATCTTAGCTCTAGGAAAGCAATTGGCTTGGACTATTATGAAGCAGTTTGATGGCACTGGGCCTGGAGTTGGAAGACCTGAGTTCAAATTCAGCCTCAAACACTGATTGGGTGGCCTTGGGCAAATCACTTAACTTCTGCCTTGGTTTACTGATCTGTAACTGGGGATAATAATACCTTTCAGGGCTGTTGTAAGGATCAGATGAGATAATATTTGTAAAGCACTGAATACAGTGCCTGGCACATAGTAGAAGCTATATAAATGTTAGCTATTATTGTTGCTGTTATGTATTATTAGTGCCCTACACAATTGGCATCAAAACTCTCATAGTGGATCCAGGCATGATTTTAGTTCTTGGCATTGCCATGCCAATGATCAATATCAAATCCAGGAGTGTTTCTCTGGTTGTTTCTTTTTCTTAGCTCCTAGGCAACTTTGAAGAATTGTTGTAGGAATGAACTAAAACTTTGAGGTCAAGAATATGTCCTACCATTTATTATGAAGCTGGGGGGATAGATATAATGGCCTTTGGAAAACCTCAACAACACAAGGATGGGAGCCAAAAATAAAAAAGAGTCAATGAGTCAAAGTACCCAGGAACCTCAGACATTTCAGTCTGTGGACTTGTGCCCAAGAGAAACTTCATAGAAGCAAGGAGAAGAAGAAAGGGGCAGACTCAATGTTTTGCTCCAGGAGTGATAAATAGTAAAGACAAAGGTGACATGGAATCCTGGGCATGAGCTTCCAAACCTGACCCAGTGAGCAAAAGGCTAAGTCTAGGGATACTGGTGATTGAAATCCATTCATATTCCTGAATCTTTCCTCCTGTCCAATCAGTCTTTCAGTATGAGTGTATATGAATTAAGGAAATTAAGTATCAGAGGGAATAATTAGATATTCAATTTAGAGCTGGAAACGGGTTTATAGGCCACTGAGTTTAACCCCCTTATTTTATAGATTAGGTAACTGAGGCCCAGAGAGGTTAAGTGATTTGCCTAAAGTTGCATAGGGAGCAAGTATCAGGTCTGGGATTAGAACCCAGGGGTCTTTGACTTAATCCAGTCAAATCAGTGCTTATTCCACTATACCACCTACAGAAGGTGAAGTGGAGCTGGGAAATACATCTGCATATATATTCATATATATCCACATACAGATATAAATCTGTATATACATATATGCGTGTATGTGTGTGTAGCAAGGAGCTATGAGATCAGGCAAGCAAGGAGAGAAAAGGTGAGAATATGTATGTATGCTTCTCTGCATTTACATTTTATGTATTTTGTATTTATTGATATCTATATATTTTGTTTTCCCTGTTAGAATATAAGTTCCATGTTGAGGGCCAGGAACTTTGTTTGTGTCCCTAAAACGTAGCAGAATGCCTGACACATAGGCCCTTAAAATATGTGCTTGTTGACTGGCTGATTGATTTAGGCATAACCTAATGTGCTAAGAGTATGCCCATGATTATAGCTAGGAGTATCTCCGAGTGGTTGCACTGTCATTATCTATATGACTGTGTTACTCTCTATTTCATTTTATCAAATGAAATAATATTTGTAAAACTCTTAACATGGTGCCTGGCATTAGTCGGTGCTTAATAAATGCTTATTCCTTCCTTCTATGTGTGTTCATATACATGTGTTTCTCCATGTCATCAATTCACGTGGGTTTCATGACCCCCACGTATGTGTCTGTTTAATTCATTGCCCTGTCATATTTAAGGGTAGTGCCTTTGGCTGCCTTGGCCACAGGAGGAACATCCGGCTAGGGGAGGATACTGGGAATCTTTCCAGTAAATAATCTGTGGTAGTTCCCAGCCCCAAGACTGTTGGTTTTGGAAGAGAGTAAGGGCATGAGACATCCAGAGAGAAATTAACCCTGTGTCTTCTAGGCTAAGTAGCCTTGATAGGACAGAGATAGCTACAAAGTCATTAAGAAAAGGATCATTAGACTCAGGGGTCCAGGGCTCCAGGGAAGGGAAGGCTGTCAAAGTTGTAATCCTTAATATTCTGCCAGCAGCAGAACACAGACAATGACTCATAAAAGGGAGGTGGGGAAAATTCTCTTCTGGATTTTCCTGTACTTTATGCTCATTCTGGTTGCATGTGAGAGGAAACCTAGGCTAATAATGTGAGCAGACTGTCTACTGCATTGTCCCTGAAGCTAACGGTTTTGAAAAGGCTGATTTTAGTCTTGTTTGGTGTTTTGGTTCATAAACCTTACTTAAGTTTATGATAGGAAGAAACACATGGATTCGTGTTTAAATCTGCTGGAACGTAAGCTCTTTGAGGGCAAGGAAGGGCTCATTTTTTTTTTTTGGCTTGTATCCCCAGAATCTAGAGCATTGCTTGACCCATAGCAGGTACCTAATATTTATTAAACAGACTGATTGATTCAAGTCTCCAAGCATGTATTATGGACCTGAATATATGTGCATATAGAAATATATATATGCATATATGTGTATGTACACATATGTATATATATATGCAGATGTAAATATAAAAAATAAAAAATATGACAGGCAGTGTGGGGCAGTGGACAGAAGACTGACCTTAGAATCAGATCTGAGCTGGGTTCAAGTTCTTTCTCTGATATTTATGTCTTAGTGCCCCCAGGCAACTTTCTAAGACTAGTCAGTCAGCTAGGTGGCAGTTTATAGAGTGCTGGACCTGGAGTTAGGAAGACTCATCTTCTTAAATCTGGCCTCAGGTACTTATTAGCTGTGTGACCTGATCAAGTCACTTAATTTCTGTCTGCCTCAGTTTCCTTATCTGTAAAGTGATAATAAAAGGACCTACCTTCCAGGGTTGTTGCAAGGATAAAATGAGATAGTATTTGGAAAATTACTGATCTGTATTTGTGGAGGGAATTTCCACCCTGGGAACTCCATATACTAATGAAGTCCTAGGTCTGGACCAAATATGTAGATGTAGATGTTCAGATAGATAGATCACTAGAGGCAGACATGAAAATAATCAACATAATGGTTAGATAGTGCTGAGAAACTCTACATAAAAAGAAGGCTACAGTAAAACCAAGTATATACTCTGTAATATTAAGACATCATCAGTGCAGAGACAAATGCGTGGTCTATGTGGAGAAAAAATATTGCTTATGTAGCATTACAAGGTAAGTACTCTCTCAAGCTTATAATCTCTCTCCCTCTCTATCTGTCTGTCTGTCTTTCTCTCTCTCTCACTCCTCTTTCTCTCCCTTTCTCTGTCCTTTCCTTTCCTCTCCTCTCTTCTATCCTGTCCTATCCTCTTTTCTCCTCTCTTCTCTTATTCTCTCTCCCCTCCCCCTTTCTCTCTCTCTCTCTCTCTCTCTCTCTCTCTCTCTTTCTCTCTCTCTCTCTCTCTTTCTCTCTCTCTCTCTGTCTCTGTCACTTTGTCTGTCTCTGTCTCTGTCCATGATGTTTTTACCTATATAACAAGATTGGACTCTAGCTTGTGTCTGTTGCTGGAGATAAACCTGATTCCTATCAGTTGGGATACAAGGCTAGGCTTCTCACTCAGCCATCCAGGCAGATGTTATAATTCTGGAGGCTGTAGTAGTACTCAATTGTTTGAACCTTAAAACCTATGTAAACATTAGCTATTTATGTTCAAACACTACAGTTTACTCATTTGCTGACACACCTTTGCATTCACTCCTGTGGAGGATTCTGAGTAGGGCAAAGTAACTACTTCAGCTGACTAAATTCCAATGGTCCAGTCACTAAATTGAGGGGAAAATGGGGAAATGCCTGGATGGGTTCCTCTCAGTAGACAAATTAAACAGAACATTGCAAACACTGTAGCAAAAGAAGATATGTAATAAGCACTGATTATCTTGTAAAATCAGTTTACCTGTACATTTTATACAGCTCCCTCCTTACAGAGGCAGTTGGTGGCACAGTGGATAGAGCATCGAGTTCAAATCTGGTCTCAAACACTTACTAGCTATGTGACCTAGAGCAAATTACTTAACTTCTGTTTGCCTCAGTTTCCTCAACTATAAAACGGGGATAATAATAGCAACTACCTTGCAGAGCTGTTGTAAGGATTATGTAAGATAATATTTTTAATAAGTGCTTAGCACAGTGCCTGACATATAGTAAGCAGTATATTAATAATTATTTTTCCTTTTCCCCCTTCCTACCTGCAGTGTCATTCCCTCCACAGTGGTAAGTTGCACAGTTTCTATTTTTTCCTTGCGTCATCTATAGCAATCAAGTATGGACTTCCCTAAGGATAACCCTCCTATGGCTTTTGGCTATGAACTAGTCCTTAATTGCAATCATAAACCTCTCTTCAGAAACAAATCCACGTTACTTGGTCATTTGTTCAATATTTGCTTGTTAACAATCATTGACTAAGTTCATGAAGACATCACCCACAGAGGGGCTTTTGATTCCACTCTTGAATCTTTGCCACGTCAGAAACCCCTTCTAGATGTACTGACTTCATTTAGTATATGTAATGGGGTTTACCTGTTATTAGCCTTTGCTATTGCTTGGAGTAGCAATGTCTGCTTATTTCAAAAGTATGTAGGTTTTTGACTGCTTTATAATGTATGCTGAGAATATCTATAAATCCTCTTCCTCCTTTTTGGTCAGAAAGAGTTAATTTTTCTATAGCTGCCTTAGGGTGTTTCATTAATATTGTATGGGCCTTTTTTTGGGGAACATTTTCCAAATCTATTATGCTTTATTTTATAGTTCCAAAAGTGCACCACTTTGTTTTTGCTATTCATTTGATTATTTCTATAGTTTCTGTTAAGTGAAGATTTTTAAAATAATTTCAGGGTCTTTACTTTCCCCTCTTTTTATTTTGCTAACTCCTTGTTTTTATTTTTAAAATTTTATCTAATTTGGGCTTAGGGATAAGTTTTTTTTTCTTGTGGATAGCCTGTACTGATTGACAAAGCATTGTTAAATGAATTGGAGTTGGGAATGCCATTGACAAAAAAATACAATGAAGTCCTTGCAGATGTGTTTCCAATTTTATTATGATGTTGGATGGTACATACGTGTTCATATCTTCAGTTCATTACTAATGTTATTCTCAGTCTTGAAATCTTGTTTGATGGAGATCATATAGAAGTAATCTTGGTAAAAATTGCTTTTCTGCTATTCTTTTACATAAAATTCATTGCATACTCTTACCTAGGGAGGTAAAATAAACATTTTTTGCTCCTTACCATGGGCAACTTATTTTAATAGACTGAATATCATTTCCAGTTGAAAGGATATGATTCTTCAAATGAGTAACATTTTCATAGCTCACCTACTCCCATTTATGAATTTTTCATTATATGTTCCATGAAGAAACATTCCTTTTTCCTTTCCCTTGCATTCTTTACCCCGCCCCTCCTCCCAAGCTGGGGAGGTTATCTGTTAGTGAATGAGGAAAAGACTGGAATTTTTGGTGATCACTCTATAGTTAGAAGTTTTATTTGAGGTTCTGGTCTTTTTGACATAGTTGATTGCTACATTTATCCATGAAGGCAGAGAAGCATAGTCTTTTTATGTCCTTTAAACTTTGAAGTTGTGTGTTTGAAACCTCTGATTAGTAAAGTTGCTTTTATCATATTATATAGTCTGTGAGTGCTTCATTGCATTTTAACCCCTGAGCTTGAATGACTGGCTTGACCTAGGTTAGACCTGGTCCTTTAATATTTGGTGTAGTTAGCAAGATATAATCCTCAAAACCAGGTTAGTCATAAGGAATTAGGGATTGTGGTGAAGTAGACATTAATGCAATTCAGTTTCTGATGCCAATTAACATTTGGTTAGGTCTTTTTTAAACTTTAGTTAAGAAGGCAGCCAATTTGCCCTCTTGACCCCTTAAAGGACCTGTCCAGCACAAACCACTGGAGTTGTTGCCCAGTATACAACACACTGAGAGGTGCCTCCAAGAAGACAGGAGAATTAACAGTAGAAGGGAAGAAAAAAATTGAAATGGAAATGGCGGAGGAAGAAGCCCCAGCTTGGATGACAGAAGCTTCTGGAGCATGGACATTCTCTGGAGCAGTGGTTCCAGTGTGGCTACTGCAAGAAAAGTAAAGTAAATGCAACAAGAATGGTGCAAAGCAAGTGCTGCTCCCAACACCACTGTTTTCACTCATTTTCCAGAAGCATTGGGCAGAGAAGACAACTCTGCCTAGTACTAGAGGTCTAAGTCTAGAGAAGGATACATAGACTCCCACATGGACATGAAGTAGGGTAGGGTCCCCTTCATGCAACTACAATGGAAAGTGATCTAATAAAGGAGGGTAAAGAGGCAGGGTCATTATCACAAAGACAGTAAGTCCTAGGAGACCTTCTGACTGGTCTTTTCTTGATTGTTCTGTGGGACGGTAATAGTTCTACTTGAATGGCACACACAATCCACAGCAACAGCAGACCAGAGATGCTTCCATTGGCTCCGGTCCTCACTTGAGGGGTTCTTCCAAAGAGTTTAAAATGTTTTATTGGTGTATCTTTTTTTTAAACAATTACTTACTAACAAATTTCCAGTCTAAATAGTACCCTATCCTGGGTAAAGAGACTAGAAGAACAAACAAACAGTTAGCAAAAGGAGTAAGGGGAAAAGTATTTATTAAGCACCTACTATGTGCTAGGCACTGTGCTAAGTGCTTTATAATTATTATCTCATTTGATCTCCCTAATTGCCCTAAGAGGTAGGTGCTGTTATTATCCCCATTTATAATTGAAGGCAGATAGAAGTTAAGTAAATTACTCAGTCACACAGTTACCGTTATCCTTTGCACATCGTAGGAGTTAGAGGCATGGCACCTCATAATCTGGAAAATCCATGTAAAATTTTTTCACCCTCTTTTCATGCCAGAGAAGAAGTCTGAATTTTTTTTTTATTTTTCTATGAGGTGTTTACAGTACGTTATTGTAAAATTTGGGTTGAGTATTTGGTCATAGGCTATATGTAGGTCAATGTTAAGTAAAAATAGCATATGAAAAAGAGATAAAAAATGAAATAAATATAAAAACCAAAAGTGCCTTGAAGGAGGAGGAGGTGAATGTGCAGAGCCATACCCCTAGTGATAGGAGGCAGGTTGGTGGTAATTTCTCCTGCCGACCTGTGATATAAACCACATTGGGGAAAGTCATGATGTGGAAGGAATAATTATAGTAAGTATCTGAGACTGAATTTGAACTCAGGTCTTCTAACTCCAGGCTCAGAGCTCTCTCCACTTTGCCACCTAGGTGCCTCAAAAAGCATCTGATATGTTTACAATTGGCAAAAGTATGCATCATACTGTAGTATCAAGAAGAAGAAAATACATTCCAATACAAGTCTTCTGAAACCAACATTAGTCATGTGAACTTATCTGAATTACATTGTCTGAGTATTGTTTTCAGGGGTGTTTTTGTAGTCATTGCAAGTACTATTCTCTCTTCTTCATTCTGCCTAAGTTCATATACCTTCTCATTTTTTTCTGAATTCTCCATATTTGTCATCCCTATGGTGAAATATTCCATTAGTGTTCACATCATACATTTTATTCAGCCATTCCTTAACTGATGTATATCTACTTTAATTCTACTTTTTTTCTACTACAAAAAATACTGTTCTGAAAATTTTGGTAAATATGGAATCTTTCTGTTATTGACTTCCTTATCTTATATGTCAAATAGATCATTGAGTCAAAAGGAATGAAAAGTTCAGTGCCTTTTCAAAGAATTTTAAAGTAATAAAATTGTTTTATGCAATGGTTAGACCAGTTCATAGCTCTACCAATAGTAAGTATGCTTATATGCAGATCTTCCTACAAATATCCTATCACTGACCATTCTCATCCTTTTTAAAGACTCATTTTTGCTAATTTAAACATGAAATATTGCATAGTTGTTTGAATGTTCATTTCTCTTATTTTTAGTGATTTGGAACATTCTTTCATGAGGACATTGATAGTTGACATTTCTTCTTAGAAAACCATTCATATCCTTTGATCTATATGATGCTTTCAGCATTTAGGATGCAAAACAGATGTAGAAAAGGTTCTAAGCCAAGCTATTCTTGAGTGTTAATTATGAATGTACACTTGGAGATACATTGCTCCCCTATAGCAATACTATAAAGCTGCATACTAATAGTGATGTTTGTTTAACTCCTTTAGAAGTTAGTACCGATACATCAGCTAAGTTGATGAGGAAGCTGTGATAATTTGCCTCTTCTGTTTTTTCCTGAAATAAGGAGAATCTATAATAATGATTTTGGACAATAATCAAAATGAGATTTTAAAATCACTATTATTAAGGAATAAATACACCTTAATTTGTTCTCTTCCCACAATTGATGTTTTCCTGTTTTGTTGGGTTTTTTTTTGCAATTTTTTCCCACAGTTCCTGTAAAATAAATTAACTATTGTGTAAACTGATTCTGTAGGCAATGAGGGCATGAGCACAAACACAAGGCTAGAAAGTAAGTTGTTGTTTTTTTTCTTAGTGAGGCAATGGGGTTAAGTGACTTGCCAGGGTCACACAGCTAGTAAGTGTCAGGTGTCTGAGGCCAGATTTGAACTCAGGTCCTCCTGACTCCAGGGCCGATGCTTTATCCACTGAACCATATAGCTGCCTCCAGAAAGTAAGTTTTGAGAGATTTTGAAGATGAGGGATAGGATAGGCAATGGGGAACTAAGGCTTTGTGAGGAATGTCATGAGCAAAGGTGTGGAGGCAGAATGAATATCATATTCTGGAGTTCATAAGGCTATTAATCTATTAGACTGTTAGCTTCTTGAGGGAAGGGACTGTCTTTTGCCTATTTTTGTATCCCCAGAACTTAGCACAATATCTGGCATGTGGTAGGTGCTTAATAAATGTTTATTGATTAATATTAGCATGGCATGCACTTGGAATAGTGCCTGGCATATAGTAAATACTTAATAAATGACTGAAGAGAAGGTCTGGATGGTGGGAAATAAGAAATAAGGCTAGAGTATCAAAGGAAGGGCAGATGGAGGGGGAGGTAGGGACCATTGCTGTAAAGCCTTCAATGCTAGGGTGAGAAATTTATGCTTCATGTGAGTTAACAAAAAATTCTAGGTTTGTTGTTGTTGTTTTAGAATGGATGGCATATTAGGGGTGGGAGATGGAACCCTTTTCTAAAGTGCCAGTCTTGTGCTATGACCAATCTATGAATGGAAGATTCTGATACCCAGGGGTAGTGATGAGGGATAAGCAGGTAAGAATACTTGAGGAGAATAAAGAATTTATTTTAGGAGGAAGAGCTAAATAAAATGGTGTTTGCTTTGCTCTTATTTCTGTTTCTTAGTAAAAAATCAGAAGGATTAGGAGGAATAATTAGCACTGTAGGGGACAGGAGAGAAACTATGCAGAGTCTGTCTAAGGAAACTGTGGGGTCTGTCTTTTCTGCTTCCATGTTCACTGGTATCCTTGATCTCCTATGGGTCAGAATTATCCAACTCCCCAGTCCTATGGGTCTTAGAAAGATATCTTGACCCAGGACAACTCCTCATGATTAAATTCCTCTTACTATTTACTTTGGCATCTTCCTGCTGCTATCACCTAAGGGAATACAAAATGGTAGGTGTTTTATTCCAAAGATTGTGCCCCTAAGTTCATGATTTTTCTTTCATTAAAAAAAACCTGGTGAATTCCTTCTGCCAAGATGCCCACTGTTATCTCGCATTTTCAAAATTTGCCCAGATATCAAACCAACAAAAACTAATTGCTCTACAGGGTAAAGGAATGTAACTTGCTGAGTAACTGCTGTCTGTCTCAGTTTCCTCATGTGTAAAATGAGGATGATAATAACACCTTCTTCCCAGGGTCGCTGTGAGGATCAAATGAAACCATATTTGTGAAGCACTTTACAAACTTTAAAGTACTATATAAATGCTACCCAATATGTAGACACAAGTACAGAGTTTGAATAAGCATTGAGGCATCAAGCAGTCACTTTCAACTCTTCCTTGTCACTCTCTTTCAGCCCTTTCTTCCTCATTTATAATACTTTTTTGGGTTGTTATTGTTTAGTCGTTTCAGTCATGCCCAACTCTTCATGACCCCATTTGGGGTTTTCTTGGCAAAGATATTGGAATGGTTTGCCATTTCCTTCTCTACCTCATTTTACAACTCGGTAGACAAGCAGATAAAGCTCTAGACCTGGCATCAGGAAGACTCAGATTCTGGCCTCAGACACTTACTAGATGTGGGACCCTGAGCAAGTCACTTAACCCTGTTTGCCTCAGTTTCCTCATCTGTAAAATGAGCTGGAGAAGGAAATGGCAAACCACTCCAATATCTTTGTTAAGAAAACCTGAAGTGAAGTCATGAAGAGTCAGACACAACTGGAAAACAATTGAACTACTCTGTTTCTACCCCTGGGTCATATCTGAACTCTCTTACTATCAGCTTCTTCAATTTCTGGAGAACAAGAGTCTTTTCTTATTTGGGCTCCAAGTACATCCCATTAAACTTTTGGCTGGAAACTGCAGCATAAGGAAAAGAACATTAGATTTGGAGTTCAAAGACCTGGGTTCAAATTCTGACTGTTTCTTATTACTTGCAGGACCTTGAGAAAGTCATGACCTCTCTTCCCCTCTACATTCTAAGATATGATATCATTATTACGATAGTAATCTCCTCAGCCCATGATCCACCACTTCAGCAGCTATGCCTTAGGAAAGGGAAGCAAGAAGGGAACACTCGTTTATCAAACATTTCCAATGTGCCAAGCATTGTGCTTAGTGCTTTATAAATATTATCTCATTTGATCCCAGAGGAATCTTTTGACTTGCCTTCTGTATGGTTGTAGGCATTCAGTCCTCTTAATTTTTTTTAGCATTTTAAAAATTCATATTGTTTACATTATCACGCCTTTATTTTCTTCTACTATTTTCCTCCCCACTAGGAAAAACAAAACAAGACAAAATCCATGTAACAAATAAACATAGTCAAGCAAAACAAATTCCCATATGGGCCCCATCAAACCATGTGCATGTGCCTCATTCTGTGTATTGGTTCAGCAGCTCTCCGTAAGGTCCTGACATTCTTCAGCTCAGCTCCCTACCTGTCATTCTCCTTCACCTGCCCTTTAATATTTTTCTACCAGACCGATGACTGTAAGCCTTTCACTATTGTTCAGTTCATCTTGGTTTTTATTTTGCTCTTCTCTGAACCTTCTGTCTAGGAAAAAAGAAAGCTAAAAATAAACTTTCCTTTTTTATTTATAACTTCATCCTACAAGACAACTAGGTGATGTAGTAGATAGGGTGCCAGGCATAGAGTCAGTTTAAATCTGAGTTTAAATCTGGCCTTAGACACTTACTAGCTGTGTGACCCTGGACAGGTCACTTAATCCTATTTGCCTCAGTTCCTCATCTGTAAAATGAACTGGAGAAGGAAATGGCAAACCACTCTAGTATTTTTGCCAAGAAAATCCCAAAATGGAGTCACAAAGAATTGGACATGACTGAAAATGACTCAACAACAATGACAACAACAACAAAATCCTACTAGGCTTTCTGGTCTACCACGGAGGTCACAACATGATTAATGCGTTAAAGAAATTCCTTGGATCATTTTGCATTTAATTCAGTTTCCTTAATTCTAGTCAGGATGAGCCCACACCAACTCATCATGCCTCTTGGGAAAGGGATTGATTTTCTCCCCCCAAAGATTATTTCATTTATCCTCTTGCTTATAGGGCAAAAATGCATGTGCAAATATTTTACCACCTTCACTAGCTTTCCTTATAGCTAATCTCAAGTCCTCATGCTACTGTTTACCATCTTTTTCTCTTCTCTCACTTTAAGTATCAATATAGTGAGTGTGTCCCTCCCTAGTGGGCACACCCAGGCTGATGTGGTGACACACAGTCAGGAGATTTGAGAACTGAGGAGGACTTAATGGAGCCCAGAACAGTGACACTGCAAAGGTGACGATCCAGATGCACTGTGTGGGTTCAGCCTCTGGAGCATTTTATCACCACCCTGTTTCAATGGCAGCATTGCAAGGCCAAATGTCCATTAGGTTTCTAGGTCATGGGAGCAATATTCCTGAGTTTATGAAGTGGCATTCTGCTCTTCTATTTGTCTGTAAGACTATGAGAAATACTAAATATTCTATAATATTTCTTAAACTGCGCACGAGCTGTCTAGCTTAATTTACTGGGAGCTAGGGCCTTTATGACCAGATACTGATTACTTACTGTCCTTTGAGCTAGACCTTGCCTTGGGGGATATGGCTAGAGGTGAGGAAACCAAAGCCATTCTAAACAGAGCCTTTCCTGACTAGAGCTGTCAGAGTGAGGTTTGAATGAAAGGTGCTTGTGTTTAATACACATAGCTAATCTTTGATAGTAGAACACCTATGTTTGTTTTACCTTATTGATAAATTGTTTTCCTAAGGTTATGAGGTTGGTAAAGGCAATTGAAGGACACATAGGGACAGAATGGTAGTGGTCAGGACACGAAGGCCAGAACCAAGTGATCTGAATGGTGGATGCAGACATTTGCCTAGCCAGACCTTGGCAAGTCCAGTTGGGGAGCAGAACAATGCGGTGATTTAGAACTAGCTGACTTGAGATTCTTACAAAGAAGAATAAACAGTCTGGCTGATACCACAAGTGCCCTCTGGTGTTGGGGGTGGAGTGGGGTGGTGGTGGCAATGACATTAGTATGTTATTACTATGATAATAGAAATTAACCCAGACTGTAAGGAATAACACCCAAACTTGTTTCCTAAGCTCTTCATCTACTCTCCCCGCCCCAAACCCTTATTTACTTACCTAGTGCTCTATCCATTATACTATTTAATTGCCTCTAGGCTGTTGAGATCTTTTTAAGTCATAACACTCTCTGTCAACCAATATGTTACCTGTCCCTTAAAGGTTCATACTTTCTGACAATTTGACAAGCATGGCATATATTCCTTCATCCAAGGCAATGATATATATTCAGCCAAGATAAGACTGTAATTTTTCTTTTTAAAATGCTAAATTTTATTTTAACACAGCTGATAAAGATAAACAAGTAGAAACAAAAACAAAGTATCTTTCTCCCATAAAGGAAAACAATATAAAATTGTATTTACAACTGGTAGAACATGTAACCATACATTTTTCTAATTTGTCATTTTTAAAAGAATGGAAGCTGTGTGCTGTTCTTTTAATAAGAATGTATACATGTCTTCCATTCTAATTAGCTGATGTTTTGTTTCTATTTAATGTTTTTATTTACATAGATGTGGTTGGTATGCTGCTGTTATTTTGAATGTGCTTTCATCACTCTGATGCAGTTCATATGAATCTTCCCATATTTCTTTCACACTTGTTGCTTCTTAAACAGGATAGTATTCTATTACATAAGATAAGAGTTGCTGTGCTCTATGAGCAAAGCAGAACTGCAGTAGCTCAAAGGAAATGTGAGACACAAATTTAGAGATGTTTACATTCCAAATATTCTTATGGACTGTTTGTGCCTGACCTGTAGTAGAGACTTCTGAGCTCTTATTGGTATGATCAGTCACAGTCAGACACATACTGTACTTTGACCCCAACATAGTGATGACCTTTTGGTACTCATTGAGAATGAAGGACAACAATCAGAAACCCCACTTTATTTAGCCATTCCTCAATTGTCATGAACATAGCTTGTAACTTTATGCTCTTACAAATAATACTATGAACATTTTTGTACATATAGACTTTTTTTTCCCACTGAATTCATGGTATGTACAACTTTGTAACTTTTATTGCATAATTCCATATTACTTTCCAAAATATTTGGGCTTAATCACAACCCATCAGAAAAATAAGTATGTCTGTTCCTCCACAGCCCTACCTATCACATTTTTCAAGCCACCATCTTTGCTGATGTAGTGGGAGCAAAATAATGCTTGAAAATTATTGTAATTTGTATTTCTTTAAGTATTAAATTTGAACTCTTTTTCAAATAGCTGTTAATAGTTTGTGTTTCCTCTTGGGAAAAAAAACTACCAGTTCACATACTTTGGCCATTTATTTATTAGAAAATATTCCTTGAACTTGTAGATTCATGCCAACCCTTAGGTTTTGGATGTGATATTTTTATCAGAAATATTTAATGAGAATTTCCCCCCAGTCTGTCCCTATTCTTTTTATTTTGATTACATTGCTTTTATTTACATCATAGCTTTTTTTGTTTGCTGAAATATATTTCATAAATTGTAAATTTCTTATCCTTAATATTCTCTCATCCACTATCATGAAATCTGTAACTTTCTATTGTCCTCAGACTTTTTTTATTATGAGACTTTTCTTATCTAGATAATTTATTAATTTGCAATTAATTTATTGTCTCTTAAGGTGATTGTGTAAACCCGCTGAGGACAGGGGACAAAATACAATCTCATTTCCCCAGAAAATTTTGTTGAATACTGAATTCTTTTTTTTTAATTAATTAATTAATTAATTTTTAATCTTTAACATTCATTTCCACAAGATTTTGAGTTCCAAATTTTCTCCCCGTCTCCCACCCCAAGATGGCATGCATTCTGAATCCCCTTCTCCTAATCTGCCCTCCCTTCCATCACCCCTGCCCCCACTTCTCTTATCCCCTTCCCCTTCCATTTTCCTGTAGGGCAGGATAAATTTCTATACCCCATTGCCTGTATATCTTATTTCCCAGTTGCATGAAAAAAACAATTTTTAACATTTGTTTTTAAAACTTTGGGTTCCAAATTCTCTCCTTTCCTCCCTCTCCAACCACCCTCATTGAGATGGCAAGCAACTCAATACAGGTTATATAGGTGTAGTTATGCAAAACACTTCCATAGTAGTCATGCTGTGGAAAACTAACTATATTTCCCTTCATCCTATCCTGCCCCCCATTTATTCTATTCTCTCTTTTGGCCCTGTCCATCCTCAGAAGTGTTTGCTTCTGATTACCCCCTCCTCCAATATGCCCTCCCCTCTATCATCTCCCACTCTATTATCCCCTTGCCCCTATTTTCCTGTAGGATAAGATAGCTTTCCATACACAATTGATTGTGTATGTTATTCCCTCCTTAAGCCAAATCTGATGAGAATAAAATTCACTCATTTCCTCTCATCTTCTCCCACTTCCTCTCCACTGTAAAAACCTTTTCTTGTCTGTTTTATGTGAGATAATTTATCCCATTTTACCTCTCCCTTTCTTCTTCTCCCACTATAATCCTCTCTCACCCCTTAATTTTGTTCTCCAGGTACCACCCCTTCATCTTCAACTCACCTTGTGCCCTCTATCTACCAAACTATTTATACATATAAGTTTTTTCCCCTCCAACTACCTTAATACTGACAAAGGTCTCATGAGTTGCAAATATCATCTTTCCATGTAGGAATGTAATAAGTCCCCTATGAATTCTCTTTCCTGTTTACCTCTTCATGCTTCTCTTGAGTCTTGTATTTGAAAGTCTAATTTTCTATTCAGCTTTGTCTTTTCATCAAGAATTCTTGAAAGTCCTCTATTTCACTGATTGTCTATTTTTTGCCCTGAAAGATTATGCTAAATTTATATTTCACTGAATGACCATTTTTTCCCCTGCAGGATTATACTCAATTTTTCTGGGTAGGTGATTCTTGGTTGTAATCCTATCTCCTTTGTCCTCCAGAATATCATACTCCAAGCCCTCTGGTCTCTTAATATAGAAGCTGCTAAATCTTATGTTATCCTGAGTGTGTTTCCACAATACTTGAATTGTTTCTTTCTGGCTGTTTGCAATATTTTCTCCTTGACCTGGGAACTTTGGAATTTGGCTATAATATTCCTAGGGATTTTCCTTTGGGGATCTCTTTTAGGAGGTGATAAGTAGATTCTTTGCATTTCTATTTTACCCTCTGGTTCTAGAATATCAGGGCAGTTTTCTTTGATACTTTCTTGAAAGATGATGTCTAGACTCTTTTTTTGGTCATGGCTTTCAGGTAGTCCCATAATTTTTAAATTCTCTCTCCTGTATCTATTTTCTAGGTCAGTTGTTTTTCCAATGAGATATTTCACATTGTCTTCTATTTTTTCATTCTTTTGGTTTTGTTTTATAATTTCTTAATTTCTCATAAAGTCATTAGCTTCCATTGGCTCCATTCTAATTATTTTTGCTTTTTGGTGAGGCAATTGGGGTTAAGTTATTTGCCCAGGATCACACAGATAGTAAGTGTTTTGTGTATGAGGCCGGATTTGAACTCAGGTCCTCTTGAATCCAGGGCCAGTGCTGTATCCACTGTGCCACCTAGCTGACCCTCCATTCTAATTTTTAAGGAAGTATTTTCTTCAGTGAACTTTTGGACTTCCTTTTCCATCTGGCCAATTCTGCTTTTGAAGGCATTCTTCTCCCCATTGGCTTTTTGGACCTCTTTTGCCATTTGGGTTGGGCTATTTTTTAAGGTGTCATTTTCTTCAGTATTTTTTTGGGTCTCCTTTAGCAAGCTGTTGCCTTGTATTTTCTTGCTTCATTCTCATTTCTCTTCTCAGTTTTTCCTTTACTTCTCTTATTTGCTTCTCAAAATCCTTTTTGAGGCCTGGGACTGATTCATATTTTTCTTGGAGGCTTTGGATGTAGAAGCTTTGCCTTTGTTGTCTTCTTCTGGTTGTATGTTTTGATTTTCTTTGTCACTAAAGTAAGACTCTATGGTCTGACTCTTTTTTTTGGTGCTGTTTGCTCATGATCCCAGTCAATTACTTGCATTTTAAGATCTTTGTTAAGGTAGGGGTCTGCTTCCAGTGTGGAGAATGTACTGTCCCAAGCTTTGGGGGTTTTAGGCAGTTGTTTTCATAGATACTTCTAGGAACCTGTAAATTTTCAGTTCTTCCAAGATGGTGTGATCAAGGGTGAGATGTTTACCCCTTTCCTGGCCTGTGCTCTGGTCTATGAGTGACCACAGTCACTCTTATCTGCCTTGGAACTGTGAGGAAGTTTCCCTCTCCATCACCACCACAAGCTCCACCACTCCAGTGCTCCTCCTTGCTCCAGGACTGTCACCCAGAACTATGACCCAGATCCAAGCACAAGCAAAGCAAGAGAATCCTGCCTTAGTGCCAGCAAAGAGATCCCTGCAATCCCCCTCTGATCAGCCATTCGATTCCCCCTCCATCTGTGGGCCAAGAGCTCCAGAAGCAGCCACCCCCCGGGGCTGTGCCAGAGCTGAGACTAGACCAAGCTCCTGTCTCACTGTGGTCAGACAGACCTTTCCTTCAGATCTTCTAGTTATCTTTGGTATTTGTGGGTTAAGAAGTCTGGATACTGTTACAACTCCCCTTCATTCAGTCGCCTGAGGCCTACTCCAGGTTTACTGAGGCCCTGCCTTTGCCTGTGGGGGTGATGCTGAACTGTGCTCCTCTCCCAGTCTGGCACAATAGAACTTTCCAATTAACCATCCAAGTTGTTTTGGGCTGGAAATTAGTTTTTCTCTGTCTTTTTGTAAGTTTTGCTGCTCTAGAATTTGTTTAGAGCCATTTTTACAGGTATTTGGAGGGGTTTGGGGGACAGCTCAAGGAAATCACTGCTTTTATTCCACCATCTTGACTCTGCCCTCCAAATACTGAATTCTTTGTGATGTTGGATTTATCAAACAATAAATTGCTATATGTGTCTGTGTCTAATTATTGATTTTCTAATCTATTTCATTGATGTACTTTTATATCTTTTATTAATACAACTCTAGGGAGTTTTGATGATTACTGCTTCATAATGTAAGTTAAGACCTTTTAATGTTATTCCTCTGTCCTCCTTAACAACATTTAACACAGTTCATGGCATATGACATTGTGCCGGTCGCGCCGTGCACTCTCCTCCTATAAGGAGCAGGCTGCCAGAGTCATACTTACCAGTCTTCGGTGCCCACCCGGATAAACACAGAGACAAGCCGATCAGGAGGTGCAAACACTCGAGCTTTATTCAAAGGCCATCACAGCAAGGCCAAGCAGGAAGGCCAGAGCAAGAGAGCAGGAGCAAGAGAGAGCGAGCTCCTATCCCTACTGTCTTAAGTACCTTCCTAGCCCCTCCTCCTCAGTCCGCCTACTAGTCATTGATTGTAGGATCAGATACCGGAAGGGGATGTCTGTGTTTAGCGCTGCACCAAGGGAGAGGACGTGACGCAGGAGGCTAGGACCTGATACAGGAAGGAGACCTCTGGGGTTAGTGCATAGACAAAGGGACAGTATGTGACCCAGGAAGTCAGGCCCAGATACCGGGAGGAGGCGTCTGGGGTCAGTGCTACACAAAGGGAAAGTACGTGACCCAGGAAGTCAGGAAGGAGACGTCTGGGGTTGACGTTGCACCTAGGGAGGGGACTAGACAAAGGGAACTCGTTCTCTGCCGTCCCACTCCCACGTGGCACAGCCCCCTGCCTCAGGAGCATGTGCTCCGGCTACTTCCTTGTATCCTGTTCCTTCCCCAGCTTATCACAGCTCCACATAGCACTGCCCACTGCCTCGAGAGCGTGAGCTCCAGTTACTTCTCCGTATCCAGTTCCCATCCCAGTTCACCACAACTCCGCCTAGCACAGCCCCTGCCTCGGGAGGGTGAGCTCCGGTTACTTCCTAATATCTTGTTCCTACCCCATCTTGCCACAATCTGCACGTGGCAGTAGCCAACATCAGACAATCCCTCACATGACATGCATTAATAGATGCTTGTTGACTTATTTTCCTCATTTTTTCTGTTGACTTTCTAGACCTTTTGCTCTTCTCTATGAACTTTTAATTTTTTTCTTTTGTTCTATAAGTATCCTCTTGACAATTTGATTAGTATACCACTAAATCTTTAGGTTAGTTTGGATTATAGTTTCATCTTTACTAGATTAGCATGGCATATCTTATTGAGATTGGCAGCATGAAACCAATTCAGTTGAATGGAATTGAAGTCAGAGCATGGGTTCAAAACCTAGCTCTTAGGTAAGTCAAACTTATCTGCCCTTTGGTTTCTTCATTGCTAAAATGAAGAGGTTAGACTAGAAGGTCTCTAAGTTTCTTTATAGTTTTACAATACTTTGTTTCTATAAAAAATTTAATAGTTGTATTTATCTAGTATTTTATAGTTTCTTAACTACAAATGACAAGTCTCTTGACTTGTCTTTGATAGATGAATCCCCAGATATATAATGAATTTTGTTATTATTTTATGAGGTATTTTTCTTTTTATCCATTTTTCCTATTTTTAAATATAGAGACATGCTGATGTTTTGATTATTAGTCAATAAATCAGTAAATCATTGAGCAAGTATTTATTAAGTGCCTACTGTGTGCTAAACATTGTTGTAGAAACTGAGGATAGAAAGACAATAGCTAAAATTCTTTCTGCTGTCATGGAGCTTATAGTATAGCTGAAGGAGACCTCACAGGCAATTATAAGAATAGACAAAGTGGATGTAAATTATTTGGGGAGGAAGAAACTCATATCTGAGTAGCAAGGAAAGATCTCATGTGGATGGTAGTTTTTAAGCTGAGCTTTTAAGAAAAACTGGGATTTTGAAAGATGCAGGTGAGCAGTGGTTACCTTGTAGGCATGGGAGATAGCCAATAGAAAGGCATAGAGGTTGGAAATGGAACGCCATGTATGAGGAACAGCAAGAAGTCAAGTTTTGCTGGACCACAGTGTGTGTCCAGATTATAAAGGACTTTAAATGACAAAAGGGAAGTTTATATTGACCCTTGACATAATAGGAAGCCACTGTATTTGATTGACTAGGAGATTAGACTAGGGATTAACTAGGAGTTATTGACTGAGACCTGGGAGTCATTTGCATACAGAAGATAATTAAATCATGATGAGCGTGTTGACAGAAAAGAGAAGGACAGAGTCTTGCATAATCCATAAGTAGGGTATTTGTTATATAAAAGTTGCCAGAGAATTGACCTACAATAGTCAGATTTGGGCTTTAGGACAATTCTTTTGGCAGCTGTAGGGAAGGATGGTTTGGAGATGGGAGACATTGAGGCAGGAAGCTATTGCAAAATTAGGAGGCTGTTGCGAAAGGCCAGGCAAGATGTCATAAGGGGCTGAAGTAGGGTGATTACTGTGTGAGTGAAGAAAAGGATTCAAGAGGTATTGTGGAAGTAGAAATGGCAAAATCTGACCACTAAATTGATATACAGGGGAGATCGAAGATTTGAGGATAACTCGAAGAATGGCCGTAAAAGGGAAGAATTTCTGACCAAATAAGAAATAGCATCATGAGGTGCACAATGGATGACTTTGATTATATTAAATTGAAAAAGTTTTGCACAAACAAAACCAATGCAGACAAGATTAGAAGGAAAGCAAAAAGCTGGGAAATTTTTTATAGCAAGTATCTCTGATAAAGGCCTCATTTCTCAAATATTTAGAGAAGTGAATCAAATTTATAAGAATACAAGTTGTTCCTCAATTGACAAATGGTCAAAGGATGTGAACAGACAGTTTTCAGATGAAGAAATCAAAGCTATCTATAGTCATATGAAAAAATACTCTAAATCTATTGATTAGAGTTACGCAAATTAAAACAACTCTTGAGATACCACCTCACACCTATCAGATTGGCTAATATGACAGAAAAAGAACATGATAAATGTTGGAGAGGGTGTGGGAAAATTAGGACACTAGTGCACTGTTGGTGGAATTGTGAACTAATCCAACCATTCTGGAGAGCAATTTGGAACTATGCCCAAAGGGCTATAAATCTGTATAAACCCTTTAATAGCACCTAGGTCTGTATCCCAAAGAGATTTTAAAATACAGTGTTAAATGTTTCAGAGAGATCAAGAAAGATAAGAATCAAGAAAAAAATAAGATGTAACAATTAAGAGATTATTGTTGACTTTGAAAAGAATGGTTTCAGTCTAGTCATGAAGTTGGAAGCCAGATTGTAGAAGGATTAGAAGAAAAGATGAAAAGAAATGAAGCAACAACTATTGACAGTCTTTTCCCAGGGTTCACCTGAGGAATAGAGGAGAGATATCAAAAGCTAGGTTGAGGGGATGGCAGGGTATAGAGAAGGATTTTTCGAAAAGGGACTTTGGTTTATTTGTAGGTAGCAAGGAAGAAATCAGTAGATAAAGAGAGAAATAAGGTGATGGGGAAAGAGGATTGCATTTGGGACAATTTGTTGGAGAAGGGAGAACATCAAGGGTAAATGCAGAGGATTGACCTTGGCAAGGAGAAGGTCTGCCTCAACATTAGAGACTGTAGTAAAGAAGTGAATAGAAAATTATCATAAGCAGTTGTGAGAGAAAGATAAGGGGAGAAGAGAGTTCAAAGCAAATGAACTATACTTTCTTAGTAACGTAAGAGGCAAAGTCTTTAGCTGTGAGGTGAAAGGGAAATGGTTCTGTGAGTGTTTTTAGGAGAGAAGGGAATATTTGTAATATTTGTACTGTGGAGATTGGGATAGAGCATCCATAAGGGTTCAGTATTTATTTTGTCTCTCACTATTTTGTTGAAGCATTAATTACTTGGCATTGATTCACTATGTTTTTCTAAATCAATCATCATCACATATATTTGCTTCCTCTTTAGCAGTATGTATTCCCCTAATTTCTTATCTTTATTTTATTCCCCTACTAGTACCTCTGATATTAGGTTAAGTAAAAGTGGTGAAAGTAGGTATCATTATTTTGACCTGTTATTATTGGAGGATCTTCTAATGTTTTTCTATTACAAATGATGCTCATTCTTTGTCTGCAGTAGATTTAAAAAAACATAAAAATATCCTTTCAGACTTATGACTTTTGGTATCTGTAATATATAATAATGCTGTAGTTTATTGAAGACTTTCTATATCTTATTAAATTACATGGTTTTTGTTGTTCTGATGTTAGTGTTATTTATTTTGATAATTGTTTCTTAATATTATATTACTGTTATAAATCTGAGTCACAATGAATGAGTTTTTTCCATCTAATGGTAATCTTTTTGCTTGTGTTTTATTTGAGACAGTATTTCATAATGAGTAGAATGCTGACTCAGAATCAAATCTATATTTGACTTTCATTTCATTTACTAGCTGTGTGATTATGGGCACAGCATAAACCATAGGGTTTGGGTAGTGATAGTGCTATGTGACACTCCAGTAAGGGCTATATCTTTGACAGCACCTTCTGAGGCCTTCTCAATTCTCTTGGGTTTGCCTGGGGCACTATGGTACTCAAAGGTAAGTGAACCGTGATACATTGTAGAGTATAGAAAGCCTGGGCAGATGTGATCAATGAGATTACTGTCAGCGATCTTTTTATAAACACAGAGTATAAGTGAGGTGGGACTTAAAGAGAGAGAGGCAAATGTTTTCCTGATTTTCAAAAAAAGAGAAGATATAGACCAGTGACCTTGGCTTTTATATCTGTTGAGATTCTGGACCATGTTATGACAACGGCAGTTGAATAACTGGATAAGAATAACTGTCTAGTTATCTAACAACTAAATATTTTGGTCTGGGGAGATACTTTTCAGTCTCAAGCTGTGCTCCTTCCTGATCCCTATAGTTTAGCAGTCAAGGAATGCCTTAGGCTATATATGAATGCCTTGACTCCCTTCCCACCAAATGCCAGTTTCACAGGGAACATACAGGCAGTGAATAGCAAATAACTCCATTTGTCCAAGATCCTGGTCTTCTAGTTTCCAGCTTCAGAAGATCTGTCTTCTCCAAAGCTCCTGCCAACTTAACCCCTCAAAGAGGCAAGCAGCATTGAGTAATCAATCTCTACCAATGAGGAGAGTCTTATGCAAATGAACTTTGAGCTGCAGGTTACATTGATCACCAGAGTAACATTGAACAGTTATCTCAACCAGTGCATTTATCAAAAATCTTGTATAATCTTAACATTAGCATATAAGATAACATCTTGTAAGATAGCGTTAGGGCTACATTTTGTTTTTTCATGTGAAGTACTTAAAATAAATAACAGACAGTGAGAAAGACCTTGTATTTTCTACACATTTTAATTAACTGTGTGATTGTGAAGATTTTTGCTGTAGAAAATAATTTGTAAAAACTCATCTATTCTCTTCTCAAATTTCCATCAGGTATCACCTTAATATGCACTTATTCTCAGAAAGATTTTATAGAAAACAGAAAGAAGGCTTATGCATTACTATCTAATGTCTCTTAAGCTCCTTTTCTTGACCTATGATTTTTTTCCAATTCCTTGGTATCTTCCCCTCTTTGAGATATTTTGAGAAATGATCTGGATGCTTTAAAAATTGTGCTGCTTCCAACACAGATTTTTTTTTCCTATGTGTACTTGGTGAGGCACTGGTACTTTCCTTGTTTTCTTCTTTGTTCTCATATATAAAATCAGTGTTTGCACGTGATTACATTGTCATTCATGATAGATTAAAGGATGAACATAAAAATGCTGATATATCTGTTCATATATATGTGTATGCATGTCTATACATATATACATATATATGCTGAATAGATGACTATTAAATGAACATAGAAAAGAGAGCTGTATTCCTGAGAAGAGAGTGTATCGAGGAATCATTTTTCATTACCTCCCCAATTCTCTCATGGACCCTCAGTCAGCTAACACAAACACATTTAGTGTGAGCTCCTCAATGGCGGGGTCTGGTTTTTGTCTTTCTTTGTATCCCCAACACTTAGCACGAGGCCTAGCTCATAGCTAACACTTAGTAAATGCTTGTTGATGGACACACCTAAGACATACATAATACATGTACACACAGTAACTCTGCTGCAAACACATGTCTACTATGTATACAAAGATATTTAGGCATGCCCCATGCACATGTCCATGTCATCCTACCTACAAATTAAGAGCTCTTTCCACTGTACCGCATTGTCCTTCCCTTTGCTGCCTGCTCCATCTCGTCCATTCACAGTGTACACTCTGACTAGGTCCTATAGGCGGCCTCCATGACAGGTGAAAAGTATGGATTACGGTGGTAGAGGGCTCATGGAAAGCACTGGGAGAGGAAAAGTAGAAGCCGAAGGTTTCACTTAGTGGTCCTGTCACCCAGGCAGGTACTGTGCCCTCCCATTAAGTGTTGTATAGTGTTCCTTCCCTTTATAGTTGCCTCCTAATGTTTTATGCCTCATAATGCTTTCATTCTTTGCCTCAATCCAATTCACTTTGGCTCTTTCCCTCTAATTCATGCTGAATTCTTTAGGTCTTTCAGTCTTTGTACCTGTCCTCGGATAATAGCCTTCACCGTCTCATTGCGGAGGGTAAAAATAAAGGGATTGAGGACAGGGGTCAGGATAGAAGTGACTAAGACCACAAACTTGTTGAGCTCCACAGAATGTGCCTTACCAGGTTGAACATAGACAAAGATTGTGCTGCTATAGCCAATAAAGACCAGAGTTAGATGGGAGCCACATGTAGAGAAGGCCTTTTGGCGGCCACTGGAAGAGGGGATTCGCAACACAGTGGTTATGATATAGCCATAGGAGACAAGTGTTATCAGGAAAGAGCTGAGGTCAAAAGCCAATGCCATCATAAAGTCCCAGAACTCTAACAGAGATGTATTTGAGCAGGCTAGCTGTAGCAGTGGGGTATTATCACAGAAAAAGTGGTTAATGATGTTACCATGACAATAGGAGAGCTGCACCCGGGACAGAACAGTGGGCACCATGGTCAGGAAGGGTGCTGCCCAGGCTGCCCCTGCCAGACAGACACATACTACTGAGCTCATAAGGGTTCCATAGCGAAGTGGGTGGCAAATAGCCATGAAGCGATCCAGGGCCATGTCTGCCAAGATCAGGAAGGTGGTAGAACCAAAAGAGAAGTAGAAATAAAATTGGACCATACATCCAGCAAAGGAAATTGTCTTGGTGGAGGCACGGAGGTCTGAAAGCATCTTGGGCACTACAGTCATGGTGACCAAAGTCTCTAGTAGGGCAAAATTTCCCAGGAAGAAGTACATGGGTGTGTGTAGTTGAGCACTGGCCAAGACCATGGCAATGATGATTATATTTCCCATGAAGGCCAGAAGATAAAGTACCAGGAAGGGCCCATACAATGCCACCTGCAGCTCCCCAAAGGCTGAGAAACCCAAAAGGATAAATTCAGATGGGTGGCTCAGATTTACCATATTCTTATGGCAGGGTGACCTGGAAGTAAAGAGAAAAATGGGGGATGAGAGAGAGAGAGAGAGAGAGAGAGAGAGAGAGAGAGAGAGAGAGAGAGAGAGAGAGAGAGGGAAGGGGAGAGGGAGAGGGAGAGGGAGGGAGAGGGAGAGAAAGGGAGGGGGGAGGGAGAGAAAGAGAAAACAAAAGATAAAAAGAGAGACAGAGACAGAAAGAGAGAAGGTGGGGAGAGGAGAGAGAGGCAGAGAGACAGAGATAGAGATAGAGCCAGAGAAACATAGAGAGAAAAAGAGAAACAGAGACATATAGAAAGAAAAATAAACACAGAAATAAAGAAAGCAAAATATAGTGATGATGAGAAAAAAGAGAAACATATAGGTAAAGAGAGGGGAGAGGACAGTAAGGCAGACAGAGAGAGGTTTTTCAAGTATACTGTATGTTTGAATTGAGATTAGGCATTATTGTCAACCTGCTATGTTCCTGTAAGCATGTGTCTCTGATATGCCTTTGTTTTTGTGTTGGGAAATTTATTCCTGCTTCTTATCAGTTAACTCCCAAATTCACTACAGCTTCTGAGTTAGGGGTAACTGGATCCTCTGTTTTTTAGAAGCTGAGGCTTGAAAGAACATTCAGTGGTTATTTAGTCCAGCCTTTCCCTGGACTGTAGGGAAGATTCTATCCGGCACAGGCCAGATGATGGGTGGGCTTGCTTTGAAGACCTCCTGAGCTACATATTATACCATATATTTTGGTAGCTCTAATCAAAAGTACACCTACTCTGTCAATGACACTAATCTGCCTTGACCAAAGGGGCATGATAATAGTTGTTGAATTGAATTGAAGTCTGGGAGATTTAGTTCCCTCTGGCTTCAGTTAAAACAAAATAATTTCTTGCCATGTCTTCGATTAAAATAGAAAGTAACACCAAGCCATTTGTTAAATTGAACTCAATTGAATTGTGCTGATATCATCTGGGAAAACCTCAGTCTGAGCTCCCTGGTATTTAAAACAATTTTGTATGTACTGGGGACATTGACAAGAGAATGTGGCTTCTGCTTTAGAAAGTCATCAGTATTCTCGATAATGTAGAGACTTTTCTTGCTGACTGTAACAGTCCAACAAAGAAGCAAATGCACCAGCAAGAATGGCTTTGATTGATGAGAGACTACCAATGAAAGACTCTCTGAAGACTCATAAAACACACACAGATGCTTTAGAGAGACAACAGTGTAGAGTGGAAAGAGTAATGAAAATTAAAGGCACAATTCATAGCACACTGATCTTGGAGACAGAAAAACTTGAGCTTGAATCCTTCCTCAGTCACTTACTAGATGTATGACCTTGAAGATGTCATTTGACCTCTGTCTACCTTATTTTATTCAACTATAAAATTGGCATAATAATAGCATCTGGCTCCCAGGGTTGTTGTGAGGATTAAATGAGATAATATTTGCAAAGTGTTTAAGTATAGTGCCTCAAATGTAATAGGCACTTCATAAATGCTTATTTCATTCTTTGCTTCTCCCAGGCTGAAAATCTCCATTTTATTAATAGTGCCTACTAATCAGTGCCTACTACTAAGTAGTGCCTCCGTAATAGTAGTGCCTACCTTGTAGGGTTGTTACTAGAGTCAGATGAGATAACATAAAATGAATTTTGCAAACTTTAAAGTGTCAGAGAAATACTGTTATTATTATTATTTATATTAATATAGTGCCTTAATAATAGCCAAGTACTTTGTGCACTACACCTTCTTTGATCCTCACAATAATCCTGTTAAGTAGATACTAAAAGTATCATTATCTCTACTTTACATAAAGAAACTGAGGCTTGGAAAGGGTTAGTAACTTGCCTCTGATCACTGGGCTAATAATTGTTAGAAGCAGGACTTGAATCTTAATCTTCCTGATTTCACGAGTATCACTTTAGAAGTCCAAAGTCACAAGATCTGGATGAAAGTTCTGCTTGTGACACTTATTCTGTTGCTTTGGACAAGTCACTTTACCATTTTCAGCTTCTGTCTTCCTATCAGTTAAAATGAAGGTATTGAACTAGATTAAAGTTCCTTCTAATCTTAGAAGTCTATGAACCTAAACCTCAGTTTCCTCATCTGTAAAATGGGAATAATACCTATCTTTCCTGGTTCCTAGCATTGTCATGAGGTTCAGATTAGATAATGTATATGAAGATGCTTTGCTTTGTAAACTATAATATAAGGTGCTATGAAAATAGAAGATATTATTAGGATTGTCAATCGTAAGAGAATTCCTGGTGTGGGGAAAAGAGACTCCAAAGTTCTGGGATAAAACCCACCATCTTGAAAACAATCAAAGTCCTTAGATTCAATGAAATAATGAAGATTAAATTGAACTATCTCATTCTAGAGAACATTCTAGAGAGGTAGACCCTTGACCTTGCCATTCAACCCTACATGAAGTTCCTACAGAACTTAGTCTTTGCTTCATGGGGAAATGGATTTAGGGCAAAATATGAGGATCAAGTTCTCTTAAAGTAGACTTACTTAAAGTAGACTGATTCCCCTGAAGCTTAGATCCCAAATGGTCCACATACCTGGCCAGATCTCTTTCTATCCCTCAACTTACTGCCTTCTCTATGAGATGCTTTTAGCAGAAGACTTACCTTTGATGCCTTTGGGGTGGCTCACTGTGGTTACCAGCCCTGAATTGAGTGGTTCATTGCTCTGAGTGTAAGTCTTGGTCTTCAGCAGTGCAAGGATCAGAGAATGAATCGGCTTCTTGGAGATCTGGGTGTGTGTGAGGGAGTAGAGCCCCATAGAGCTAAGAATCTGACTCTTTACCCTGACTCCCAGCTAAAATGTTTCAGATCCTAACAGGGGATGCCATGAAGAAAGGGTCATTCCCTCTCCCTTCAATCTCCAAGTAACATTCATGGGCTGCTAGAGGAGGGAGTGCAGTCCTATAGGAGGCCAGATGTGGATGGCTCCTCCTGAGAGAGATGCATCTTCTCTTTGAGCTCAGGTTCTATTTCCACTTCTGGCCACAACTGCCCTCCTTTGCTCTGGATGCTTTGTGTCTGGTTCTGTATCTTCCCAGTTGTATTTAGAAACTCCTGATTACTTACCACTCATTAGAACAGAGTTGTATACAACTATATTGACTTTTTCAGTGAGTTCTCCGTGGGGCTGGGAGGCAGAAGCTGGGGGCTCCCTTGCGGCTTAGAGAAAGGTGTTGCCTACCACCTAAACTAACAGAAAGGTCAAATGTCTAAGAGATCAGCTTGGGAACTAGGAAGGAGTGAGGAGAAGCTAGTGAAAAATATCAAGCCTGTAGCCAGCTCTGGGTCTCATATTGCCTGTTTCTTTAGGTGCATGAGGGAAGGACCCCATTGGGGCTATGTTCTTAATCAAACATAGAGAATGTTGCTTTTCCCCTTCTCCTCCCACCACCCACACTAGATTCAATGATGAGTAGAGGTTGATGATTAGTGGATACTATATGTTTCTATAAGCCTATGTAGCTATACATTTGTGTTTATATATGTATACCATAGGTAGGACAAGATGGTTCATTTCTTTTCACTCTCAATTAAGCTAAGTGGATATGCCTCAGGATGCATTTTAGCCCCCAAAGTGTTGGGTTATACTTTTTTACTTGTGCCTGGAGCAGAATATGTGTACATTACTTTTTAAGTGAATCCATCTTTCCTACTCACCATCTACCCAGTCCCATCTCTCCAGAGGGAAAACCAGAATGGAACTCCAGGATTTTAACTATAGGGGGATTCCCTGAATGGCTCAATCTCAGGGGGTTAATTACTTTAACAGCTTCTTAAGATTTGTTAACAACTTGCAAAAAAGATCTTGGAGGATAAATTGGCTAGAATACACCCATCTCTTTCTTGTCCTTAATGTCTGAATTTCTTGACAAGCTATCTATACTTGATGCCATCTGCTCTCCTACCCCCTTCCTAACCTCTTATAATCTATCCTCTGCCCTCACTACTCTACCCAAACTACTTTTTCAAAAGTCACCAAAGATATCCTAATTTCCAAATCTAATGTCCCTTTTCCATTCTCATCCTTCTGGACCTCTTTGCAGCATTTGACACCATTGAGCATATCCTTATACTATACACTATTCTCCCTTAGTTTTATAGACATCAGTTCCTTCCTGGTTCTCCTTCTAGTACTCTAACCATGCCTCTTCTTCCTAATTCACCAAATTTGTTATTACTTTCTCCCTTTACAGACTATAAAATGCTTCATTGAATGTCTATAATATACTTATCATATTTTATTTTATTATAATTATTTGTTCATGTTTCTCTACAGATGACCCATGTACTGGGAACTAAATTGAATAGGAGGTAGAGAGCAGGAATAATTGAGAAATTATGTACAGTGAAGTTCCATCTTATTATGAGATTAGGTTCTAAAGCCAGCCAGCAAAATAAATTGTCGAAATTACTCTTGAAAATAAATTAAATAGCTCATTAAATATAATAAAGTGTCTTTTAAAATTGTAGCTGGAAAGGGGTTAGGTATCTTTAAAAGGCAGCCATCTTTGAAAGAGAATAAATTAATCTGGGGTGGTTGCTTTGAAAGCAATTTAATGTAACTTATATTTTTCATAATGTCTAACTAAGATATTAATCAAGAGAAGGTAGATGTATATGGCTGGGATAGTGAGGCAGGGAGAGGATGTTTACTCAAATAGATGGCAAAAACTGGTATATTTATCTGGCAAAGACAAATCAAGAGAAATTTTCAATAAACTTGATGGGTTGGTAAAAAATAAAAATATAAATGTAAAAATAAAAATGTAATATATGGAAAAATATTTTGGATTCTATCCCAACAGAGCTCAGTTGATGTTAGAATGAAATTCAAGTCCAAAAGCACAAGTAAAAATATTGTTCCTCCTGCAACTTGGACATATTGAATGCTTTACATACAACCACTTGTATCAAGAATTGTGAGTGATGGGTGAGTGAGCTACATGTAGTTTTTAAAATTGTTAAAAGATTAATCAACATTGTAAAAAACAATCTATTCAAGTAACGCTCTTTGCAAAATTGTGTAATGTAAGAAGACCATTAGACACATATTTTATTGTGAATCATGCCAGGTTTCTTATTCCAAAGTACTTTGAAGGGTGTTTCATTTAAAAGAAGAAATTTCCATTTTTATTAGTGATAATTAAATTACAAAATTCATTTTATGACAAACTTGTATATTTGATGAATATTTTAAAAATTGAATAATCTAAATAAATCACTTCATGGTATTCACATTTATGCTCTGATTCAGAAAGATAAAGTAACTGCATTTGTGAAAAGAGCTATAGATAATAAATTCACCACACACACATATGTGTATGTGCATGTGTGTATGAATAACCACTGGTATTCTTTTCTTTAAGAGTCAGTCAGTAGACACAATTAGCTCAAAGTAAAAAAATATATATATATATTAATATTGGACAATAAAGTCAGTAGCTCCACAAAATTCTTCCAATAACACTGAGGAACCATTTCCCACAGATACACATGTTGGGAACACAAATGGCTGAGGTTATACATGACTTTAGCACTGCAGTGTCTAGATAGTCTTTCTCTTCTCATGAAATCCTCATGTTGCTATCTATTGGGTACAGTAGCTTTGATGAGCAGGTCACTTAGCCAAGTTTCCTGGGCCTGTTCTTCTTTGCTCAACTCCTGACTGTCAGGAATAAATCTACCTCTCTGAAGCTTAACTCCTGACTTTCAAGGCTGATTCTCTCTTGAATCGTTGAATAGCTGACTCTTTTTGTGGCTTTTGTGGGTCACTGTTCTCAGAGTTATATCCACTGACTTCCTCCCTGAATCCATGGGCCTGCTTTTTGCTGGGTGCAGCATCTTCTACTGGGATAGTAGCTCCAGTGATGACATCATGACCAATTAGGGTTGAAAGTAGAAGGAGAAATACCTTTTCTCCCACTTTCCTCTGATAGAGCCACAAAAGGAGAGACAGAGCATGTTCCTCTCTCAAGAACTGGGTTCTTCTGTTCATAGTTAGCTCTCCTCTGTGCCAGTAGGGATTACTATCCACAAAGTTCTCCTGCTTTGATTATCTTTCAGATCTGGTAAATTTGCTTTTTAAAGGCCATCAGGCATGCAACCAATTTTAAGGGAAACTATTACCTTTCAAGGCAGCTCATAGACATCAATTTTGAACAGCTCTAATTGTTAGGGATAGTGACCCAAAGGATGTTGGGGTAAAGTATGTGTGGGGTTGGTGAATGACTGAAAAGAGACTGATTAATACTTCAATTCAAGTCAACTTTATTGAATAATATGGGATTATATGGCTGTAACTTATCTGTTTTGTATGTAATTTGTGCCTCAAGATTCTCTGGCAGTGAAATACTCTGTGTACCTCAAAATGACTAACTATATATAATCTATTACAGGGGATAATAGGTCTTCATCCCCTCTGGGGAAGAAATCAGCCCTGGCAAGGGAATGGCAGCAGCAAATCTACCAGAGAAGGAGGAACAGGGCGAGGTTAAGGAGTCCTCTACTCGGGAGATGTTCTAGGGCCTATACTTCGGAACATCCTACTTCTTGGGTTTATATTGGCCTTTTGTCCCCCTTGATTATGTATCACCATCATACTCTCAATATTCTGCAAAGCAAGTGTACTTTATTGAAAAATAATAATCTTGGTGGAAGGAAAGCAGTGAGCTAGAGCTAGAGCTCTCCCCCAAACCCCTCCAAGTATCTACAAAAAATGGCTCTAAACAAATTCTAAAGCAGCAGAACCCACAAAGAGACAGAGTGAAACAAATTTCCAGCCCAAGACAACCTGGATGACTGATCGGAAAAGTATATCGCACTGGGCTGGGAGAGGAGCGCAGGTCGCAGGTCAGTGTGGGCGCGCAGGCTGCAGCGACCCTGGAGCAGGCCTCAGAGGACTGAATCGCAAGCAGCTGTGGCAGTTTCCAGACTTCTCAACCCATGAACGCCAAACACAACTTAGAAGGTCAGTGGGAAAAGTCTGGGTCTTTGGTGAGAGAAGAAGCTAGATCTCAGCCACCCCGAGGGCAGCGGCTGCCTTCTAAGCTTCTGGCCCACAGACTGAGGGGGAATCGAGTGGCTGATCAGAGGGGGATTGCAAGGATCTCTTTGCCAGGGTTGAGGCAGGAATCTCTTGCTTTGCCCGTGCTTGGATCTGGGTCACAGTTCTGAGGGGCAGTCCTGGGGTGAGGAGGAGCGCTGGCATGGTGGAGCTTGTTGTGGCAGTGGAGAGGAAACACCTCGCCCCTTACCATAACACCTTGGAAGAACTGACACTTTTCAGGTCCCTCGAAGTATCTCTGAAAACAGCTGTACAAACCCCTGAAGCTTGGGACAGTACATTCTTCACATTGGAAACAGACTCTTACCTTAACAAGTAATTGGTTGGGATCATGAGCAAGCAGCACAGAAAGAGTCAGACTGTATTACCTTACTTTGGTGACAAAGAAGATCAAAACATACAACCAGAAGAAGAAAACAAAGTTAAAGCTCCTACATCCAAAACTTCCAAGAAAAATATGAATCAGTCCCAGGCCTTGGGAGAGCTCAAAAGGGATTTTGAGTAGCAAGTAAGAGAAGTAGAGGAAAAACTGGGAAGAGAAATGAGAGTGATGCAAGAAAATCATGAAAAGCAAGTTGACAGCTTGCTAAAGGAGACCCAAAAAAATACTGAAGAAAATAACACCTTAAAAAATAGCCCAACCCAAATGGCAGAAGAGGTCCAAAAAGCCAATGAGGAGAAGAATGCCCTAAAGAGCAAAATTGGACAAATGGAAAAGGAAGTCCAAAAGATTACTGAAGAAAATACTTCTTTAAAAATTAGAATAGAGCAATTGGAAGCTAGTGACTTGATGAGAAATCAAGACACTGTAAAACAAATCCAAAAGAAAGAAAAATTAGAAAACAATGTGAAATATCTCATTGGAAAAACAACTGACCTGGAAAATAGATCCAGGAGAGAGAATTTAAAAATCATTGGACTATCTGAAAGCCATGATCAAACAAAGAGCCTAGACATCATCTTTCAAGAAATTATCCAGGAAAACTGCCCTGATATTTTAGAACCAGAGGGCAAAATAGAAATTGAAAGAATCCATCAATCTCCTTCTGAAAGAGATCCCCAAAGGAAAACTCCTAGGAATATTGTAGCCAAATTCCAGAGTTCCCAGGACAAGGAGAAAATATTACAAGCATCCAGAAAGAAACAATTCAAGTATTGTGGAAACACAATCAGGATAACACAAGATTTAGCAGCTTCTACATTAAGGGACCACAGGGCATGGAACGTAATATTCCGGAGGGCAAAGGAGATAGGATTACAACCAAGAATCACCTACCCAGCAAAACTGAGCATAATTCTTCAGGGGAGAAAATGATCGTTCAGTGAAATAGAGGACTTCCAAGCATTCTTGATGAAAAGACCAGAGCTGAATAGAAAATTTGATTTTCAAATACAAGACTCAAGTGGAACATGAAGAAGTAAACAGGAAAGAGAAAATCATAAGGGACTTATTAAGGTTGAACTGTTTACATTCCTGCATGGAAAGATGATATTTGTGACTCATGAGACCTTTGTCAGTATTAGGGTAGTTGGAGGGGAATGTATGTATATATAGATATAGATAGATAGATAGAGGGCACAGGGTGAGTTGAAGATGAAGGGGTCATATCTGGAGAATAAAATTAAGGGGTGAGAGAGGATTATACAAGGAGAAGGAGAAAGGGAAAGGTAGAACGGGGTAAATTATCTCACAAAAAAAAACCAGAAAAGAAAAAGGCTCTTACAGTGGAGGGAACCAGGGGAAGGTGAGAGGAAATGAGTGAATCTTATTCTCATAGGATTTGACTTAAGGAGGGTATAACATACACACTCAATTGGGTATGGAAATCTGTCTTACCCTACAGGAAAATAGGAGGGGAAGGGGACAAGAGAGTAGGGGGATGATAGAGAGGAGGGCAGATTGGGAAAGGGGGTAATCAGAAGCAAATACTTCTGAGGAGGGACAGGGTCAAAAGAAAGAATAGAATAAATGGGGGGGCGGGATAGGATTAAGGGAAATAGTGTTAGTTTTTCACAGCATGTCTACTATGGAAGTGTTTTGCATGACTGCACATGCATGGCCTGTATTGAGTTGCTTGCCTTTTCAATGAGGGTGGGTGGGGAGGGAGGAAGGGAGAAAATTTGGAACCCAAAGTTTTAAAAACATATTTTAAAAAAAAATGTTTTCACATGCAACTGGGAAATAAGAAATACAGGAAATGGGGTACAGAAATCTATCCTGCCCTACAGGAAAATAGAAGGGAAAGGGGGGAGAGATAGCAGGGAAAGCAGACTAGGGGAAGGGGTATTCAGAATGCATGCCATCTTGGGGTGGGGGGAGGGGCGAGATGGGGTGAAAATTTGGAACTCAAAATCTTGTGGAAGTAAATGTTGAAAACTACAAATAAATAAATAAATAAATAAATAATTAAATTAAAAAAAAAATAAGAAGTCCCCTATTTCTTGTTTCTTAGCACTTGCTCCCAGCTTTGGGCTTAGAAAGAGGGTGGCACTGGAATTGAGGAGGCTTCATCTTTGTCAGATCCTGGAACAAAAATACAATAATAGATTATTCTTCCCTTTGAATAAGATTTTTCAAAGCTGATTGGCCCTAGGTGGGAAGAAGTTCAAATTTCTTTCTCTGGCTTTCTCTAGACTCGGTCCTGAGTGGATCTATGCACCTAGGCTCATTAAAGTCAAGAGTATCAGTCCTGAATCCTCCTTAGGGGTGAGGGGAAAAGGGAGCAAGAGAGCAGAGCTACCCCTAGCACATTTATTTCTGGATGTTTGCTTAAGTTCCTTGCTGAGGCATATCAGGGATATCCTAAGATGAGATGAGCCCCAGCTGTTTGTGGGAAGACTGGCATCATTTGTGGATTCTTCTGTGAAAAGTGAGCATTTTTTTTATTGTTTCCTTTACGACATTAAAGAAAAACTTAAAATGACCTAACAGAAGTAACCTAAGATAAATAAGGACATGGTAAGAGAGTACCTAGTTGCCTTTGATGAATTCAAGGCACTTGACCCAAATGAAGTACATCCTTTGTTCTTGAAAAAATATAGCAGATGTGATTGCTGAACCACTGTCAGTGATATCTGAAAGATTGTGGGAAAGAGGAGAGGTACTTTAAGATTGGGGAAGTACAAATGTCCCAATTTTCAAAAAAAGTTAAGCCTGCAAATTATAAGCCAGTGAGCTTAGCTCCTCTTGGGCTAATTCTAGAATAGACCATTAATAGAGATGGTTGGCAGACATCTTGAAAGTGAAATGGTGTTTATAAAGACCCACCATATCTTCATTAGGAACAGGTCATGACAGACTATTCTCACTTAATTTTTTGACAAGACTACTAAAGTAGCAGATGAGAATGCTGTGAATACAATTTACCTATTTAGCAAAACTTTTCATAAAATATCTCCTACTATTCTTGTGGAGAAGGTAGGGATATATGGATTAGACAATAACAGAAGATGGATTTGGAACTAGTTGGATGACCAGACTCAAAGAGTTAATGCTTCAATATCAACTTGGCAAGAGGTCTGCAGTATAGTACCCCAGGGAATCTATGCTTGGCCCAGTACTGTTGACATTTTATCAATACCTTAGATCAGGGCATCATATCATGGACCTCTTTGGCGATCTGGGGAAGCCTATGGACCCCTTCAATCCAATCCAATCTAATCTAATCCAAAAACATTTGTTAAGTGCCTATGTGTCAGGCATTGTGCTAAGCATTGGGGATACAATTTATAAAAAGATAGTGTCCATCTTCAAGGAATCTACAAGGGAATATGGGGAAACAATACACAAAAGGGGGTAGGAAAGCAGAAGGCAGAATGTCAAGAGGAATCTGGCACAGGGGCATCTTGTTCCATTGAGTTGAAATCATGTAGAGCAGCAAATGCAAAGTGAAATGAGCTGGGAGTCCAGGTTCTGCCCTCTAAAGGCAGCATTGGGAAGAGTTTAGTACTCTACCTTCTAGCCCTCCAGTCAGAGGGGAGAGGAAGCTGAAGGAGGTGATGACAATAAAGGCTGGAGTTAGCAGCAACAGAGTGAGCTTAGAAGTGATGAGCTTATCCTGGGAGGGCATCTTGTTCCGTGGAGTTGAAATCAGGCAGAGCAGCAGATAAAAAATGGAGAGTAGAATTAACAGAATATTCACAAAATGTGTTAGGGTGAATGTCTCACGGTCTCATGAGAGCTCTGTTGAGGGAACTTTCCCATGGGAGTTCTAGCTTCTATCAGTAGAAGCTGAGGGTCACAACATAGTTGCGTGGCAAAAATAAGGAAGTCTCCCAGGACCTCTCCTTTGCTGACATGCAGCTCCCACGGTTGGTTTGGCTCTCCTCTCAATGGGAGATGAGTCCTGACACGAGCTCCAGCAGACCTGATGATTGGCTATCACAGGGGGATCATGCTTTGAACATGCATCACTAGGGCTATAAAAGAGAGCTAACTACACTCAATAAACGGAGCTTCTGCCACCTTGCTGTCTCCTGCCTCATCCATGCGTCTCCGGGGTTACTGAGCACTGAGCTGGTCTCATGCTCACCACTGCAGCAGCCGCGACAACTGGCGCCCAATGTGGGGCAGATCGATGACAGGCCTGACAGATACCCCACGGGCGGAGTCTAAAAACTCCATGAATAGGGCTTCAGCAAGCTTTGAGCTTTCAGCCCGACGGAATCGGGTCTCTGAGACGTTTCCTGTCCTTGTGGGGCAGAGAAGGTAAAGGTTTCGCTTTACATAATGGGGCAAAATATAGGGCTTCTCCTTCCCACAGATGAGGAGAATTACGCCAGAGCTTTATATAAGGTAGCAAAGAATGAGGGAATAACGATACACTTAAAAGATCTTAGAAAATTTGTGAGTTTGGCTTTTCAGGTATCCCCCTGGCTCCCAGAACAGGGTTGCTTTGAGCCAGGGAGATGGAAGATTTTTGGGGAGCAGCTGACCTCGTATGATGGTACTTGCCCTGGAAAAGTTAGGCTTTTAGACTATACCATCTACAATCTTGTAAAACAAGCTCTAACGAATCAAAAGCAAACAGAAGTCCGGAATTTTCCAGTCTGTACTCAGACAGGTTCCTCCCTCCCCTCTCCCTCTGCGAGTAGACCTTGCTCTCCTAAACTAAGAGAAGGTCCCGCAGACCTCCCTCCCCAGCCACCCCCAGGACACTATTCAAACTTGTATCCCAACTTGGGGGAGTTAGAAGACACTTTAAGAAACCTGGTAGTTACCCCTCCCTAGAAACGAGGATTGCGGGAGCAGGATAGTAAGGAATTTCCACTGACAACTCCTCCTGCAAGAGCAGATAAGAGATTTTTTGCTGCGCCACAAACTTTGGGAAGTGGGGGTGGCAACCTTGGCGTGCACACAACAAAGTCCAGCGGTGAAGAATCACCATTACAAAAGGGCATCAGAGAAGCAAAAGAAAAGGCGAGGATGTTGGTGAATGGGATATTGGCCTCCATCCAGTAATTGAAGAACCTGATCCCTTTAACCCAGGACAGGTACGGAGGAGGCACAAAAGCATTCCTTTTAAAACCTTGCTGCAACTAAAACAAGCAGTTGCCCAATATGGACCTACTTCACCTTTTGTAATGTATCAATTAGAGGTTATCTCTAACTCTATTTTGTGTCCAAATGATTGGAAAGCAATAGCCCGTGCAGTTCTGACGCCCGGAACTGCTGTCTTTTGGATGGCTGAATTTGTAGATCAGTGCCGTATGGTTTCATACTAATTAGCACCTGGACCCCAAGGAAAAGCACTCTTTGAACAGATGAGTGGCACAGGGGATTTTGCTACTACTGCCCAACAGCTAGGATATGCTGAGGAGGGCTATCATAGAATTTCAGTACAAGCTAGAAAAGCTTGGTCTAGGATATCACAAAAGGGGCAGGCAAAGGAGTCTATGACCGCTGCCCAGCAGAAACCTACTGAGACATTTGTTGATTTTGTGGCTAGAATTCAAGAACTAGTTGCACGAACAATGGGAGAAGTAGAAGGGACTGAAATAGTCATAAAATCACTACTTAGAGAAAACTGCAATGAAGACTGTAAGAAAGCCATGCTAGGTTTGCCTAGGGACGCGACCTTACAGGAAATGATAAGGAGATGTGAAAAGGTAGGGACTCAGTGTTTTCACTTTGAGTTGATGAATCAATTTTTAGCAGAGCATAAGTCAGGGGAAAAAACAGGGAAAACATGCTATCAATGTGGGAGAGAAGGGCACTTTAAGAAAGACTGCACGTCAAACAAAAGATGCCCTGCTACGCCCTGTCCGAAATGTAAAAAGCTAGGGCATGGGGCTTCTGAATGCAGGTTGGGAAACGGGCGCAGGGGCTCTGCGGGAGCCCTGAATACTCGTCCCATGGGGATGACAGTACAGGAATCAAACCCTCTCACAAACGAATGGGGAAAGAAGTACATCACTCTAGCTGCCCAAGAAAAACAATTCGAGTATTGAAACTGAGAAGCTTAGATAATTTTAGACTGCCACCCCATGCTGTCTGTAACGTCCCACTCATGGACCAACAGGAATTGGGGCCAGAATTTTCCTTAATTACCATATCACCCTCAGATCAGCACTACTCACATGGAGTTCCAGTTATTCAAATGTATAAAGGCTCCCTCCCTCACCTCACCATGATTAACACTAACAATGATGATACCTATATTGAAAGGGGACAGTGCTTGGCTCAAGCCATTACTGCAGAATTCCACATAGAAGATCCTACCATAATAAAAGGCCCACAGACAGGCTGGAGGTCAGGAGCATTTTTTACACAAGCCGTCTCTATGGACCATCCCCTATGTACTATAAATGTAGAAAAACAGAAATTTACAGAGTTAATTGATACTGGGGCTGATAAATCAGTATTCCCTGCAGACCAGTGGCCACCTTGGTGGCCTAAGGAATTGGCTTACACCTTTTTACGAGGTGTAGGAGGCAATCAAGAAACAGAAATCTCTACACGTACCCTCACATGGGAAAAGGACAATAAAAGTGGCAAGTTCTGTCCATATATCACAGCAGGATTACCTCTTATTTTATGGGGATGTGATGTTCTTACAGACATGGGTGTTACAATCAGCACGGATTTTTCATAAGGGCCACTGATGTTTCATTAACAGCACATAAATTAGTTTGGCTTTCAAAAGAGCCAGTGTGGGTTGATCAGTGGCCCCTGACACAAGAGAAACTCACCGCCTTACATTCTTTAGTACAAGAGCAATTACAGCAAGGACACATAGAGAAAAGCTCTAGTCCATGGAATTCTCCTGTATTTGTAATTAAGAAAAAATCAGGAAAATGGAGAATGGTAATAGATTTAAGGGAAGTAAATAAAAGAATGGAAAACATGGGTCCTTTGCAAACAGGACTACCCTCACCAAATATAATCCCTAGACATCAACCCTTGTGGATCCTTGATATTCAGGATTGTTTTTATTCCATTCCCTTGTACCCTGATGATTGTAAATATTTTGCATTTTCTATACCTACACCAAATCACTGTGCTCCTGCTCGGAGCTATCAATGGAAAGTTTTACCACAAGGAATGAAAAATAGTCCTACTATTTGCCAAAGACATATAGCAGACCTACTAGAGCCTTTAAGAATCAAATATAAAGGAGCCTATTTAGTGCGCTATATGGATGATATTCTTTGTAGTCATGCCAATTTAGAAGTCCTTGAGCAGATACTCCAAGAAACGGTATCTATTTTGACAAAGGGCTTCAGATAGCACCAGAGAAAGTGCAAAAACAATCTCCCTTTCAATATCTGGGATTTCAGCTTGACTTGGAGGAAGTCTCTTTACAACCTCCTGAACTTAGACAAGACAAGGTACAAACTTTAAATGATTTCCAAAGATTGATAGGAGATATTCAATGGATGCGACCAAAGATAGGCATTACTAATGAGGAGATGCAACCCTTATATTCTATCTTAAAAGGGGATCCTCACTTAAATTCTCCTAGAAAATGGACCCCTGAGGCTGAACAAAGCTTAAAACAAATCATTAGGAAGTTAGGAAATCACACCCATCGGGTATCTCCACAGAAGGAGATTGAAGCCACATTGATAATGGCTCAGCAACATCCACACATTATACTTCACCAAGAAGAAAACATTATAGAATGGTTATACAGCAAAACCAGTAATAAAAGAGTTTTGACTAGTTATCTAGAAGAAGCCTCTATGTTGGCTAAAAAGGCATTTCTTCGCATTTTACATCTTAGTGGACAGAGAGGCACTTTGTGGGTCCCTGTTACAAAAGAAAGACTTGAGACCCTTTTATATTGTGGTGACAATTGGACTGTGTTATTGAATCTAGGTAATATTCAAGCAGGACAAAAATACTCCTTTGCAAAATGGTTTAACAACTGGCAATGGATATTCCCTAAGATTGTCAGGAATACACCTGTTGATGGCTATAATGTCTATACTGATGCTACTAAAGAAAAGAAAGCTGCTATATATTGTCCTGACTTAGACATTCATACAGTTATACAGACTCCATACACTTCCACTCAAAAGAATGAGCTATATGCTCTTCTACATGCTTGCAGAATACCTCAACCTATTAACATTATTACAGACAGTCATTATGCTGCTGGTGTGCTTTCTCCCATCGAAACAGCATATATCAAACCTGAAGCTTCACCAATAACAGAATTGTTTTATGAACTTCAATCATGCATCAGATCAAGACAACATCCTCTGTATGTAATGCATGTAAGATCCCGTACAGATGGGTTAGGTCCCATATTTTCAGGGAATAATATTGTGGATTCTATGCTTATAGGCAATTGTCAAGAAGCACAACAAGGACATGGTAAGTATCATATGTCAGCCAGGTCTCTACATCGCCTTTATAGCATAACCAGAGAACAAGCCAGAGCTATAGTGAAAAGGTGCACTCAATGTGTTCTTTTCAATTCACCATCACTTCGCTCTGGTATCAATCCTAGAGGACTTTTTCCTAATTCTCTATGGCAAATGGATGTTACACATATTCCACCACTGGGGAAACATAAATTCCTCCATGTTACTGTGGATACATTTTCAGGATTTTGTATAGCTACTCCTCAAACAGGAGAAACTGTCAGACATGTTATTAATCACCTTTATCATGCTTTTGCTATAATTGGCCCACCATGTGTGATAAAAACTGACAATGGGCCTGCTTATACCGCCAAGCAATTACAAGCCTTTTTTCTAGAGTCTGGCATACAGCACGTATGTGGTATCCCTTATAACCCAACTGGTCAAGCCATTGTTGAACGAATGAATCAAACCATCAAAACTTTCTTTCAACAACAAAAAGGGGGAGCTGAGCGGTTATCCCCTCAAAGACAGATTAATAAAATCTTGTATACTATAAATTATTTGAAATTTGATGGTAATGACCTTACCCCTGCGATGAAATTCTTTTTACCTCACAATTCACCTACCTTGACTCATGATGGCCCAACAATATACACAGATAAAAAGAAATTGGTCCTGTGGAAAAATCCCAATAATGAATGGGTAGGACCTTTTAGGGTACTAACCTGGGGACCAGGGTATGCTTGTATCTCAACAGGTGAAGGAGCTAAGTGGGTGCCAACAAAAACCCTCAAGATTGTCCCTACTCGGGAGACACCCCAGGAAGAAAAGGAGGAGACCCAGCAAGAGGAAAAGGAGACGAAGGACAATGCAGACCTGTATGAAGTTGCTTCTTCTACTCAGCCTGTCAACACCTGTGGCAGGGAATCAGACCTTACACCGGTGGGCGATCTACATGGACCCCCTGTGGCCTCGAGTAGTAGCTTGGGGTGAACAGTTACCTAACCTTGTGTTCCAGGGGACTGCATCACTAGTGGTGAGGTATGAGTTTGACCTCCCCACACAGACTAATGAGACTCCATCGTCAGTAAAATACAATTTCACAGGACTGTCCGTGCGGCAGCCACTTTGTTGGTCCCACACCAACAACTTGGAGGGCTGCATACAACTGCAGAACGTCACCCTTGCCATAAACATTCCCAGCATGGGGCCACACCAGATTCACCTACTCGGCAGACAGGGGAGACCCTGCTCCAACGCCACCTCCCTGCACGTGGGGGCCCTGGACAAATGTAAGGTGAACAGTGACTCTGGGTCTGGCTGGCCTCATGTGGAGACCTGTGTAGCGGCGCACCGCCACTGCATGAACTTAAGTGGGACTATTGTTCAATCATGGCATGATACTTATACATGACAATTCTACTTACAACTGGACAGTAATCAGAAACCACTTGAATGGTCTATTCTTAAACAATATGATAGAATCTGACATTGCAACTTTATATAGATTAGCCTCTGAAATAAAAAAGGCTTCTGAACACGACTTGGATCCTGACAAAACAGCAGAGAAAATCATACATTGGTTTGATAATGCCTCCAATTGGTGGGGGTCCTTTGAGTATTGGATTATATTGATTGTTGTGGTGTGTTTACTTTTATGCTGCTTGCCTATTATAGCCAGATGCCTCTTGAAAGTAATGATCTCCACGTTTAAAAATGTTATGCCTCAGCTACAAGTGCTGAAAGACACACACCCACAACGATGCCTTCTTTAAAACAAAAAGGGGGAATTGTTAGGGTGAATGTCTCATCATCTCATGAGAGCTCTGTTGAGGGAACTTTCCCATGGGAGTTCTAGCTTCTATCAGTAGAAGCTGAGGGTCACAACATAGTTGCGTGGCAAAAATAAGGAAGTCTCCCAGGACCTCTCCTTTGCTGACACGCAGCTCCCACGGTTGGTTCAGCTCTCCTCTCAATGGGAGATGAGTCCTGACACGAGCTCCAGCAGACCTGATGATTGGTTATCACAGGGGGATCATGCTTTGAACATGCATCACTAGGGCTATAAAAGACAGCTAACTGCACTCAATAAACAGAGCTTCTGCCACCTTGCTGTCTCCTGCCTCATCCATGCGTCTCCAGGTTACTGAGCACTGAGCTGGTCTCATGCTCACCACTGCAGCGGCCGTGACAAAAATGTTTTTAAATGCATAAAATGAAATACATAAGATACCAAGGAATTGAATTATATTGAAATAGTTATCAAAATATAAATTAAAAAGCAAATTTGTGGAATCCAGCTTGCCTCAGATAAAGGAATAGATGACATGCTCATCAGAATAGATGATATGCTCATCAGGCACTAAGCTTCACAATCACAATGGATGACAGGATCTGGATATGAAAGGATCTTTAAAGGCAAGATAAATTCAATAGTAATAAATGTGAAGTCTTGCACTTAGGTACAAAAAATCCTCTTCATAAGTGTAAGATAATGAAGTCATGGATAGGCAATGGTTGTTCTGAAAAAAGATCTAGGAGTTTTAGTTGACTGCAAACACAGGATGAGTCAGCAGTGTGATGTGGCAGCCAAGAAAGCTATAGAAGCCTTGGCCTGCATTGAGAGGGACATAGCTTCCAAGAACAGGGAGTTGATCGTTTTACTGGACTCAGGAGTGTGCTGGTAAATGTTTAACAATTAGTTTTTTTGGGGAGGAAAATGTATATATGACACACTTTTAAATTTAATCTGCATTATAAACATATTCTCTATCACTTTTTAAATTCTAGGCAATAAAAAAATGCCAACCCATGATTTATAGCATTTGCTGATTTCCAGGGTGTAGATGCTTATACTGAGAATTTAGCAATTGACTTTCACAAGCTGGTTTGATCTGGCTCCAGCACACCTCTGGCTATACTCTACCCTAATAAGACCTCATCCAGAGTATTATGTTTGGTGCTGTTTACAAAGGCCATGGGTAAATTGGAGGGTGTCCAGAGAAGGGCAACCAAGATGATGAAAGGTCTTGATTCCATATTATATGAGGATTCAAATGAAGCAAATATAAATTTGAAGTGAAGACAAACTATCTAAAAATTAGTTCTGGCTAGAAGTGTGGAATAGACTGCTTAGCCAGGCAATAGGTTTCCCTTCTTGGAGGTCCTCAGGCAGAGGCTGTATAATCACTTGTATGGTAAATAGTGGAGGTCATTTTTGTGCTTGGGTTTGATCAAATACTCACTGAAGTACTTTCAGCTCAAATTTTGTGATGATGTGCTATGAAGAAATAGGAGGAGATGGTGGGGGAATAGGTTGGTGGGCTCTGGACCAGATTGCTTTCTGGAACATGAAGAAACCTTGAGAACATGCAGGACAGAACCAAACAGGTGATAGAAGCAGGGCAGGGAGGAAAGCCAAAAATTTTTTTTTTTCTGGGACATCCACCAGGAACTTGAATAGGCAGCTTGATATAGTAGAAAGAACAATCTGGATTTGAGTCCCAACGCTAGCACCTATTAGCTGTATCCATGGACATCTATTCTTTCTAGGCTTCAATTTCCTCATCTGTAAAATGGGTATAAAAGACTTGCACTACGTATCTCACAGGGCTGTTATGAAGAAAGGTTTCTGTAAATGTAAGGGTAATTGGTGTATGTGTCTTGCTTCCTATGGAATTATGTCTTCTTTTATCTTTGTCCACCCATTGTTGCAGACAGTTTAACTCACCAACACAGTTCACAGGTATTCTGTTAGCTTTCATTAACCTTTATTTCTATTCACTTGTGCTGAATGTGTCAAAATTTTGGAAAAGCCAGTGACTTGGTCCATATGTCCAACATCTCGAAGGACCCCTTTATTCCCATGCACAGTTACTTAGGGTTCAGGACAGAACAACTAGGGTTCTGTGCCTTAATAAGAAAGGAAGAAAAGGAAGCCAAGGAAATGCATAGTGCCCCAATTCAGGGATAAATACCAGGAGAGGTACTGGGCATAGATGAATGCTATAAAGGTCCCATGCAGATGTTAAAATGCTGATTAGGGATTGATCTAATAAGAATAAATACTTATGTCATACTTTATATGCATTATCTAATTTGATTCTCATAATGGCCTCATGAAAGTATTTTATACAAAAACATGCATATTTTATTGATGATATTATTCGTATGGGGACTCTTGGTGAAGCCCTTCCAACAGTGCAGATATATGGGCTCCTTCTCCATAATTATATAATATAATATATTATATTAATATACATATGAATATATATAATTTATAGTCTTAGAGAGTTGAATGATTTGTCCAGGGACACACAGCTAATATATTTCCCAGGTTTAACCTAGGTCTTCTTGACTCCCAGGCCAGCTCATTATCCACTATGTTATGCTGGCTGTCAAGTACAAATGAAAAATCAGAGCTTAAGCAAGGTCAACCCAAGGTTTATCAAGGTTTATCCAAGTTCATACAGATGGTGGCAAAGATGAAACTCAAACTCAGTTTCGTGATTCTAATTCCAGGGCTCTTTCCACTGCTTTTTCTTTTTTTCTTTTTTTTTCTTTTTCTTTTTCAACATTTACTTCCACAAGATTTTGAGTTCCAAATTTTCACCCCATCTCGCCCCTCCCCCCACCCCAAGATGGCATGCATTCTGAATACCCCTTCCCCTAGTCTGCTTTCCCTGCTATCTCTCCCCCCTTTCCCTTCTATTTTCCTGTAGGGCAAGATAGATTTCTGTACCCCATTTCCTGTATTTCTTATTTCCCAGTTGCATGTGAAAACATTTTTTTTTAAAATATGTTTTTAAAACTTTGGGTTCCAAATTTTCTCCCTTCCTCCCTCCCCACCCACCCTCATTGAAAAGGCAAGCAACTCAATACAGGCCATGCATGTGCAGTCATGCAAAACACTTCCATAGTAGACATGCTGTGAAAAACTAACACTATTTCCCTTAATCCTATCCTGCCCCCCCCATTTATTCTATTCTTTCTTTTGACCCTGTCCCTCCTCAGAAGTATTTGCTTCTGATTACCCCCTTTCCCAATCTGCCCTCCTCTCTATCATCCCCCTACTCTCTTGTCCCCTTCCCCTCCTATTTTCCTGTAGGGTAAGACAGATTTCCATACCCAATTGAGTGTGTATGTTATACCCTCCTTAAGTCAAATCCTATGAGAATAAGATTCACTCATTTCCTCTCACCTTCCCCTGGTTCCCTCCACTGTAAGAGCCTTTTTCTTTTCTGGTTTTTTTTTGTGAGATAATTTACCCCGTTCTACCTTTCCCTTTCTCCTTCTCCTTGTATAATCCTCTCTCACCCCTTAATTTTATTCTCCAGATATGACCCCTTCATCTTCAACTCACCCTGTGCCCTCTATCTATCTATCTATATCTATATATACATACATTCCCCTCCAACTACCCTAATACTGACAAAGGTCTCATGAGTCACAAATATCATCTTTCCATGCAGGAATGTAAACAGTTCAACCTTAATAAGTCCCTTATGATTTTCTCTTTCCTGTTTACCTCTTCATGTTCCACTTGAGTCTTGTATTTGAAAATCAAATTTTCTATTCAGCTCTGGTCTTTTCATCAAGAATGCTTGGAAGTCCTCTATTTCACTGAACGATCATTTTCTCCCCTGAAGAATTATGCTCAGTTTTGCTGGGTAGGTGATTCTTGGTTGTAATCCTATCTCCTTTGCCCTCCGGAATATTACGTTCCATGCCCTGTGGTCCCTTAATGTAGAAGCTGCTAAATCTTGTGTTATCCTGATTGTGTTTCCACAATACTTGAATTGTTTCTTTCTGGATGCTTGTAATATTTTCTTCTTGTCCTGGGAACTCTGGAATTTGGCTACAATATTCCTAGGAGTTTTCCTTTGGGGATCTCTTTCAGAAGGAGATTGATGGATTCTTTCAATTTCTATTTTGCCCTCTGGTTCTAAAATATCGGGGCAGTTTTCCTGGATAATTTCTTGAAAGATGATGTCTAGGCTCTTTGTTTGATCATGGCTTTCAGATAGTCCAATGATTTTTAAATTCCCTCTCCTGGATCTATTTTCCAGGTCAGTTGTTTTTCCAATGAGATATTTCACATTGTTTTCTAATTTTTCTTTCTTTTGGATTTGTTTTACAGTGTCTTGATTTCTCATCAAGTCACTAGCTTCCAATTGCTCTATTCTAATTTTTAAAGAAGTATTTTCTTCAGTAATCTTTTGGACTTCCTTTTCCATTTGTCCAATTTTGCTCTTTAGGGCATTCTTCTCCTCATTGGCTTTTTGGACCTCTTTTGCCATTTGGGTTGGGCTATTTTTTAAGGTGTTATTTTCTTCAGTATTTTTTTGGGTCTCCTTTAGCAAGCTGTCAACTTGCTTTTCATGATTTTCTTGCATCACTCTCATTTCTCTTCCCAGTTTTTCCTCTACTTCTCTTACTTGCTACTCAAAATCCCTTTTGAGCTCTCCCAAGGCCTGGGACTGATTCATATTTTTCTTGGAAGTTTTGGATGTAGGAGCTTTAACTTTGTTTTCTTCTTCTGGTTGTATGTTTTGATCTTCTTTGTCACCAAAGTAAGGTAATACAGTCTGACTCTTTCTGTGCTGCTTGCTCATGATCCCAACCAATTACTTGTTAAGGTAAGAGTCTGTTTCCAATGTGAAGAATGTACTGTCCCAAGCTTCAGGGGTTTGTACAGCTGTTTTCAGAGATACTTCGAGGGACCTGAAAAGTGTCAGTTCTTCCAAGGTGTTATGGTAAGGGGCGAGGTGTTTCCTCTCCACTGCCACAACAAGCTCCACCATGCCAGCGCTCCTCCTCACCCCAGGACTGCCCCTCAGAACTGTGACCCAGATCCAAGCACGGGCAAAGCAAGAGATTCCTGCCTCAACCCTGGCAAAGAGATCCTTGCAATCCCCCTCTGATCAGCCACTCGATTCCCCCTCAGTCTGTGGGCCAGAAGCTTAGAAGGCAGCCGCTGCCCTCGGGGTGGCTGAGATCTAGCTTCTTCTCTCACCAAAGACCCAGACTTTTCCCACTGACCTTCTAAGTTGTGTTTGGCGTTCATGGGTTGAGAAGTCTGGAAACTGCCACAGCTGCTTGCGATTCAGTCCTCTGAGGCCTGCTCCAGGGTCGCTGCAGCCTGCGCGCCCACACTGACCTGCGACCTGCGCTCCTCTCCCAGCCCGGTGCGATATACTTTTCCGATCAGTCATCCAGGTTGTCTTGGGCTGGAAATTTGTTTCACTCTGTCTTTTTGTGGGTTCTGCTGCTTTAGAATTTGTTTAGAGCCATTTTTTGTAGATACTTGGAGGAGTTTGGGGGAGAGCTCTAGCAAGTCACTGCTTTCCCTCCACCATCTTCTGCACTGCTTTTTATGCCAGAAGCCCAAGTCAGGGCTCAGATTTGCTATCGGAATAAGGGCTTTGATATCTTATAGTGGCAAGGTACGCTGGTTTCAGAACCACTGCTCCCTTTTCATACTGGTCACATGTGATATCAAAGTTAGAGATACCCAAGAGGGATGGGCTCTGGAGATAGGAAATATCATTCAGAATCTTTCTCTGCTATGAGGTCCCTCTGACTTATTGAATTCTCACTCTCTGCTTCCAAACTAGCCTACCTCCCACTGGAATTTGTGAGGAGTGCAATAGAATGGAAAGAGGAGCAGCCTTGGGAACAGAGACTTGGGTACTGGTTTGGCTATTTACTAACTATCTGACTTTTAGTGAGTCACTTAACCTGTCTGACCTTCAGTTTCCATATATGTAAAATGAAAGGATCAGATTAGATAACTTTTAGTGTTCCTTCTAGGTCTAAATCAATCATTGTAAGACACCTAAACAGCACTTCTTAATTATAATGTCTCAATGTGAAAAATTGTGTGAGTTTACAAAACACTTTTTTCACAAAAATCCCATAAAGTAAGTAATATCATTATTTCCATTTCATAGATGAAGAAATTGACACTTGAAGAGCTTTAGTTTGTGTGACTAGCGAGTGACATAGCCAATAAATATTCTGACTCCTTTTTTTTTTATTCCGGTGAGGCAGTTGGGGTTAAGTGACTTACCCAGAGTCACACAGCTAGTGAGTGTTATGTGTCTAAGGCCAGATTTGAACTCAGCTCCTCCTGACTTCAGGGCCAGTGCTCTATCCACTGTGCCACCTAGTTGCTCCCTCCATGTCTGACTCTTAAGTCCAACACTCTCACCACGAGAAATTGTGTTGCCTCTCATTTGACAACTAATTGAGGGTAAGGAAGTGTGAAGAGTCAAGAATGACTTAAAGGAGGAGAAACTGGAAAAATGAAAGGGTGGTGGTGACCTCAACAAAAATAGGGATATTTGGGGGAAGATAATATTTAGGGAAAAATGCAATAATTTCCACTTTTGAATTTGAGATACTTATAGAACAATTAGGTAGAGACATCTAGCAGGGAATTGGTGATGTTGAATTGGAGCTCAGGTGAGTGATTAGGGCTAGAAATATTGATTTGGGAGTCATCTGCAGAGAGATGATAATTAAACTTTTGGGAATTGATGAGATTCCTAAGAGAGAAGATGGAGAGAGAAAGGAGATGAGAATCCTGGGACAGAACCTTAGGGGCTACCCTTGTTAAGGATGGGAGAAGATAGATTATGTTCCAGCCAAGAACACTGAGAATGAGTGGTCAGACGAGTAGGCAATGAATCATTATAGAATCATGAAAACCAAAGGAGAAGGGAGGCTATAGGAAAAAATGGGTGATCAGCAATGTCAAAAGCTGCAGAGAGGTCAAGAGGAATGATGACTCAAAAAAGACCACCACCCTTAGTAATTAAGAGATCCTTGTTGAACTTGGTGATAGGGATTCAGTTAAGCACTGCATTTGGAAGTCAGAGCACAAAATATTGAGAAGTGAGGAGCATGCAAGGAAATCAAAGCAGTGAATCTCAATGTTATGAGAAAAAATGTATTTATAGTTCTCTCTACTTTGACTCTATTTGTCACCCAAGTCCAATCTACTTCTAGCCCCGGCCTGTCTCTCCTGGGCTTTATTTTATCTTTTTATTTCAGCCTTCTCTCCAGTGAATCCTAGCTGAGTTTCTTATTAACTTCTTTGGTTACTGAGAAAACTATGGGCATATCTGGTTCTCTGTCCACCTTAGAAATAGTCGTTTTCTTGGCCTTATTATATTAATTGTTCATATTGTACTAGATATTTTTTGGTCTAACCTTGCCACTATTGATGGCTGAGCTATGGTAATTAGCATATTTTAAATATTCATGTAATATATAGTATATGGAAGGCAACATTTTCCTACCATGTGCCAAAGAATTTATCTAAGAAGGCTAATGGGAATCTGAAAGAGGTAGATGGGCCACATTCCAATACTCCAGGGATCTGGGATTTCACTGTAAGGTATGCTTTTCATAAAGAGCAGTCTATTAATGAAAAGGGCAGCAAAATATTTTTGTTTCAAGGCAAAACATTTATATTCATTTTCAAAAGGTGTAAGCTATTGCCATTATCATACTTGAACATTTTGGTAAATAAAAGAAATAGAACAAGAACTTTGTTTTAGTTAAAAAAAACAAATTACTAATATATGTACATGAAGAAATGTAGCTTTTGGACATTTTTGGACAGAAAATCATCTGTGGTATAAATATAAAGACTCAAAACAATGTAGAGCGATATCTTGCTTGTGTGGGTACAGTTTAGTATTTTAAAGAGCGGAACAACCTCTTTTATTTATAAAGAATGGAGAAATATGAGTGTAAAGAAAGAGTTTCAAGGACACCAAAGATAAGTGGATGGTACTGAAGTCTTCAGAGCTATAAAGCATTAAGATATCTCTACTAATTTTCATATAATTTATGACTAAAGAAGGTAAGACTTAAAAATTAGATTATGTAAACATTTGGAGACTAAAGTATGATTCAGGACTCTAGTTTTGATTTCCAGTGAAAGGTGAGATGACACTAAGCATCAGGAGGTTCTCGTTTAAGCCATTTAGGATGTAGGAACTGGGTATAGGAACCTCAGTAGCATCATTGAAGGGAGTGGGAGGATTGAAAAGTTTCTCTTTTGGGACATGGCAATGACAGGAGTACCTTGGAGATATTGCAGGTTTGGTTCCAGACCCCACAGTAAAGCAAATAGCAAAATAAAGTGAGTCAACAAGAATTTTTTGGTTTCCCAAAATTGTCTTTATATTGCACTGTAGTCTATTAAGTGTGCAGTAGCATTATGTCTTAAAAATGTACATGCTTTAATTTAAAATATCTTATTGCTAAAAATTTCTAACCATCATCTGAGCCTTCAGTGAGTTGTGACCTTTTTGTTGGTGGAGGGTCTTGCCTCATTTTGGATGACTGCTGACTGATCAGGGTGGCAGTTGCTGAAGGTTGGGGAGGCTGTGGCAATTTCTTTTCTTTTCTTTTTTTTTTTTTGGCAATTTCTTAAAATAAGACAATAATAAAGTTTGCCACATTGATTGACTCTTCCTTTCACTTGAACACCCAGAGGTTATTGTAGGGTAATTAATTAGCTTAATTTCAATATTATTGTGTCTCAGGGAATAGATAGATTTGAAGAAAAGAAGAGAGATGGTGGAATGGCCAGCTGGTGGAACATTCAGAACTCATACATTTATTATATTCACCATCTTACATAGGTATGGTTTATGGCATCCCAAAATAATTATGATAGCAATATCAAAGATCACTGATCACAGATCACTATAACATATACTAATATAATATAATGTAACAATACTAAAAAAAAGCTGGTTTAAAGATTAAACTTTATCTGT
>NW_020954636.1:661008-683429 GCF_900497805.2 Vombatus ursinus | reverse complement strand
TCTTAGAAATGTTGAAGGCAAGTTTAATGGGTAGGTTCCCCAATCTTTGGGGCTTTGCTTTTGTCTTTGGCTCCAGTTCCATCCATTTTGTTTGTTGAAATGCTACTTGAATTCCAAGAAGCTCAATGTGTGTGGGAGAACTTTGAAGTGAATTTTGAATTGGAGAAGAGGGTGTAATGAATTCCTGGTATGAACCGAAACTGGTCTGTTTGATGTATTTATTTCTTCCCAAATTGATTTCCTAAGCTGGGCTTTGGCAATCAGAACCTAAAGGCAGTGAACCATTTCTTTCCTTCCTAATCTCAAATCCTATGTGAGGCTTGGGGAAGTTCTTGATAAGTGGATGACAACTTATATTAATTTATGTAGAGTGATGGAAAAACCAGTAAACATGTACAATGATTGCAATAATGGAAAGGAAAACAACACTAAAACACAGGTAAATTCACATGAAAGGCATTGACTAATTCTATTTCCAAAAGGCAAATTTTGAACCATACTTTTTTCATTTGAGTGATGATAGCACTGACTCTGCATATTCTGCCAGATAATTTCTTAGTTTTTTTAAAATGTGTTTTTCTTTGAAACAAGGGAGGGGTGTGTGTGTGTGTGTGTGTGTGTGTGTGTGTGTGTGTGTATCTTTCGGGGATACTAGGAATAAATGTGTGGTACAAAAAACAAAAGTCATAAATTGTTGTTCAATTGTTTTCAGTCATGCCCAACTCTTTGTGACCCCATTTGAGGTTTTCTTGGCAAAGATACTGGAGTGGTTTGTCATTTCCTTCTCCAGTTCATTTTACAGATGAGGAAACTGAGGCAAACAAAGAGAAGTGATTTGCCCAGGGTCACATAGCTAGTTAGTGTCTGAGGCCAGATTTGAACTTAAGAAGAGGAGTCTTCCTGACTCCAGGTTCAGTACTCTATCTACTGCCTCACCTAGCTGCCCAAGGACATCAATAAAAAAAACAACAACAACAACAAAAAAAAATGGAGGTCTCAAACATCTGATTTGGTATCTTCTCTCACACTGACCACATGCTTATAATTTAATTTCCTCTTCTGTTATTGATTTTCAGTAGTAGTTCCTGTTTGGCTGTGCATGTAATAGATACAATGAAATCAACGCAGAGCCTACCATCTCTTGAAAAACTGTAGTCTTTTCTTTTGGAGCAGCTACGTGGCACAGTGGATAGAGTCCTCTCCCTGGAATCAGGAGGACCTGAATTCAAATCCAATCTCAGATACTTACTAGCTGTATTACCTTGGGCAAGTCACAACTGTTTGACTCAGTTTCCTTATCTGTAAAATGAGCTAGAGAAGGAAATGACAAACCACTCCAGTATCTTTGCTAAGAAAACCCCAAATGGGGTTACAGTGAACTCAACAACAACATGAGTCTTTTCTTTGGTGTAGTCCTGGGACATATCTTCAGGTTTCTGTACAAAGCCAGCTCACAGAGCCTAGAAAAAGAGATGAGGGATGATTCACAGGTTGGGTCAAAAGTGGAAAGGGGATGGGTAAAGATCTGTAAAAAGGAAAGAGACTGTTGTCCCTTACACACCATCTGAATGTGGGAAATAGGGTGATGGGACAGGAAATTTTAATTTTTAAAATAGAGAATATAACTTACTTTTCTCCATCATTAGAAAATCAATGTGAGAGATAGATCAAGACATAAATGACTAGGCTCCCAATATGTTTAGGGATCTCCTGCTGCCATCATTTGGCCCTCCAAAGGTCCACACTGTAGCTGCCCATTCAGGCCTGATTTCTCCTTCATTATCTAGATTTACTGAATGGTGACATATACTCCATAATTTTGTTTCTTCCCTGACATCAATATTCTCTTTCCTCAGTCATGTGATGGATTAATTTAATCAGTTTATTTTCTTAAATATCTATTATTAGGCAGCAAGGTAGTTCAGTGATTAGAGCATTGGGCCTGGAGTCAGAAAGACCTGAATTCAAATCCAGGCATTTACTAACTTGTGATCCCAGGCAGGTCACTTAAACTCTGTTTGCCTCAGTTACCTTAACTGCAAAATGGGAAAAATTGTAACACCTGCCTTGAAGGGTTGTTGAAAAGATCACATAAAATAATGTTAGTAAAGTGCTTGGTACAGTGCCTGGTACATAGCAGCTACTATATAAATATTCACTCCCTTTCTCTTTTTTCCATTCCTTGTAATTCCCAGAAGTAATTGGTCATGAACTGAAAAGAATGTCTAAATGGTAGAATTTCAAGTAGTATATGATGGATATTTTTGGTGGGGATAGGGCAGATATGTGAAGTGGGGACGTGATATAGAAGGTGGTCCAGAGAAACAGGAGCAATGTACTGAGAGGAATGAAGAAGTTAGCCTGGCTGGTCTCAGTCAGTAAGCCTACTATGTGCCAGGCACTGCTCTAAGCACTATGAATAAAAAAGAGGCAGAAGACAATCCCTGCCCTCAGAAAGCCCACAATCCAATGGTGTAGACAATAAGCAAACAAATATGCACAAATGAGTTATATATAGGATAAATAGGAAATAATTAAGAGAGGAAAGGCATTAGAATTAAAAGGATTTGGGAAAGACTTCTTGAAGAAAATGAGATTTAAAAAAAAAACTAATGGCTGGAGTCAGGGAGCGCATAGTATTTAATAAATGCTTGTTCATTCACTTGCTTATGCTTTTTCCTACCCCAATTCTCTTAATATATTTTTTGTCCTTTGTATTAAAAAATGACCAGTATCTGTACAGCTTGTGTTATCATTCTTGATGGTGAGGGTCAATAGGAAGCAGTGGTCTGAAAAGACTGATTAGCAAACAAGAAAGAGAGAGAGAGAGAGAGAGAGAGAGAGACAGAGAGAGAGACAGAGAGAGAGAGAGACAGAGAGAGAGAGAGAGAGACAGAGACAGAGAGACAGAGAGACAGAGACAGAGAGAGATTTTATTTTAGTTGGGATGTGAAAGAAGAAGCCAGGGCAACCAGGAGGTGGAGGTGAGGAAAGAGAGCATGCTAGATGTAGGGGACAGCCAGAGAAAACGCCTAGAACTGAAAGATGGAGAATCTGGTTTGAGGAGAAGGAAAAAGACCAGTGTCAGTGAATCAGAGTACATGGTGAGGATTAAGGTGTAAGAAGACTGGAAAGGTAGAAGAGGTCCACATTATGAAGGGCTTTGAATGACAAACAGGATTTTGTATGTAATCCTGGAGGTAACTGGAGTTTATTGAGTAAAGTAGTGACATGGTTGGACCTATGCTTTAGGAAAATTATTTTAGTGACTGAACAGAGAATGGATTGGAGTAGGAGAGAGCAGGAACTTGGGGGCAGCTAGGTGGTGTAGTGGATAGAGCACAGGCCCTGGATTCAGGAGGACCTGAGTTCAGATGTGACCTCAGACACATAATAAATACTTCCTAGATGTGTGACTCTGGGTAAGTCACTTAACCCCATTGCCTAACCAAAAACAAAAACAAAAACCAGAAACTTAACAGTCATATTTTATATATTTTGAATGTTAGAAGTTTGAACTTCATCTTGTAGGCAATAAAAAAACTATTGAAAGATTTAGGGCAGAATCTTCCTTCAAAGTTCAATTCATATGTCACATCCCATAGGCAGCGTAATCTTATCCCCTCCCTCCAACTACTATGGTCTCCACAACCCCAGAAATCACTTTTCTATACCTTGTATTTAATTTTATATGACCATGTAGTTTTCCTCCAACGAAATATAAATTCCTCGATGACGAGACTGTTTCATTTTTGCTCATTTCATATCCTCACTGCTGAGCACAGTGCTTGGAATGTAATAGATGCTTAATGTATGCTTATTGATTTTTTTGTTTGTTTGTTTTGGCTAGGCAATGAAGTTAAGTGACTTGCCCAGGATCACCCAGCTAGTAAGTGTCAAGTGTCTGAGGCTGGGTATGAGCTCAGGTCCTCCTGACTCCAGGGCTGGTGATCTATCCACTGTACCACCCAGCTGCCCCACTGTAAGCTTATTGAGTGACATAAATGCTGCCTACATCACCTGTGTCCGGGTCAGCACTTCCAGTGTGCATAGCTTTAAAAGGACAACAGAAATCTGTTTTTGCTATACAGTAAGTTCCTTCAAGACAATGGAACCTTTATACATAATTGGCATTTAATAAATGGTGGTTGAATTGAATTGACTGAGTGACTAAATTAAGGATCTGTGTTAACTAGGTGGGAAAGCTCTAATGGAAGATCTCATAGATCAATATTTGACCCCATCATGACTCACAGTATTTATAAAAATTTTGTATAAATGTGGAGATATAACCGGCTTATTCAATTTGTAGATGACAGAAACTGAAGGGCATAGTTCTCACAATGGATGACAGAATCAAGATGAAAAAATAATGCAACTAGCTAGAATGATGAGACAAAGCCTATAAGATGAAATTTAGTAGAGGTCAATATAAAATTCAATATTTCGGTTTAAAAAAAAACAGGGATAGGAGACACATGGCTAGATAAGTAAAAACAACTGGTGGTTTTAGTGAACAGCAAGGCCAATAGAGTCAATAGTGTGAAAGCCAAGAAAAACTAATTCAATTTAATACTAATAGATCTAGTATGTCCAGAATGAAGGGGTTGATAAATTTATTATATTCTGGTCTGAATAGGTTACATTCAGAGTACTGTGTTCACTTTTGCATATCACAATTTAGAGTTTCCGTTGCAAGCTGGAATGTATGAAGAGGTTGGCGCCCATGATGATGATATGATTTAACATCTTGAAATGTAATGATCAGCTGAAGTCATTGAGTTAAAGTGTTTTTTTTTTTTTGCGGGATTTGGGGAGGAGGGAGGAGATTGTTAGACATGAGAGATGTGTTATGCTAACTGAAGGGCTGTCATATGGAAGAGAGATTATGTTTGTTTTTGTTTGACTCCAAAGAACAAAACTAGAAGCAGTATGTGGGAGTCATAAAGAGGAAGATTTTGGCTAAATAAAAAGCAAAATTTCCAAATTTTTAGAGATATTAAATGAAGATTGGGCTGCCTTAAACTATAAGTTGAGTTCCCTAACAACAAAGGTCTTAAAGTAGAGACTGATGACCACTTAGGTGTGTTGTAGAGAGGATTTCTGTTCTTATGCAGGACTAGATGTCTTCCAAATCTGACATTTACTGATTTTATTGCTCTGTGTAGCCTAAGACCACATTAACTGTTCTGGTACCTTAATCCCTTGTTGAGTCATATTGAGTTTGCTGTCAACTAACCCCCACCAAGGGGCAGTTAGGTGGCACAGAGGATAAAGTGCTGGGTCAGAAAAAAAGTAAGAGTCATCTTCTTGACTTGAAATCTGGCCTTGGATACTTACTAGCTGTGTGACCCTGGGCAAGTCACAACACTGTTTGCCTCAGTTTCCTCATCTGTAAAATGAGCTGGAGAAAGAAATGCCAAACCACTCCAGTAAAACCCCAAATGGGGTCACAAAGAGTTGGACATGACTGAATAAAATGATTGAACAAACCCCCACCAACACCCTACATCTTCCTTTTTCACAAGAATAACTAACTATCTAGACATACATTCTCCATCATGTACTCATACAGGAAATTGATGCCCTGTATATTGCAAGATCAGTGTGAAGTTTTGCTCAACAGCAAAAGAGGGAGAAGTGGGAAGTATGGAGGGATGTTTTGAATATCATAGTGAGATACTTTGGGATTGCTGAGCCCATATTCCAAAAAGGTGAAAGACAAAAAGATCCTATATATATACCAAAATATATGTGGTTGCACTTTTTGGGGTATCAAAAAAAAAGATCAAGTACCCATGGATTGAGGAATGTGAGATGTATGGCATACAATTTGTGGTATATGAAGGTAATAGGACATTATTTCAACAAAAGTGATAACAAACACTGAAGAATTTAGAGAACTGTGGGAAGAAATTTGAACTGATATAGAGTAAACATAGTAGAACCAAGAGAAAATACATGTATATACATGCATATATTCACACACGTGTATACATGTGTGTACATATATATGCACGTCACATACATATATAACATGCATATATATGTACATATACACATACATACATATACATGCATACACACTACTGAACTACTGAATTCACCCTAAGGAGCTTCATAGAATGAACATTCAGACTACAATAGTCCTAATTGTTTTTGTTTGTTTGTTTGTTTGTTTGTTTGTTTGTTTGAGGGATATTATTAAAAGCTATAAGACCAATAGCGAATACTGGGTATAAAATAAAAGTTCTGTGGGATAGGCCTTCCTACTTTCTCATAGATACAATATCTTCAGTACCAAGTCAGGGGAACAATAATCCTTTCCAAGAAATTTGTTTTATCCTCCAAATGCTGGATGCTATGTTACATTGGGGGTCCCATAAGCAATTGTCAAAACAGGGTTTACGTGTCTTAGGACTACATATTTTTGTGCTCTATGGTCCTGTATTTTCCTACTCATAAATTTTATGACTGCATTTTCCTGGACTTTCCTCCCCATCAGTTCTGTTTTCCTGTGACCATATCACCCAGTTAAATTCTTATTATGTTTGCAGTCCTTGGGGAACTTTTTAAATCTAGTTCTATGAATAACAATTGAGATTCAGTGGAGATCACAGCAGCCTGGCCAAAGCCCACTATGATTTCAATAATGTAAATGGAAAAAAAAAACATACCAACATGTTAATTAGAAATGAGTTCAAATGAACTCAATGATCAATCTCATCCCTAGATAAGAGATGGTAAAACTCAATAAGGAGGTGAGAGACTATGGATGTGGAATGTTGCATATGTTCTCTGATTTGGTCATTTTACTGGTCACTTTTGCTAGTCAGTTTTACTTAATTGCATTTCTTTGTTATGGAAGAAGTTTCAGTGATGGTGAAGGGGTATACATAAGGAAATGACTGTGGTGTAAAAACCAAAAGACATCAACAAACATTTTTATGCATACACACACACACATACATATATTCTCTCTAATATCTAATGTGTGTTATATATTATGTTTTGGGAAAATTCTTAGTGCTTGTGGCATCTGCTTACATCTAGCATATTAGGTGTTTACTGCTAAATATTGATCATTAGTATTTAGCATGTTAACACCTGAAGAAAGTTTAAAAGAGGATATTTAATTTCATTTTTTAACAAAAAAGGGAGAAAAAAGAACAGGCAACTGAGAGATCAATCACAAGCATCTAAAGTACCCGCTATGTGCCAGGTACTGTGCTAACCACTAGAGAGATAAAGAAAAAGCAAAAACAGGCTCTGCCCTCAAGGAGCTTACATTCTAATGGAGGGGACCACAGATACACAAGTACATACAGTTAAGTAAAGAGGAAATGGAACATGGCCTCAGTAGGGAGGACACTAGCCACTGCTGGGGTTAGGAAAAGACTCCTGCAGGAGAGTGGCAGCTCTGGCTGAGTCATAAAGAAAACTTGGAATTCAAAGAGATAGAGATGAAGAGAGAGAATGCTGGGAGTATAAGGGAGAACCAGTGCAAAGGCACAGAGATGAACTGAAATGGCCTGTTCCACATATGGAACAGTATGTGGGTGAATATGACTGTACTAACTCTTGTGTGTGGAAGAGGGTATTATGTTAAAAGACTAGAAAGACAGGAAGGTGCTTCAATGTGAAGAATTTTAAAAGCTAAACAGATGAATTTATATTTGATCCAAGAGGTAATAAGGAGCCATTTAAGTTTATAGAGGGAATATATGTGAAATAGTCACACCTGAGCCTTAGGAAAATCACTTTGACAGCTGAGTGAGGATAGATCAATGTCAGGAGAGACCTGAGAAGTGAGAGAATCTAATCAGAAGGTTATTGCTATTTGTTATTGTTCAGTCATGTCCAACTCTTCATGACCCCATTTGAGGTTTTCTTGGCAAAGATACTGGAGTGGTTTGCCATTTCCTTCTCCAGCCCATTTTACAGATGAGAAAACTGAGGCAAACCGGGTGAAGTGACTTGCCCAGGGTCACTCAACTAGTATACATCTGAGACCAGATTTGAACACAGGAAAATGAGTCTAATTGACTCTAGGCCTCAAGCTCTAATCACTGTACCGCCTAGCTGCTCCAGGTTATTGCAATAGTGGAGGAAAAAAGAACTAGTGATGTCTCTGCATTTACTACCCTCTAGTGGCAACCAAAAATATTACAGAGAAAATCCAGCCTCCCTGTTATTAAATCATGTCCCAGTATTTCATCTGGTCTACCAGCTGACAAACTGTAACAGATGAGAAAAGATATGATTCTATGATACAAAAACAATAGAAAAGAAAGACATATAAACAAAATATGCCTGACAATACTTATCCAGCTATAACTAGGACAATTCCAGTAACACTATCTAAAGAGATAACAAATTCTGTTTTTGACCCATTCTGAGTATTAAGTAGTTCTTCCTTATACTGAGGCAAAATCTATGTCCCTCCAATTTTTACCCATTGATCATAGTTCTGCCACCTGGAGCCACATAAAATATATCTTATTCACCTCTCCCATCTATAATAACCCTTCAAAAATTTTGTGACAACTATTATATCCCCTAGAAGTCTTTTCTGTATGAGCCAATCAGTTGATACTTTATCTTAGTGCCAGTGGCTTTTGATATCAAAAGGAAAGTTTCCTGCACTTGATAGAAAAAGATTCTTCTGAAGGAATGAGAACCTGAGGAATAATTTGTTTCAGGTTAGAGACAAGGTAGAAAGTATCTGTAAGGATGAAAGGAGGAGAAATAAAGAAGTCAGAGTCCAATAAAATGCATTTTTCTTTCAATCACCAGGTCACCATTGACCAGACCCTATTGACATAAAATGTCAATTTTGTCATAAAATTGTCAGTCACTTGTTGAGCTCAGAGGTCATGTCCTTCACCCAACAATGGAGGGCACTCTGGGATAAAAATAAGCTCTGGATGACTCTCAGAAAGGTCATACCTCTTCCTACTTGCTGGGCTCCTTTTATGAACAATGATGCCAATCTTTTTGGTTTGGAGTGTGAGCATTGGGAAAGTGCAACCTCCTTAGGGAGAGGCACTGTTTCATTTTTGCCTTTGTACCTTCCCAGAATCTAGTCCAATGACTTGCTTTAGTAGGTATTTAATAAATGCTTATTTAAAATCAAATAATTCCATCCCACACCCAAGGAGAACAAATTAGGGTCAAGTTGGAGTGTTTTTTGGGAAGAATGTTGGTACTTAATATTGAGAACTAAGACTATCCTTAGGGTTGCGGTGAGGTTTTTAATCACCCTATCTGGGAAGAGGGTTAGTGCTACTTGGCTTTCATGAAGAAGAGGGAGAAGGAAGTGGGGAGCAACTTGGACTGAGTGTCAGTGAAAGGAGTGTTTATTGCTAAAGCCTTTCTCCTTGGTAAACTTCTTGTAACTATGCAGAGGCAGTTAAACTCCGAGGCAAAAGAGGGAAGCCTCTATAAAAGAAAATCCCTGTTCTGCAACCTTATCCCTAGCAATACAAATCTAGGAAGAAAGTTGTAACTTCTGGGTGAATTAGAAGGGGAAAGTTTAGGCTTTTTTTTTTCAAATTTCAGCACCTTGGGCATTTGGATAGAGGGAAGAAGCCAGCTGAGGATAATATAAAAGAAAAAAGAGAAAGTAATAATAAAAAACAACAGCTAACATTTATTTGGTACTTTTAAGACTTGCAAAGTATTTTACAAATATTTCATTTGATCATCACAACAATCCTGGGAGGTAAGTGTTATTATTCTCCCTACTTTATAGAGGAGGAACCTGAGGCAGACAAAAGTTAAGTGATTTTCCCCAGGGTCAAACAACTAATAAGTGTCTGAGGACAGATTTGAACTCATGTCTTCTTCACTCCAGGCCCAGTGCTCTATCCACTGTGTCACCTAAGGCCAACAGATAACAGTAGTTTTACAGTAGTAGTCCCTGGAGGACCACTGCAGTAGAGTGGACTTCGGAAAAACAGATGTGCTGAGAGCAGTCTTTTTGGGAGTAATTCAGAGAAGATTCCTCCCATTGAGACTATGTGACACTGGGAAATAATGTTCTAAATTCTTCCTTTTTTTTCCTCTCATATCATTTATAAATTTATTTTATTGGTGAAGCGTATAGAACCCTAATTGGATCTGGAATCAGGAAGACTTGAGTTCAAATTTAGCCTCAGATACTAGCAGTGGGACCCTAGGAAAATCACTTAACTTTTTTTCCCCTCAGTTTCCTCATCTCTGAAGTCAGGATAATAATGACACCTACCTCCCAGGATGGTTGTAATGATAAAATGAAATATTTGTAAAATATTCTACAAACCTTAAAGTGTTATGTAAATGTCAGCTACATTGTTGTTGTTAATACTTGGGGGGAATTTTAAAAAAATCATTGTTACTTTACAACGACCTTCCCTCCTTGCCAATAGAACTCTTCTTTGTAACAAAAATGACAGTCAAGCAAAACTATCTGACATGTTGAGCATATTCAACAATGTATCCCCCTTTCCATACCCATAGTTCCCCACATCTCTAAAGAGAGGAATGACTTGCATTTCATCATCAATTCTCTGGGGGAGCCTGTGTTTCATTGTGGAGCCACTCTGCCCTATGTCTGCTTTGGTGGATAGGGATTCAGTTTAGGGAAATCTCAGTGAAGAGTTAAGACATAAGATTCTCATCTTGGTTCTACTAGCTTGCTAAGTGATTTGGCATAAATAATTTCATCTCTCTTGTGCCTTCATTTCTCCATTTGCCAAATGTAGGAATGATCTCTACTCTCATTCCCTCACAAGACCTCCTTGTAAAAGTGCTTTGAAAGAAGAATAATCTAGAAAGTGACAGTATCATGGGGCCTGGCAAGGTGTAGGTGTTTGAGAAGTTTTGTTTTGTTTTTTTTGTTTTTTTTTCAAAAAATCAGACACAGGCAGAGAGACAAGTGTGATATGTTTTTTCTACATTTGAGACTGGTCTCAGATGCTCAGAGTTAGTTCTGGGGCCAGAAGTAACAGGATGACTAAATGCTGGGGGAGGGGGGAGCAGAAGAGAGAGCCTTGGGCTTATAGCTCAGTTGATTATTTTCAAGATCTTCATATTAATACCATATCTTCTTTTGTGCTGGGGAGGAACTGAGTTCTGGCCCTCAGGGCAAACATCATCCAGATGGAAAGCAGCTCTACATCCTACATTCACAGTCCCTGGGAGGCAGAGGGATAGTTTAATGTCCTTCAATAACTTCTCAGCCCTCATGGGCAGACTCCTCCGACTCAGTCCACAACACTGCTTCTATCCTTCAAACTCAGCCCCAGTCCACTGCTTTTCCCTTTCTTCATCTCAGCCCACCTCACACCATGCCCAACTTCTCTTTCCTTTTGGTCATCTGTTGCCTTTGCTCTTCCCGTTTCCATTCAGCCCTGTTGCCACAGATGCCCTATCTATATCCCTCCCTGGCCCAGCCCTGGTGGCCCCTCACTTACTACTGCTTTGGATGGTCCAGTAGAAGGTTTTAGCTTCCCCAGGACACACACAGTAAGTATAACTGAAATTCCCAAAAGGGAAGTCAACGGGTAGGTTGCTCAGGGTGTAGACTTTTACCTAGGATGAAGGAGGTGGGGGTAATGTATCAGGGTTAACATTTAGCATTTTGTGGGAGGAGTATGAGATGAAGAAAGGAAGAGGTAGAGAAACAATGAAGAAATATCACAAGCTGGTAAATAGTGCAGGATATGATGTAATGTTAGAGAATAGGGACGACATCAATAAAGTGAGCCTTATACTAGAGTAATTAGGCTAGCACATATTTATGAGTGAGGGGATGAATGCGTGAACAAGAAGCATTTATTAAGTCCTTCTGTGTATCGAGTATTGTGCTAATCAGTGGATATACAAATATGGCGTGATTTGAGAAGCTATTAAAAAACAAACACACAAAACTTCTCATTCTGGTTTACCAGAGCATGAAAGCAATTTCTCTTTTTACTTATTTGAAAAATTCATAGGATTTAGGGCTGGGGGAGATGTGAGACAAAATACAATTCATTCCCTTCATTTTTTAGATGGGACCTCTGAATCTTAAAGAGGGGAAGGGTTAGTCAAATAGTAAGTAGCGGATTTAGGATTGGAACCCATGTCTTCTGTCTCAAATCTTGCACTCTTCTCCTACTGTACAACTATACATCCCCACAAGCCATTCCCATAAATACAAAAGCATTTTCCCCCCAACTCTAACTCTCAGAAACATTGTCTTCTTTTGAGGTTCAAGTTACACCTCCTCCATGAAGCCTTCCCTGATCCTCTCAATTCTTAGTAACTTTTTTATTTTCATTGTACATTTTCTGCATATTTATCTTTTGAAATAAAATGCAAACTCTTTGAGGTTTGGGACTGTCCCATTTTTGTCCTTGTGTCCCCAACACCTAGCGCAGTTCCTGGACCTGGAATCAGGAGGACCTGAGTTCAAATCTGGCCTTAAACACTTACTAGCTGTGTGACCCTGGGCAAGTCACTTAACCTCTCTCTGTCTGCCTCATTTTCCTCATCTGTAAAACGGGGATAATAATAGCACCTACCTTCCAGGATTGTAGCAGGGAGAAGGACTGGTCCTGTGATGTCATTGGTAGAAGGAACTTTGAGAGGACAAAACTCCCTCTGTCCAGGATATTTTAGTACCTTCTTTGCAACTCATGGTTTTAAAGATTTGCCTTTTGCATTGAAGTGACTTGTCTATGGTCACACAGTCAGTAGGTATTAGAGGCAGGACTTGAACCCAAGTCTTCCTGGCATCACGGTCAGCTCTCGACCCACTACTTCATGGTGCCTCCCATGCATGTAATAGGCACTTAGTAAATGTTTACTGGTGTTGGTGATATTACTAGACTGTGTTATACAGCAAATGCAGGTTATTGTAAGAAGGGTTCCTGAAGTTCAAAAGAAGTACACATTTTTCTCAGGACACTCAGCTTTTTCATGTTTTTACATATTTGCCTTTTGGGTTAGTAATTATTTTAATAGGGGACAGTGAAGTTTTGCACTGACCAGAATATAGCACAAAAGCCAGGATTTTGTTGTTGCTGTTGATACCTTTAATGTAATCAAGTCAGGAATATGGGCCAAGAGAGTAGAGGGCAATAACTTTTCTTCTATGCTTATTTTTTTGCCCTTCAAATACATTTGTAGGCCAATAAATTCCTGCTTATTTGTTTGTTTGTTTTTTCTCAAAGTTCTTGAAATATATTTTGAGAGCACAGGATCTCCTTTATGGATTAAATGTACATTACAAAGAATTTTCTAGAGCTAAATCAAATAGTTGTCTATGAGCACAGATTTCAAGTTAGTGCCAGAAATAAGAAGTTGAAAGAATAGCCAGTAACCTGGCTGACTTTTGTCAGCTGTTCTTAGCTAGATGAGGCGGCTCATATCCTTGGTTATGAAATTGAGTTACCAGTCAATTGTTATTAAGAGGCTTTCTAGTCATTGCACCTTAGCAGAAGGAAGCCTAGAATATTCTTCTGAAGAGCTGAAACCCAGAAGATAGTATCAGAGAGAAACTTAGTGACCATGAGTTTAATGAACTGGAGATCAAAAAGGAAGATTATCATCTTCCCAGGACATAAGAAACCCTACAGCATTGTTATGAATTCCACTTGCCATGCATATGCCTGTCATGCCTGCCCCTAAATATGTGCCTTCCAGGCATATGCTCTGGTCACATGTGTTTTTTAACTGGGCCCTCTCCCAGTTGAACTTATGATAACTTAAAGGATTGTCTGTCTCTGTGTGTGAGTGTGTGTGTGGGGATCTTTTCCTGTTATTTTATTTACTATACCATTTTATTTAGTGCATTTGTTTGAACTATTGTGTCCTCTGGCTGACTTGTAAATGTAAATATGCCAGTTGGGGATCATGAGCTATGCTTTTGTGGGGGTGTTGATTCACAAAATTGTTAGAACTTGAGCTACTGCCCTAGACAAGTTGACAATTGTATTCCAGTTATTTTATGAAAGACATTTGCAAAATATATCTCCATAGGCTATGTGTGGAATGTTCTTGTTTGCCCTTCATTTTCAAAGAGGACCAATGACATCATAGGGTAATGTCTTAACTCATGCTTGAATTGGATTTAAGTGAGGCAGAGTGGCACAAAGTTGTCAGCCTCATGCTCTCTTCTAGAGTCGTCAAAGTCCAGTGGCAAGACAAAGGTCAGGATGACTGGTGATGGCTCAGGATGCAGTAGACAACCTTGGTGTCTTCTATGCCTGACCAAGCTCTAAGTGCTCCACAGTGCCTGCTTTAGTTGCTTTCATGGTCATAGGAACAAATGTCCCTTCTGCCAGGGAAAGTCTTCTCATTCTTGGGATAGGCATTATCCTAACACACTGACAGGTTTGAGGTCTATCAGTTACCCTCAACTTGATTTAGGCCATCTGCAAACATAATTTACCAGGGTCTATGGGGTGTTTAGGGAGGACTAGCACCTCTGGAGTGAGGACTTGCCAAGCCCTTTTCAGGGCTGCTCATCCATCTTTGGTGTCCACCTTCACACAAGTCTCACCTGTGGCTCCAAGATTCTGTAGCATGCACAGTGGCCAGAAACCAGCAAACTATCTGGGCAGATAAGCTAAATGTATGGACTAGGCCTCTGTGGGATGACTGAGAAAGATCATCCACATTGGAATCACATCAATGTGAACTTGAATTTCTCTAAGGAAGTATTGGTTGTCAACATGAAGGTAGATACTGTGACTCAGGTGTATCCAGACCTGATGAATCTCTCCAGCATGTCAGCATTGATTTGGTGGGAGGGTGGGCGTATGTGAAGGAGACTGTGAATATAGGCTATAGAGCTGCTTTCCATTTGAATGATGTTTGTCCTGAGGGTCAGAACTCAATTCCTCCACCGAACAAAAGAAGATATGATGTTAATATGAAGACCTTGACAACTGAGCTATAAGCCTGAGGCTCTCTCTTTTCCCCCCACCATTTAGTTATCCTGTTACTTCTGGCCCCAGAACTAACTCTGAGCATCTGAGACCAGTTTCAAATGTAGAGTAAACATATCACACTTCTCTGCCTGCCTGTGTTTCATCTAAGAAAACTTCTCAAACATCTACACCTTGCAAGGCCCCGTGATACTGTCACTTTCTAGATTATTCTTCTTTCAAAGCACTTTTATACAGGAGGTCTTATGAGGGAATGATAGCAGAGATCATTCTCCATTTGGCAAATGGAGAAATGAAGGCACAAGAGAGATGAAATTATTTACACCAAATCACTTAGCAAGCTAGTAGAACCAAGATGAGAATTTTATGTCTTAACTCTTCACTGAGATTTCCCTAAATTGAATCCCTATCCACCAAAGCAGACATAGAGCTGAGTGGCTCCACAATGAAACACAGGTTCCCCCAGAGAATTGATAATTAAATGCATGTCATATACATATTTCTGCATATATGTGTATATGCATGTATGAATATGTAAGCATATATCTGTACATATGTATACACACAAACATACGCATATATCTATTCCCCCTTTCCTAAGTTATAATCATTATTGATTTTATAGGCCAGATCAGTTATTTTACAAATTTATGTGATTATGTGGTCAAATTTCAGAGTTATTGTATTGCTGTGTATTACTTCAGATAACATTCACGCCGTTTCTACCTGGGCATTGAAATATTTGTGGAAAATAATGGAATTAGATTCATTACAGCAGACTATTTATATCAGCATACCTAACACATAGTGAGACAAGGATATCTAGAGTGCTAGCTATGTGTCGATAGACAATTTTGGCAACGTGATGTACTTTCCATAGCATAGAAAGGACCAAACAAGGCATTGTTGTAAACTGTTTAAGCCAATAGTGCATTTATAGGATCATAGATTTAGAGTTGGAAGGGACTTTAGATCTACTAAGTCTTCATTTTTTTGAATGAGTAGACTGAGGTGCATAGAGGTTAAGTGACTTCTTTAGGGTCACTCAATTACTAAGTATCTGTGTTAAGATTTGAATGCAAGTCTTCCTGACTCAAAGCCCAGATGTTCTATCTACTTCTGCATGCTGTAAATTACATGTCTATTTAGGCACTAGAACATTGGTGGGAAATGATGTAATTAGATCTACATAAGGGGTATGGACATAAGGTATACTGATATCATCCACCCTCTAGGGGCTGGGTGAGAATGACAATAAATATTTGAACTGCATTAATGTGAGTTTTATGTTCTCTAAAGAAGTGATGGGTGAATGTGAGAAAGTGAATACTGACTTTGGTGTGTCTACACCTGGGGAACAACTTTGTTGTGTCACCATTGTTTGGCACCAACTCCTGTCTGTACAAAATACCAGCAGAATATCACAGACTCTGGCTCCCTAGCTGAACGCTTTGGCAATCTATGCATACTTGAAGAAACTTACAGGAATATAGAAACCAATGGTGGCAGCAGGTATCAAAGAAACACTAAATCTTCCACTTTAAGAATGGAGCTAGAGAAGTCCCACTCTTTGTGACTCATGGTCTCTAGAGCGTGGAAGGATCAAAGGAGGAAGAAATTCAGTGAAAATAATAAAGTTTTTTTTCCCCCACTAAATGAATAGAAAGAGGGGTGTGCCTATGGAGCAGTGCACACAATCTGCCTCAATGTTTCCTGTTCATTTCAAGAGAAGATTTCCCTGTCTGATGTAAAAGAGCTCAGAAACTCTCTGAAAGAACTATTTGTCAGTGACATCATCAAATTGTCTAGCGTATATAATGACCATATTAGAGGTTCTTCTTCATTTTCAAAGAGAACCAATGACATCACACAGTGATGTCTTGACTTGTGTGTGAATTGGATTTGAGTGAGGTAGAGTTGTAGAAAATCTTACTCTATCTTCCAGTCATCAAAGTCCAATGGCAAGACAAAAGTCAAGATGACTGATGATGGCCCAGGATAAAGTGAATGGCCTTGGTGTCTTTGATGTTTGACCAAGCTCTAAGTGCCCCATAGTACCTGCTTCAGCCACCTTCATGGCCTTTGGAACAAACTGTTGTCATCTGTCCATTACACTGTGGGAAGTCTTCACATGCTTGGGGTAGACATCCCCTTAACTCAAGACCAAGACTAAGAAGATACAAACTAGAGTTTAAAGTAGAGGTCTAAATCAGAACAGTACACAAGGTCATAATTTTAAGATGTCCTGCTAGGTAGCCAGTGGTTTCAGTATTAGAACTGCATGATAAATATTATGTATTGTGGTAGGTGAAGACAAAAGAAGATAGCCTTCATCTTCCCAGAAGTATTATAAGAATATTGACTCAAGTCCCAGGGTATCTTGGGGGTTCAATGCCTTATGGAACAGGCCACTGGGGACATAACCTCCATGGAGGTGTGGTGTATCTTGATGATCTCATTGTCTTCAGACAATTATAAAAACACCAGAAAAGACTGATTAAACTATTAGGTTGACTAGAATATGCTGAGTCTGAAGTTGTCCCTTGGCATGTGCCAGTTCTTCAAAGCCTCTATCAATGGACAACTTTAGATTAGTATCTTTCAGCCAGCCTAACAGTTTAATCAATGGGTCATGTAGTGTCTGAACAAGGAGTAAGTATGGATTCAGAGAAGATAGAAGTGCCCATAAGTCACCAACACCCAAAGGATTTTTGAGAAATACTTTTCTATGATTTGGTGGCTACTACAAAAATATGTGAGGAATTAACATTAACATTGTTAGTAGTGATCTCATTCATGAGAATGTGATTGAGAAGAGATAGAAGCAGAAGGACAATAAAGGTTAGTCTGGTCTGACTATCCCATGCCTGGAATACTCTGCCCTCTTCATCTCCCCCTCCTGGGTTTCCTGACTTCTTTCAAGACCCACTGAAATCTAGTGCTTTCCCTCTCTTGGTTATCTCTGATTTAATCTCTTTTTATCTTGTTTGTACTAGTTGCTTTCATGGCGTTTCCTCCATTACACTGTGATCTCTGAGAGCAGGAACTATTTTTTGCCTTTCTATATATCCCCAGCACTTAGCACAGTGTTTAGCACATGGTAGACACTTAATAAATGCTTGTTGACTGACTGACTGATTGCTAAACTGTTTGGAGATCATGTATGGAGAAATATGATGATATATTAAAAAACATGGCCATTTGTCTCGTACAGGTACCACTGTTATATATGCAGACCAAGCAAACCCTTTGTGCTAGGCAAACACTAGAGACTTGGGACCCAGTTTTATACCAAAAGAATGAGAGTCACCAGAAAGTTATTGGATTTTCTAGTAGAGTTCTTATTGACAGGGAGGCTTCTTATCCCATATACTAGTTGGAACTCTTGGTGTTGAAGGGGGCTGTCACTGAAAAGTTGTGAGAATATGTGTATAGAGTTCAGTTTCACAGTCCACTGACATTTTTACCATCGCTAAGTTGGATACTACTTGAGAGAGATGATCAGGGTCACTAATTAACTACTAGTTGAGTCTGTGCTGTTAGCTATAGGAAACTAATATAGTATTAGATGTTAACTTCTGTGGGTCATGTGACTGACACTGAGGCTATAGCAGTAATAAAGCTTGCATTGAACCAATCTTCTTTGCCTTGTTTGTCCTTGTTTTGCTGGAGTAGAGAAGAAAGTTGGGGTGAAGAACCATGAGAAGCAATAGAAATCATGAAGTGAAAGAATGGTCCTTTGGGACAGAAGTTTTGTTCCTCAAAACATCATACTGTAGAGGATAGCAGAAGTGGGAGTTATGCACTAGAGTTCTATGAGAGACAGTAACTGATTCCCCTACATGGTACTAAGAAGCATCAGGTGCTACCAAGATTCTTCCCTCTATGGAATGTAAATGGTAACTTTGGATACTTGGATCAAAAGAGAACACTTAAGTTAGCAGGCAATATTTTATGCTTACCCTAAGTGAGACTTGGGTTCAATGTATTCAAAAGAAAGTGCTTACTACATCAGGTGCATATTTAGAGAATATAAATACTAGGAAGCTTTTGAAGCTTGTGCATATGGACAGTATCTGTGGGATGAAATGACAAAAGAATGAATAGCATACTAGTGGTGATGGAATATTCCACCTGGCATACATGGACACATCTAATCAATAATAAAATGTTTATTGTTTCTAAGATGTTGTGGGCAAAGTATTTCTCTGCATATGAGTTTTCTGCCAGGATCTATTCTGACCCAAGTTGAGTCTTTGAAAGCAAACTCCTTAATCAGGTGCTGACCTGGGCAGGAATCAAGGCTCCTAGACCACTATCACAATATTGCACTAAAGTTTAGTGTTTCAGTCACAAACTCTTGATCATGTTGTGGCCCTAATCTGAGCAATAGGCTCAATGGAGTCAACATGTACATTTATATTGCATGCTTACATGTATACATGTTATCAAGAAAGATGCTTCTGGCTTCATCCCATATCTATTAGTGTTTGGGAAAGAGCTATTGCCCACTGACTTATTCTCTGGAGACAAAAGAGACAAAGAGACCAAAAAAAAAAAAGGAAAAGAAAAGAAACAAGTAGCACTGCTAGATCATCTGAAAGAGGCCTTCTATCGAGCTGAGGCTTCATCTCGGAAAAGTTGATGTCATTCGTCATCATCATTATCACTAATATTTATTCAGCATTTTCAGGTTTGCAAAACACTTCACATATGTTAATCCACTTTAACTTCACACCAACCCTGGGAGGTAGATGCTATTCTTATCCCCATCTTACAGATGAGGAAACTGAGGCAAAAGAGGTTAAGTAACTTACCCAGGGTCATGCAGCTAATCAGTGTCTGAGGTGTGATTCAAATTAAGATCCTCTTGACTCCAATTCCTGCACTCTGTCCACTATTCCAACTAGCTGAAACATGTGACTTCATGTCTGCTGGATGTTAGATCTCTCACAAAGGGATTGCTTTTTGTTAAGAAATCTTCCTGTGTGGGGAACACACATCCTTTCTTGTAACTTTATTTACTATCTTGCCTGACTAAATTGCTTTTTATTTAAACTAAAGTTTCTTCTTGAACAGCTGGTAAAAATAAGCACTTCCATTAGGGCTCATGAGTTTTGGTTTTGATCTACTCTATCTTGATTAGTTTTTCATGGTGCCCATGTGGAAAAGGCACTGTTTCAGATGCTAAATTTGAAAACACAGAAAAAAGATCCATGAGGGAATGGAATACTGGTCAGGCAATTGTACATGAAAGGTGGTAAATGCATGGTAGTAATAAACTCTAGGAGAGGAGAGATTGGCCATGAGGCACCCAGGCATGACATCTCTAAGTTGATCATTCTACTGGGACCCCTGAAGAGCAGTGAAAATGGCAAAAAAGCCCCAAACCAATGAAGACAAGCTTACAGAGATGAGTTACTTTTCATAATGGATGAAATGCGTTATAGTTGAAAGGGAAAGTTTGCCAAAACAGGATGATTTGAAGTTACAAACTTGACCAACTTTAGTTTTTTTTTCCCTTCAGGCTTTGTCCTGGGTGCCACTGTGTTTGCTGATTGTTGGTGGGCCACCTAACCCTGGGAAGAAGGAGACTTAATGATATAGAAAGATACACTCCTCCAAGGGGGCACATTGTTTATCCATGAGGAACTATGAAAGTCTGAACACTTTCTTCCTCCCAATTTACACACTTCTCCACTCATCTACTTCTACCTACTGATTCTGTGAAAAGGGGGATGACTCTTTTCTTCATATCCTGTCTTCCCCTACTCTTAGTAATGACTATAGGGGATGGGAATGGATGGAGAGGTGTTGAGTCCTAGAACAGCTCACTCAGTTCCCATACTTCCTCTTATGTCTTGTCACTGCCCTGTATCCTTTACTCTCATTATTCTCCTTTCTGCTTTTCTTTCTTCAATAAGGGGTTGATTGAAGGAGGTTCCCAACCAAAGTAATGACTTACCTGCCCTGATGAGACTTTATACTCCCTTCTCCCTTCTTTCTTTCACCTCCACATTTCCTCTGCACTTTCACCTCTCATTAAAGTCTATCACTTACCAGAGCACAATTTCCCAAATATGATTGAACAGAACATGCCAATTCGATTTTCTCTCCTGGTTTTGCAGGCCTCATTGGGATCACGTTCACTTCAAGCACCTTTTGTCTGGTAAGGAAAAGAGAGAAATAAAGAATTCCCCTATTCTTCATTAGAAATAGATCAAGAAGTAAGTAGGTTGTGAGTCGAGAGTAGGAGTGAACTGAAGAGAAACAGAGGTGAAGAGGATTTTAGGAGAAATGTGATCTTATGGTCTAGATATCCATTTCTTCCATATGTTTCATTTCCAAGGACTTTCTATCTTTAAGCCCTATTTCCTTCCCAGAAAAGAGATGGTAACTGAGACCCAGAGGGCAAGATATGAGGTGCTGTCAGTCTAAAGTGGTCATATTTCTGACTATCCACTAAGGGGCCAGGTTAGGGATTAACTTCTTATTCCTCATAGATCCAAGTCAAAGCACCTAGACTGGTAAGAAAAGTACCAGCCAAGTGAAATAATCAAGATTTTAGATCTGGAAGGGGCTCTAGGTGTTATTTAGTCAAATTTCTTTATTTTATATAGTAGGAAATGAGGATCTAAATGAGATTCAGTGATCTATGGGTCCAAGGAATCTCCTTAGACCTGAAATTTCCTTAAATGCCCATTTTCCTAATATAAAGCAACTTAGAGACAATGTGCTGGAAGAGGCGTGTGGGTGTGTGTGTGTGTGTGTGTGTGTGTGTGTGTGTGTGTGTGTATTTTCAGGTGAAGGAGTCCACAGCCTCAAACTTCAAAAAGAATTGAATCTTTTTTTTAACAATGTTTTTCAAGCTTAATGTAGGTATGATTGTTTGTGAAACTAGTCATTTCTCAAGGGTACCTAGGACAGAGTCTACTCTGTCTAGGATTTCCTAAGGCATCATTCCATTGACTGTAGCTTCCTAAAACCAAGAGTATCCCACTGAAATAAGATATTTGGTTCCTTTTCATAAGACAAAGCCAAAAACACAACTTAGAAGTCCTGTATTCTTAGCTCCCACCTTATAGCCTGGGACATTGGTACATTTCTTCCTTTTTTTCTTCCTCTTTCTCCTTTGAATAGTCCCCACCTGCACTTCCTACCTTCCCACTATTCCCCTTACATGACTTCTCTTTATCTTAGAAACCAGAGCTTGTCTCATTTCTGAGATATTTCAAGAACAAAGGCTCTGTTCTTCCCAAGAACCTGAACTTCCATGTTTCCCACTGCCTTTTCCCTAGAATGAGGCTGGACAAGGGCTAATCGTTTGATTGAGGAACAGGACTCATGGATTCTATGCCCTTATCTGAATCTCTTCCCCAGCTCCATCTCATTTAGTCCAGAGTCCCAGGGAATGTTCTCCTAAAAATATCCATCCATCCATCCATCCATCCAACTGTCTATCTATCTATCTATCTATCTATCTATCTATCTATCTATCTATCT
>NW_020954636.1:607001-660998 GCF_900497805.2 Vombatus ursinus | reverse complement strand
TCTATCTATCTATCTATCTATCTATCTATCTATCTATCTATCTATCTATCTATCTCCCCAGGAGGAAGGCTAGGTTGAAGGTAGGGAGGTACAGCACAAGGTTCTTTTGTCTTTGTTTCTACCTGCCTCTCACACTTGCCCCAGATCAGAGATCTAAGTTGGGTAGCTCAGCTTAATGCATACGAAAGGAATACAGGTTGGTTAAAAGTACATTGTCTCCTCCCAATTTTAGGACCTATGTCAGTATGTTAGTGGAAAAATTAGGTCAGATCTCCCAGTATAGTAACTAGTGTCTTGGGTACTTTTCTTGCCATAGTTTCAGAGACATCTCTTCAATCCATAGTTTTGCTATTTTCTCCCTCTAGTAGAGATTTACAAAGAGGAAAATCAAAGCACAGAAAAAGAAGAGGATTCAGGGTAGGGTCAGGGGCCAACTCTAGATATATTCTCTCTCTCTCTAAAGATCTAGTTCTGTTCACCAGGGATTGGGGGAGAATTGTTAGGGAAGGGGTAGCTTCCCCTATCAGAGGAGAAGAGAGATTTCTAGGTAAAAAGTATGGCATATTGTTATTGGAAGATGGAAACACCGAATGGGTTAATATCTTGAGAAGGAAGTGGGGTCCCTGAGTGTCAAGATGATCCCTTTCTGGCAGACTAGGGGGACAGTGGCTGGGGAAAGGGTGGCTTACATGTCCGTAGCTTCACTGGTCGTCAGTAATTGCAGGGAGAGTCCTAGAAAGATGATTGCAATGCTAGAACTCAGGGTCTGGAGATGGTACATTCTGAAAGACACAGAAAATGCTATCTAAGAGAATTAGGGTACTAACCTAGGGCCCTCTATTTATACCTAGAAAAGTATGGTAGGGCAACTGTTGGGCAGACAACTAGCCAATCAGACTCAGACTCGTACTCTGGCTCCTACTGATCTATGCTTGTCTTCACCAGGTTTGTTTTTCTATACAAAAATGCCTTCATTCAGCACAGGTGAAGTGGCACTGCCCTGGAAGGGAGGAGTTGAGCAGTTCTTCCTTGTTTTGCAGCATTGGAGAGTGTTCAAGCTCAAAATGGTTAAAGAATAAAATAAAATAAAATAAAGATAAAAGAATAAGATGTTTCCTCACTTAGCCCACATAAGTGGAGCTCTCTCCTTGTTGATATCAAAGTCTACAGTACATGTGGGGTAGCAGATTGGGTACTAGATTGCAAGTTAGGGAATCTGAGTTCTTGTCTTGGCTCTATCACTTACTAGCTGTCTGTTACTTTAACTCTATTGGTCTCAGTTTCTTCTGTAAAGTGAGAATTACCTTTAAGATGGCAGAGTAGAAAGCAGATAGGGGAGCTGGCTCTGCCCAAATGCCCTCAACAAAATAGAAATCTTATCACTTCCCTTCTTCCTACTCCCACTCTTCCTTCTTTCACCGAAAAAAGTGAAAAGAAATGGAGAATTCAATTGAAAAAGGAAAGGTATGCTTCCTGTAGCTGTTGCAAATAGAGGCACACTCATGCTACACTGGAGTCCTTGAGTTTCTATGATCTTCTCATCTCTTGCCCTAATGTGTTACCCCACTCTGGCAACCCTACTAAGACTTCCTATCTTTCTGCCTGTCTAGGGTTGGGGTCTATGAGCTGCCAATGCTTTCCCTTGTTCTGTCTCTTATGATCATTGATAGATCATTGATTTAGAGCCGCAAAGGATTTCAGAGGCCATCTAGGTCAACACTTTCCCTGCCTTCCTCCCCATTTGTAGATGAGGAAATGACAGCCTAATGTCACACAAGTAGTAGGCGTCAGAGGTGAGATCTGAAGCCAAATACTTTGACTCCAGAGTCAGGGCTCTTTTCACTGTGTTGTTTTACCATTTCACACATTGGCTTAGGTTTATCAGGCATAGAGTCACTAAAAATAGATTTACTGTTACATCCCACTTATGGTACATATCCCACGGAGCCGTTCAACCAATTTCATGCTGATTATAGCCTGGAGAGTGCCTCTGAAATTTGCTATCTGAGAGGAAGTGAGTCATCTTCCCAGACCCATGTCTAACCAGCACCCCAAGGAGTCCTTGGCTCAACACCCACCTCAGAGCCTGAACAAAGTCAAGTAGAATTCCTGATGCTGCCAATTAGCACCTATCATAACAGTGGAAAGTTTCTCAGCCTCTTCAGCTTAGGGTTTTAGAGAGGAGATTCCCCATCCATTCTCCATTCCATGCATCTCACCAAAGTCCATATATTTACTTAGGCTTATAAAAAAAACAAACAGTAGGGATTCCCTCCTCTCTGACCCTGGCAGGGATTTCATGCTCTCCAGCATGGAAAATGCCTATGGGAGAAGAATGGCATTAAATTAGTATAAACACAGCTAATCAAAGGAATCAAGTGCTATTTTTTTTAAAGAGGAGGAATGGAGAGAAATCATACAAAAGAATTGAATGGAGGCAAACAAAAGCATAATAATTATAACCATAAGTGTGAAAGCCTCCAATAAAAAGAAAGAGAATTTAGAATGGGTAAGAAAACAGAGCCCAATAATTTTTTTTTGTATTTAAGAAGTGTATCTTAAAAATAAAAACACAAAATACAAATGGGGTGGAGTGTTGTTTATCTGTCATGTCCAATCTTCGTGACTCTGTTTAAAGTTTTCTTGGTGAAGATATTGGAGTGGTTTGCCATTTCCTTCACCAGCTCATTTTACAGATGAGGAAACTGAGGCAAACAGAATCAAGGGTCTTGCTCAGGGTCACACAGCTAGTAAGTGAGGCTGGATTTGAACTCAGGTCTTTTTGATTCCAGGATTGGTGCTCTAATCACTGTGCCACTCAGCTGTCCCGAGAGTGGGATAGGCTGGAACAAGACTTAATTTATAGGTCAGGAGATTTTTAAAAAGCTGGAGTTGCAATCATGACTCCAGACAAAGCAAAAATAAATATTCAAACTGTCGAGAGAAAGAAACAAGAAAGTCACACTGTTATTAAAAACATTATAGACAAGGAAACAATATCATCATTAAATATATGAACTGAATGATATTGTCTCTAAATTCATAAAAGAAAAGCTAATTAAATTGCAAAAAAGACATTGTTAATAAAGTAATAATTGTGGTAGACTTGAAAGTTTCTCTTTCATAGCTGAATGTATCTGACCAAAAGGAAAATATAGCAATGAGGAGATTTAGAAAGATTAGACTTCAAAAACATGGTTCTATTGAATGAGCATATTAAAATATATTTTTGTAGCTGTTGCTCAGTCATTTCAGTCGTGTTAGACTCTTTGTGACCCCACTTGGCAAAGCCACTAGAGCGGTTTGCCATTGCCTTCTCTAGCTCATGTCACAGATGAGGAAATTGAGGCAAACAGGGTTAAGTGACTTGCCCAGGCTCACACAGCTATTAAGTGTCTGAGGCCAGATCTGAATTCAGGAAGAAGAATTTTCCTGATTTTAGGCCCAGCACGCTTTTCACTGCAATTCCTAGCTGCCCATTACAATACATACATCATTTTCATTGTAACTCTTCCCATATGAATGTTGCCATGCAGATGGTTCAATAGGAGTGTCTGTTCCTATACATTTTACCCAGTGTTCCTCGAGTTTTTTGGCCTGAGGAAAGAACTTCCTTCCACAGAGAAACCATATAGCTGAGAGGAAAAGAAGCTATGTGGAGAAATGGAGTATGCAAGAAGGTGGGGAGAGATAAGATCAGATGGGTCAGTAAGAGTGGCCTGGAGAAGACTGCTCGACAGGAACCAGAAGCAGCTGAACTTTGATTAATTGCAATGATCTATCATGGTCCTAGAAAGGAAGTGTTGCATAGTGGAAAGAGTACTGGCTTTGGAGTCAGAGGACCTGAATGGAAATCCCACCCCTGACACATACATACTACCTGTATGATCCTGCTTGTCTGGGCTTCTGTTCCCTCAGTTATGCAATGATAGAGTTGGACAATATCTTTTCTGAGTTCCCTTCCAATTCCTGTTCCATTGTCCTATAAACTATAAGGAGAGACATAGAGAATGTGCTAAAACCATAGGAGAATGCCCAGTCTTTGGGGGCAACAAGATACTGATGAAATGTAACTCTCTTCTGTTGGTAGAGAGATGGGGGACCATGGGATTGAAATGTGGCATACTCTGTCATCATAGTTGATTTTGCTTAACTGTGTTACAAGGGAGTGTTCAATTGGCATATATGTTAGAGGAATAGGAGGGGTAATATTGAGATATGGTTGGTAAAAAAACAAAAAAAGCATCAATAAAAAGTAAAAATAAAACATTTTACTGACACAAGAAAAATAAATGATTAAGAAATCATAGATCTAGGAGTGGCAGAGATCTTAGAAGCCATTGAGTCTAATCTTCTCAATTTGCAGATGAAGAAACTGCATCACAATGAAGTTAAATGACTTTCCCAGGGTTATGTAGCTAGTAAGTGTATGAGTGGAATTTAAACCCAAATTTTCCTGGCTCTAAGTCCTGTGCCCTATGCACTATTCAACACTATCTCCCTAACAGAAGTTTTATAATAAGTAAAATCAGAAGGAACTGCCACAATCAATCATGGATACAGTCCTTTGGCAGAGATATAAAATCTTTTGATTGGCCAGGAAGCTAAAAGATGTCATTGCATCTCCCTCAAATTTTTCTTGGTATACTCTTATTCATTATCCCTAAACAATAGAAGCACAATGTTTTCAATGCCCTGAAAGATTTGGGTAGTTTCTTCCTAAAATGCTATGTTTAACCACTAACACCTTTTGAATACAAAAGCTCTCCAGGTAATGTTATATGATTGCATGTTTTGGAATACTTCAACATTTGAGGAATCAAAATTTCAGGGGACCCAAAGAGCCATATAGAGACATATGATGGGCCCAAGAAGACTGTAGAATATATCCAATGATGACCTACAAGCAAGGTCAAGTATGTGAAAACTTCCTCAGTGGAATGGACGGATGAGAACATTCTTTTCCCCAATGACCATGAAGGTGGCTGAAGAAGGCATTGTAAACACTTAGAGCTTGATCAAACATTGAAGATGCCAAGGTCATCCACCACATCCTGAGTCATTGACGGTTATCTTGACTTTTGTGTTGGGACTGAACTTCAGTGACTCTGGAAAAGAGAATGAGACTAATGACTTGTGCAACTCTGCCTCACTTAAATGCAATTCACTTGCAAGTCAAGACATTACCTGTGATGCCACTGGTCCTCTTGAAAAATGAAGGACAAACAACAAAAAGCAATGAGCAAAGGGTGTTATAGGTTATGTCATAGAGAACTATGTGGTTGGAGAAGGAAGTGGGTCAGTCACATGGCAAGAATGATTAAAAACAGATAGATAGCATCTGTACTGGTATCCAGGAAATGTAAAAAGGCCAAGAGGAAGTTGGAGCTTCTGTGGAAGATCTAAAGAACATGGACAAAAATCATAGAGGAGAAGGCATGAATGGGTAGTAATCTGCATTGATGAGCTCACAGATTCATTGAAGAAGCTGTGTTTTCATTCATCAGCTGGATAAATTGAGCAATTTTACTGCCTGATTTTCTGTTCTGAATGCCTTCATCCCTTGTAATAGACTGACTAATGATTGGATAGTGGACCAGCTGTAAGGATCGAATGAAACAATGATTCAGAACATGTGAGTTCATTAAAAAAGACAGGTTTTAGGCTGGGGTGGTAAATTTCACTTGGTAATCTGGAACTCAAATTTGCCATATTCTTAAGGTAAGGAAGGGAAATTAATTTTCTTCTTTGTGCCTTTCATTTATAGCCTCAGTCCAAACTGAAATCTATGCAGCTAAGTCTTTTTATGTAACAATCAAAGGATTCAATACATTCACCCATCCATCCCTTAAACTCCTTAAAAAAACTCCAAAGCTGGGTCCCAGATAATCCATCTTGGCAAGTTAATTCCAACTGCCTGTGGTTTGCACTACAATTTCCTAGCTCACAAGAATCCTTCCCGGTGTTGTGGGAGAGTAGAGGGTTAACACATATCCTCTACTAGCTAAGTAAGTAATCCTGGAAAAGTCACTTAATCTCTCTGTGACTCAGTTTCTTCAACTATCAGATTTGGTCTTTTTTTTGGCTAGGCAGTGGGATTAAGTGACTTGTCCAGGGTCACCCAGCTAGTAAGTGTCAAGTGTTTGGTCTGAGGCCGGATTTGAATTCAGGTGCTTCTGACTCCAGGGCTGGTGCTCTATCCACTGCGCCACCTAGCTGTCCCTAGATTTGTTTGTTTGTTTGTTTTTTTTAATTATGTGGAACTGCTTTTTTTCTTCTTTTGTGGGGAGTAGGAAAGAGAAAATATATTTGGAAGTACAGGTGATATAAAATTGATATAAAAAGTCACATTCATCATCATCAAGGCTTCTTAGTTCTGTCTCCATAATGTCTCCCATCTATCTCCTTCTCTTCTCTTGCATAGCCATTACTTTGACTCAGGGGTCTCACTGGAACTAATGTAATAATCTCCTTATTTGTCTTCCTCTTTCAAGTCTCACCATTCTCCAATCTGTCCTCCACAAGTTGCCAAATAATCTTCATAAATACAGATTTCACCATGTCACTCACATGGTCAAAATTCTTCAATGGCTCCTTATTAACTACAGGATAAAATATAGACTTCTTAGATTAACATTTAGATCCCTCTGCAGAAGGCAGCTAGGTGGCACAGTGGATAGAGTACTAGATCTAAAGCCAGGAAGACTCATCTTCCTGATTTCAAATCGAGCCTCAGACACTTACTAGCTGGGTGACCCTGGGCAAGTCACTTTACCTTGTTTGCTTTAGTTCTTCCTCTGTAAAATGAGCTGGAGAAGGAAATGACAAACCACTTCAGCATCTTTGCCAAAATGGAGTCACAAAGAGTCAGACACAACTAAAACAACTGAACAACAACAAAAATAGTAGGGAGGCTCCCATTCCGCCTTCCAGTCTTACCTTATGTTACTCTCCTTTACCAAATCTACATTTTAGTGAGAATGGTCTATAAACCATTCCCTTAGCTCAACATTCCCTCTCCTGGCTTTGATCAGTTTCACAAATAATTTCCCCATGTCTGGAAAGCATTTTCTCATCATTTCTTCCTCTTGGAATGTTTGCCTTATACCAAGACTCAACTCAGGTGGCACCTCCTCTGGAGGCTTCCCTGACTCTTCAGTTGTTTTGATGCTTTCTCTCTCCTCAATTCTCCTTGTATTCTTTCTGTACATGCTATGGTTCCTGAGTGTATTTAAGTTCCTTAAGGCAGATACGCTTACATTTTTATCCTTGTATCCCCATTGCTTACCATACGTAGAAAGTAAATAGAAACTAATTAATGTTTTATTTGTTGTTGTTCTTGGGAGGATGATAGAAACAATTCATATTTTTAAAGGCAATGACCATGGGAAATGAACTGATGTTTCATGTCTTTGGATTTGATCTCCTTAGCCAACTTTAGCTGCCAGACTGTTTCGCATATATCTAAGTGGCAGATTGCCCAACAGGGAGTCATTTCTAGGAATGGCCGCTCATTCTCCTAGCTTTGGAACTCCATCCTATTATGGGAATCAGTTGACTGGGCAGAGACTTGAGACAGCCAGTGAGGAAGGAGGTGCTAAAAAAAGTCCCAAACTCAGCTCTTCTGCATACTTTCCTGGAGCAACATGGTGCCCTTTGATGACATATATCCTTAGAAGGATTCCTTAATGTTCATTTTCACCTAATTTTATATTGAGATGTGAGAAAACATTAACAATTGGGCAAATTAGGAATAGCACTGAAGAGGAGCAAGAGGAGAGAGCATTTTCTCCATGTTATGCTCTGTTCATTTGTTTTCTTATCTGTTATTTATCTTTGGAGATAGTGGTAGAGGATGGATATTAGGAGGAAGAGAGAAAGGGAGAAAAGAGAGAGAGAGAGAAAGAGTGAGTGAATGAGAGAGCAAGAGAGAGAGAGAGACAGACAGACAGACAGACAGACACATACACACAGACACACAGAGCCAGAGAAAAACAAAAACAGAGCCAGAGATAGATTCATAGTGACACACAAAGAGATAGAAGCAGAGAGACAGATATAAAGACAGAGGTAGAAAGATAAAGTCAGAGAGAAATAGAGACAAACATGTAGAGAGACAAAGACATGGAGAGAGATGCAGAGTCAGACAGAGGCCTGTCTTTCCTTAGGACAGAATCATTATAGGATATCTAGCTGTTTCACTCTTCATTTTGTTTTGTTTGTTTTTAAACCCTGTCTTTCCAGGCTTTGGTGGATTATGAGTAAACGTGATTCAGAGGGCCAGGATGATCTTATGAGGACATTGGCAAAAAGAGAACTCAGTGACAGAACTTTCTCATCTGTAAAATGGAGAGGTTAGACTAAATGACTTCTACATTCTTTCCTGGCTCTAAATCTATGATACTTTATAGCTTTTGCTTGACCCCTTAATTCTAGTGGCAGATAAGCATAAGTGCCCTGCCATTCTGGTCCCACATCCCCAAAGTGCTGCAATCAGTGCTCAGAGCCTCTGATGGACTAACATAGCCACACATTAACCACTCACTGCCCAAACAAGACTGTTTTGCACCCTTGGTTTTAGCATATTCTCCGCTTTCTTCCTTACAGTTTTTAAGACCACCTCTTCATGAAGGTAAGTTTTGAATAAAAAATGTTCCTCATTTACATAGAACTTCCCTGAGTCATTTTGAAAAGTCCTTTACATCTTTTTGGTGCCAATATCAACTGTGGTTTAGATGGGGGAAGGGTTTTTTTGGCTTTCACAGCAAGTTATTGCATAGAATTAGATAGGATTTTTAACTCTTTCTCTATCAATTAGCTGTAGCAGCATATTATTTCAGACCCATTTTTCTATTCTCTCTCTCTCTCTTTTTTTTTTTTTACCATTTTTCTATTCTTGACAGATGTCTAAGGACTCCTTACTCCTCTGCCTGCTGTACAGATTCCATTCTTCTTTAGAAATCACAGAAGCAAATCTGGGTCTTTGAACTACTGCCTCATGAAGCAACTTTAACCCTAACTTCCAGTTCATGACCCTCCCTAAAAAGAAGTCAGAGCTTCAGGGTGAGAAGGAGAACTTGAGAGTTCCAGTCCCAATGTTAATTGGTTTTTTTTTTTTGTTGTTGTTGTTCTTGTTGTTTTTTATCCTGGTAATTCATAGCTTGTCCTTTGGTTTCTTCTCTTGTGCCATGAGAAAGATGTACAGCTTATGATAATGGTTATCATAATGGGTATAATGATACCTTATAATTTCAAATGCAATTTTTCAAAGGGGCTCATGTGCTTGGGGCTGCACTCCCAGCCCCAAGAATGCCCTCATCATACCCCTTTCTATTATGGGCAGGAACTAGATCTTGGGCTGGCTCTTCCTTGCTTATTAAGAGGGCAAATGAGTATAAATAGAAATTTGTGAACAGAACAGAGTGAGGAGATGGAAGAGAGGCAGGAAGAGAGTGAGGAAGTTTAAACACTGGACTAATTTTCTCCAGAGGGTCTTGAATCCCAAAGGGATTGATCTTGTTGAAGAGTCTTTGAGTCAAAAGAATCCAAAGACAAAAGAGTTAGGTCAGGAGGGAATATGAGCCAACTGGCTGTTGTATCTTAGGCTGTGGACTTAGGAACCCTGTAGAGAGGAACTCTGGATGACTATATTGAGCTCTCTCCCTCTCTCCTGATGAAAAAGCATCTTTTTCTGTAGATCAGAAATGGGAGTCAAGTTCATGAATGTTTGTTGGAATGGAAGATGAATTTTTCCTCTGTCTCTTTTTGTTTTCCCTGGATCAGTGTAAATATAAAGAGGGGATGGTTTGGGTCATGGTTTAGGTATGTAGGAAGGAAGCCAGAGTGGCCTCCTTCCCTCATCTTTAGCTCCTAGGTCAGTGGGTCATTTGGGATATACCTGAACATTTATTCACCAACATAAATGCACACATGCCTGAATAGAGAGATTCCCTGAGTTAAATCAAGTCTTGAAGTTAATTTAGATATCAGGGGGGTAGTTACTAATGTCCCCAGCACCTCTTCTATCCAAGCATCTAGTTTTAGGGAGACCACGGAAACCAGTCACAGCATATTCTATAGTACTAAGTAAGGATTTTTGACAAGAACAGAAAAAGATGGCCGTAGTTAAGTTCCTCTGAAGGTCATTTGGCGATTTAGGACCTGTCACCAGTTTTGTGTTTCTGCAGGAAAAGTCAATAAGGCAGCAAAAGTGGTGTATGTGACACACAGAGGGAGGAGACATTGTTCTTCCTTATTTCTTAGAATAAAGGAGTTCTTGATCTAAATGAGACCATGAAAGCCAAGATAATTCAATTTACCTTGCCTCCCCATAGGATTACTGCCATTGTGGGCCAGGATACTAGAGGAACTTGATAAATGTGAGTTAAGCCTCCACTCTCCCACAACACCACACAGAACTCTTAGGAGCTAGGAAATTGTAATGCAAACCTCAGGCAGTTGGAATTAACTTTGCCCCAAGGTGGAGTGATCTGGGACCCAGCTTTAGGCCTTTAGGGCAAGAAGAATATAAAAGCTTTTAGGCCTTTGGCAGGGAATTCCTTAAACCCAGGGAACCTCTTACTCATACCTTTTATCTGTTTTAATCTTCCTCAACTGCTATGGGAAATACTTTTACATGAGAGTATAAGAATATGTTCTTTAGTAAAAGATTTGCTCATTTGAACCCTTGTGCTCTGAGTGATACTTTTACCAGATAAGGAGCTAAAACCAAGACAAATGTTCTTTTTCCCCTCAATTCCAGCTGTGACTGTGAGTTAACTCCACAACATGGAAAAGCTTCTTTTGTTACTTTTCATTTCTTAAAATCACAGCTAGTCGTACACCCAATCAAGAGTCTCCTTTGTTGTCCACCATCCTTTCTACCGTCCCTTCCCTCCCCACCTTCCTAGGCAGGACATGTTAGTAGAGTTAGGAAGAGTAAAGTCTCCCTATACTTTGCTTTGATACTTCAATTTCCAACCCTATGATGAAATCTGACTGCCTAATCCAAACTGTTTTCTTTATCACAGTCCACTAACAAAGACAGGGATCCTTTATTTTAAAGGATCATAAGACAGTAGACTTATTTTTTTTCTAAGAAGATAATTTTTAAAAATATTTTTTCAATTACCAAGCATTTATTTTTTTTCTTCCATTTCTTCTTGCCCATTGGAAAAAAGAAAGAAAGTAAAAGAAATACACATTCTTTGTAGCATTTAAGTTTCAAATATATGTGGGGCCCAGATATAAAAGGTCATATCATAAACAAATTAGAGAAACAATGAACATGTTACTTTTCAGATCTATGGAAAAGGGAAAAGTTCATGACCAAACAAGGGGTAAATAGGATTGCAAAAGATAAAGTGGATGATTCTGATTACATAAAATAAAAAAAGTTTTTATGCAAACTATACAGTAAAATTAGAAGGGAAATTGCTAGCTAATAAAAAAAATATTTGTAGCAAGTTTCTCTGATAAAAATCTTATTTCTGATTTTTTATTTCCATTCCATATGTAAGAAAATGGTTAAAAATTAAGAGTATGTGAGCCATTCCCCAAATGTTAATTGGTCAAAAGATATGAACAGGTAGTTCTCAAGGAAAGAAACTAGAATTATTTATAACCATGTGGAAAAATCTTCCAAATTGCTAATAATTAGAGAAATTTGAATTAAAGCAGCTCTAATCTTCCCCTTCACACCCATCAGATTGGCAAACTAATTAAAAAAAGAAAGTGACAAATGTTGGAGGGACTGTGGGGAAATAGGTATGTTGATGCACTATTGGAGCCATGAATTATTCTAGCCATTCTGGAAAGCAATTTGGAATCATGCCCCAAATATCACCACACTGCATGAGCTTTGTCTCAGCTATACTATTATTAGGCCTAAGCCCCAAAGAGATCAAAGAAAGAGGGAAAGGACCCACATGTACCAAAATATTCATAGTAGCTATTTTCATGGTGGCAAAGAATTGGAAGCTGAGGGGGTGGTATTGGGAAATAGCTTAGGGGAACTGGGGAATAGCTGAGTTTATTTCATCACAACCAAAAAAAGATAAGAAGAATAAAACAATAACAGCTCATACTTATACAGCTTTAATATTTGCAAAATACTTTACATATGTGATCTCATTTGATTTTCATACCAGCTCTGTAGGGAAAGTGCTGTTACTCTTATTTTACAGCTGAGAGGACTGAGGCTGAAAGATTAAGTTGGTTTACCTAGAGTCAAACAGACAATCAAGTGTTTGGAATGGGAATCAAATCAAAGTCTTTCTGACTCAACACTGTATATACTGTGCCACACTACCTCTGGAAGGCAATGGTAGCAGTAGACTGAGGGTGAGATTTGGAAAGGGATAAGGAGTGATAGGACAGTGTGACAAGGGATTCAAGTGCAGAGGCCACTGTAAAGTTGAACTGGTTAACTGAAGGATCAAGATTTTGAGGAGAGGAGATTGAGGTCAAAGCAGGGATGATTTTCAGGTAAAACACAGATGGATATAGTTCCTGAAGATTGTGATGAGGACAGAAAATAGTTGTAAGTAACAATGAGGTAGTTAGTCAGCCAACGAGTACTGATTAAGCACCTACCATATGCCAGATATTGTGCTAAGTACTGAAGATACAAAAAGAAAGGAAAGAAGAGAGGGAGGAAGGAAGGAGGAAAGAAGGAAGGAAGGAAAGAGGGAGGGAGGAGGAGAGAAAAAATAAAAAAATGAAAGAGAAAAAAGCAAGGAAGGGAGGGAAGGAGGAAGAAAGAAAATGAAGGAAGAAAGGAGGGGAAAAAAGAAAGAAAGAAAGGAAAAGAAAGAGAAAGGTAGTGTGGTACAATGGAAAAATGTTGTACTTGAAGTCAGGGAGACCTGGGTTTAAATCCCATCCCTGATACTTATTAGTTGTGTGCTCTTGGGCAAGTCACTTAATCTCACTGAGCCTCAGTTTCCTCATCTGTAAAATGAGGGTTTGGACTACATGGTCTCTTAGGTCCCTTCCATCTCTAAATCTATGATCCTATGATGTTGATGAACTGAGAAGTTGCCAACCAACTTAGACTTCAAAAAGAAATATATAGAATTCCACCTTCCACAATAGGAAATGGAATATTACCCCAGAAACACTTAGAATATAAGAATAGTGCCAGACTTGTGAAAGCTCAGTATTCTGGGGGAAGGCCTAACCTAGTCCTAATTATATAATAAGTCCAATAATTCAGGATTGAGGGTCAAAATATAATAAGGCACTTGAGAATCATAAAATGCAAATAAAACAATTGCTATTTAACATGGGATTAAAATAGTTAACTTTAAAGTTAAAAGAATATAAAACCTACCCCTTAATAGTTACTAGGTTGAGAAGTCAGGAAAGCATTCCCTAGGCTATAGATGCTTTTATGATTTCTGAAACATTTTCTCCCCAGTTTGCGCTTCTTTTGCATCAAGTGTCAAAGTCAAATGCCCACCACCTTAAAAGTTCAAGGTAGCTCACCTGCTGTTGGAGGGACTGTTTAGTATCTAGAATTTTAGGGAGGGTGATCCACATTAATAAAAAGAGAAGGAAAAGTGAAGGGCAGAGGGAAAAGAAGCTCCAGCACTCTGCCATTAAGGGCAGCAAATACAACTGCCCCCTCAGTGGTGTTTAGGCAAGTTTTTGGGTCAGGCATCTTCAGTGAAAGATGCCTAATGAGTGCTCAACTCACAATCCATACAAAACTAACACAGCTCTTACCATGCTTAGAATGAGTTGTGGTTGACAAAGGAGGTAGGGGAAGGTTTTTAAAGGTCAATTGGGGAAAAAAAAGGATGGAGTTATGATGTCACCATGGAAATTGTGCTAAATCTACCAAGGAAAATTATCTTTGGACTGAAAAGAATAATGCAAAAATTGTGAAGAGGCATCTAATAAGTAATTAGATATTAAGAGAATACCCCGTTGTCTTTAATGAACTCAAATCACCTGACCCAGATGAATTATGTTCTTAGATTAATTAAGGATGTCATTTCTGAGCCACTGTTGGTGATATCTGAAAGACCATGGAGAACAGAAGAGGTACCATCCAATGTTGAAGGACAGATGTTGCTCAATTGAAAAAAGAAAGAAAGAAAATAGTGTCTGGAATTTAGAGGCTTTTGAGAACCAAGATCCAAATCCAGGTTTCACTGACTTTACAGTTGGTAACTGTAACTTGTGAGAAATGAGGCCTTAGAGAAATCAAGCCTTCTAGTTAAAAACGAAACTGAGCTTGGAGTGAGTGAAGAATCGTTTATGTCCGGTTCTTGGGAGAACCAGGGAGAACTCGGAAGAGAGGGCGCTGAACACAGAAGCAAGAGACAGCTTTATACTCTTAGAACGCCCCGAATCCTCCCTTCCAGGCCCGGATTGGTCCGTTCCTTTCCAAGTTACAATCTTCCTTACCCACCCGTTCCATGTTTGCCCCTTGACATGTCTCTCCTCCCTCATCATGCCTTGTCATACAACCCATGATTCATTAATGAGGCTCTAATTTTATGCGGGGTGTGTCGGTTAATATTATATTAGCTAGTTAAGCATGCGCAGTTCATGAAGCCCATGCCCTTTGTCCTACTTGGTGTCGGTTGAAGCCAGTTCTGCCCTCTGGACTGAAAAGCAGGACTTTTGGAGTCTATTTTCAGAGACTAGGGTCTTTCTCATTGACTGCTCTTTTCCCCTGTTTTCCTGTTGTTGCAAGATTTTGTAAGCTTGATAGAACAATGTAACTTGTTATTACCAAATTCTTTGCTGATGTTGTAAAACGTCAAAGGTTCTCTTAAGTTCTTGTTCCTTACACACTCATTCTAAGACATTAGAATATGAGCTTCTTGAGGACAAGGACTATTTTTTCTCCTTTCTTTGTTTCCCTAGGGCTGATTTAATAAATGCATATTGATTACACTACACTGCTAGTTCTCCATTTTCCAATTTGGAGATTGTCCTTGATAGAGTTGAGAGAACAGACATTGGAACTAAGTATTATTATTGTTTGTTGCTGCGGAGTCTTTTCAGTCACGTCTGACTCTTCATGACCCTGTTTGGGTGGCTTGCTATTTTCTTCATCAGCTCATTTTACAGATGAGGAAACTAAGACAAAAATGGTTAAGTGATTTGTCCAGAGTCACATAACTAGTAAGTGTCTGAGGCCAGATTTGAACTCAAAGATGAGTCCTTTTAACTCCAAGCCCAACATGTAGCATTATGTTATAGGATCATGTATTCAGAATTAGAAGTGACCCTAGAGACCATCACATTCAACTCCTTTATTTTTTAAGGTGAAGAAACTGAGGCACAGAGAGCCTAAGTGACTTGTCCAGGTAGCTAGTCTTTACGTCAGGTGTGACTTTAACGTGAGTTTTTGACTCCAACTCTAATGACCAGTTTACTGTGGCCATGGCCACTGACCTTATCCTCTTTCCTTATTTATATTCTTGTTACAAATATGTTTTTTTAAAAAAAAAAAACTCTTTTTTTACTTCTTTAACGTGCTGCAACCTCCTGCTTATCTGGGTTTTGTCCATACAAGAACTAGTCTTATGTGCCTGCACCACATTTTGGGGGTTGGGGTTATCGCTGTTCAGATTTCCTTTTTTGCTGCATTCTATGTCTGGCTTTGGTACCAACTATGGACTCATTTATGGACATCCTAGGAACACAGACATGCTATGTGACGTACTGACTGTCTGTCCCACATGTTCAGTCGCACAAAACAAACAGAGAGGGTATCATACAGAAGCCCCACATCTTGGCAGCTGAACTGTCATGCTGATTACTGCAACTTATTCAGATAATTTGTTCTCATATTTTTCTATGTAATTCACTGTGTGTATATCACCAAAGACTAGTCAGTCTGACATCTGCATGCCAGCACTGTTTTCTGGGTTAAATGAAAGTAAAAACACATTCCTTTCTAACCTAGGGGCAGGCAGAGCAGTCAGAAGTCATCTCTGGTACAGACAGGTGTGTGGCCCAAGGTGTGTTCCTGTGCTGCACAACCAACCCCTGCAAATGGCTAGCAAAAAATTCCCATGCATCAGCTTGGAGAGTAAAGAGTTACACTATGTTCCCTATTATCTCTGACAAACCCCAAGGTAATTGTGGACAAAGGCCTTCCTCTTCTCTTTGGGTCATGTGCTCTAAGTCTTGTTATGGAGGTAGAAGGTTAAGTATAGAGTAGAAATATGAAGCTGACACTATTCGATTCTATTCATCAATTCAACAAGCATTTATTGTTTGGCCTCAAGCATGGCCCGCTATCTCATGATGGCTGCTCCAGCCACCTGCCACCAGGATAAGAGGCTATGCCCTGGAGTGGAATTCCTTTGAAAGAAGGTTGAAAAGTCTTGGACAAGCAATGGTAAAAATGAAAGCTTAAGGCTTCATGGTAAAAAAAGAATTGCTTGAAATGGAATTGACGGCATGGGCATGCTGGGAACAGAATGACCCCACCTGCTAACTGGTGATTTTGAAGTCTTTTTGTAGCCCTTTTCCATTAGTCACCTCTTCTGTGGGAGTGGAATGGGGGCACTGTAGAGGAAAAACAACCTTTTTATAAAAATGTTCTGTTTGCCTGAGTGCTGCTCTTCCTCCCCACCTCCCCGACAATTCTACTGCAGAATGAATAACAAAAGCTGAGTCCTGCTTAGACTGAATACACAACTCGGGCTGCACATATCATTCTTTAGCTGCACTTGACTCCCCCCCCCCCCAAAAGTTGCACCCAGGACTTTCCTTTCGGAAGAGACTGTATCTCATTGGTCTATTCAAATACTGTAAAAGTCTGTTGATTGGTTGCATGCTGCCCAGGCCTGAGAAAACTACGTAAGCCAAATATGTATTCTAGGAAGATGAAGCTGGTACCAGCATGTAGTCTTCCTTAGTGTTCTAATAAACTTCTTTTCCTTTCAGTATGGCTACTTACTTTATTTGACCTCTAGTATTGTGGACTCCCTGGTGTGTGAGATTCAACCTGGTCTCTCAAGGAACATAGGCTGATAAATCTTTCATAGGACTTTCCATCTCAATCTTCTCTAAGCATTTGGAATATATTTGATCTCCAGCCCTGAAGTGAAATGGGTATCATGTTCCCCCCCCCCCCCCACTGCTAGGCACCTTCTCAAACTTGATCACTAAGGATTAGATAGGTCACTCTAGGTTGAATGGGAGACACATCATACTTTTTCTGGTCATCTCTTTTATTTCTTCTGTGCCCAGGCTTCAAAACAATCATTGATTTACCATTAACCTATGAGCAGATGCCCAGGGCACGCTGGCCTGCCACATGAGACCTTCTTCCAAAGGATCCTCCATACAGAGCATGAAAAGGAATGAAAGACTATTGAAGGTGAGCTCTGCCACTGCTATCTAAAGCCTTTCCTAGAAGTTTGCTCCCACACAACAATACAATAAAGATCGGTTTTATGTCTGTACACCAGTGCTGTTTGAAGTGCTAACAGCTCCTACTCTCTCCCCTCCAATTTGAGGTAATATGGAACAGCCAGAGCTAATTTCTTGTGCATGACCCCAGCTGGGTTTCTTCACTCCCATGCCTATTGCTAACAACACATATCAGCTTACCTGTTCCACTCTTTCTTTGAGGTACTTCAATAGACAAGAATAGGACTTGTTTGGGGTATTTAGTATTATTCTTCCTTCATAATAAAAATCCCCATTAAGCATCATCTGGCAAATCCAGGAGCCTTCTCCCATATTTCAGCAAGAGTCAGGATACACTTTTGGATGTCTGGCTGCAATTACACATGTTGTGGACCCAGGACTGCTCAAACCAAGAAACAGACATAAATTAGGGAAGAGACAAAAGCCCCCTAGCCATAGAATATAAGTTCACTAAGCTATTGCTATTGTCTAGAACCAAACTCCTTGGTCTTCTGTGCTGAACATGTATTTTATATGAGTTTTACTAGCCTGGGTTCAAATTCTGCCTCTGATATTCGTTAGTCATATACATGTATGTATGTATGTATATATGTATGTATGTATGTATGTATGTATATATGTGTAATCTTGGAAAAGTCATTTAACCTCTCTCAGCCTTAGTTTCATCATCTGTAAAATGAGACTGGTACTTAGCTATGATATCCACTTAGCAGAATTGTTTTGGGATCAAATGAGAAAAATACATTAAAGCACTAGGCAAACATTAAAAATGTTATTTAAATAACAGCTGTCACCATCATCTTCATCACTGTTTAATCCTCTCTGCTACCCTTGATTTCCTTGAACTTTTCACTTGCTCTAACCTAGGTTTCCTGTCTGATTCCATATCACCAGAAATGTTGGACTTTTAATTCAACCTAACGATCATTTCTCTGCTACTATTCAGACAATTGTACAGAAAGAAGACAACCCACCAGCCTGAAACAAGTTGGAGAAAGGCGGGTTAGTATCCACATATCACAGTGGACCACAAAATGGGCACAAGTCAGTATTAGAAAGTCAACATACTACTGCACTGTGAACTAGTTGGCCCAGTTCTAGTCAATTTCTGACTCTTCAGTGCTGTGCCCTAGTGTCTCTGAAAAGGGGCATGAGGGAATTCTGTGAGTAGGACTCAGGGAAGATTTGTTTGGATATGGGAACTATAGGGCTCCAATTGTTTGTGCTATTCTGAACCTTCAGAAAAAAGGGATTTGGGTTGAACAACTCATAGCTACCTCAACAGCAGTACATACAAAACACCTCTAAAATTCCCTTGTCCCTCAAGCCCCCAGTATCCCTAAATGGTCTATGCATAGTTCTTTGGAGAAAAGAAGAGCATCTCATGTTTGACTTAGAACTCCATTCTTTTCAGGACCTCCTCAGACACTGCTTCTTTTTCCCCATATTGCTCTCTTGGAGTCAGGTAACCAGGGGAAAATGTAAGAAAAGGTAGAAAGGTGAATGGACAGAAACCATGAAATAAATGGCCATTCAAACCAATGAAGGGAGTTTTTCTAGTTACTGCTTCTTTTTCTTAGTTCCTAGAGAATTTTAGAAAGGAATCCGAAGAAGAGAGCTAAAACTCTGATTTCAGATGAAAACTCTTATCATTTATTACTAGATGAAAGGCAGTTTCATTTTTTTTTTTTGTGGAGGCATAGAGCCAAAGGCTATGCAAATCAACTTGAGGAAGAGGGTTGAAATAATAAGGTCTAACTGTTTACTTCTTATTTGTGAAAATGTTATCAGCATGACTATCATAATTACTTGGATAGTTTGAAAGAAAGACTTTGGTTGAGCTGAGTATGATGGGGTGATTCTGAAAAATTCAACTGGGTAGGGAGAGGTAAAAGGGAACACGTATATCACACAAATGAGGTGTGAAAGGAAGAACTGATACAAAAGAAGCAAGTGGGGGTGGAGGGCTGGTAGTGCCAGAACCTTGCTCTCATTAGAAATGGGTTAAAGAGGGAACAACATATACATCTAGAAGGGTATAAAAGTCTTCTACATTTAGAAAGAAATGAGGGTGAGCAGACAGGAAAAGGGAGGGACTTTTAGAGGGGTAGGTAGATTAAGGTGGAGAGTGGGGGGTGAGGATAAGTGAGAGATTCTTAAAGGGGTGAGTAAATTAAGGAATAGGAGGGCAAGGTAGTGAGTAGAAGTAAATCAGATGCCTGAGGAGGGATAGGGTAAATAAGGGAAGAAAATGAGAAAAAATAGGATGGAGGGAAATATACAGTGAGTATTATAACCTTGAATGGGACTGGGATGAATTAACCCATAAAATGGAAATGGATAGCAGAATGGATTAAAAATCTGAATTCAACAATATAAAAACTTGCAAGAAACACAGTAAAGAATGAGAGATATACACAGAGTCAAAACAAAGGGCTGGGGTATAATTTATTGCGCTTCAGCTGATGTAAAAAAAAGCAGGGGGGTAGAAATCATGATCTCAGACACAGTTAAAGCTAAAATAGATTTAATTAAAAGAGTCAAACAGAGAAAACTATATGTCACCAATATTATTCAATATTGTTTTAGACCATTTAAACTAATGGTAGACAGTATAAAATACCTGAGTATACCTGCCAAAACAGACCCAGGAACTACATCAACATAATTATAAAACATTCTTTTTACAAATAAAGTCAGATTTAAGTAATTGGGGAAATGTTAATTGTTCATAGGTAGGCAAAGTCAATATAATAAAAATGACAATTTTACTTCACTGATCTACTTATTAATGCCATGCCAATTAAATTACTAAAAAATTTATTGAGGAAAAAACTGTAACAAAATGTATTTGGAAGACCAAAAGTTCAAGAGTTTAAAACAAACTAATGAAAAAAATGTAAAGGAAGGAGATTCAGTAGTACCAGACCTTAACTATATTATAAGGCAGTAAATATCAAAACTATTGGAACTGCCTAAGAAATAGAAAGGTAGATCAGTGGGACAGAGTAAACATACAATACATAGTAGTAAAGGACTATAATACCCTTGCATTTGACAAATGTAAAGATTTAAGTTTTTGGGATAAGAATTCATTATTTGGTAAAAAAAAAATTGTTGGGAAAGCTGGAAAACAATCTGGCAGAAATTGGGCATAGAACAGCATCTTAAACCATGTGCCAAGATAAGGTCAAAATAGATACATGACCTAGACATAAAGGGAGATATTACAAGAAAATTAAAAGAACATGGAACATATACCTATCAGACTCATGGAAAGTAGAATAATATATGAAGAAACAAGATTCAGCAGTGTGAGGTGTAAAATGGTTAATTTTAATTACACTAAATTTAAAAGTTCTTATACAAATAAAAACAATATAGCTAAGATTAGAAGGAAAGCAGAAAATTGGGGAAAAAACTTTCATAGACAATCTCTCAGACAAAGGTCTCATTTCTCAAATATATAGATAGCTGAGTCAAATTTATAAGAATATGAGTCATTCCCCAATTGATAAACCATATGAACAGGAAGCTTTCAGATGAAGAAATCAAAGTAACTTATAGTCATATAAAATGCTCTAAATAATTATTGACTAGAAAAATGCATACCAAAACAACTTTGAGATATCATCTTATACCTATCAGCTTGCTAAAGTGACAGGTGCCCCTCAATTGGGGAATGGCTGAACAAGTTGTAGTAGATGATTGTGATGGAATACTACTATAATATAAGAAATGATGAGCTGGTTGATTTTAGAAAAACATGGAAAGACTTGGACCTATGAAGAAAGATGCTATACACTTTCAGAGAAAGAACTGACAAATAGAAACAGGTATAGTGTGGTTTTATATATACATATATATGCATGTATGTATAAATACACACATATGTATATGTGTTAATCTCTGTATATTTGTATATGTGTATATATGCATGCATGTGTGTGTGTGTGTTTGTGTGTGTGTTTTACTGTAGCCTTCTCTAGGGTGAGGTGAGGAAGGAGGGAGAAAAAATAAAATAAAAAATGTACAGCAGAGAACAAAAGAAAACTTAGAAGGAAGCACAGAAAAGCTGGGTAATTTTGAAAACAATGTGTAGTATTTGTTACATAGGTTTTTTTTTTTTAGAAAGTAAATAGTTTGAAATGATAATTTATTGTTTTAATGTTGAATCCTCTAAGTTTTGTTGACATGGAAATGTACGTTTTTTCTTTTGTATTTAAGTTTAAATTGAATACAAATTGTAAAAAATTCTCTTTTGCCAGGCTATGGACCAGTGACTGAAAGAAAGATGAAATGATTAAATTCATTTGAATAACAGGTCTCAGCACCCTTTTCATATAGGGATAGACCTTAGAGATGAAAGTGACATGGGACAATGGAAATGAATTTCCTTACCTTACTCAATGTGCAAAGGGTGAGACTTGGGGATAGATACCTACTTGTATTCCTGAGTTCTTCCTCATAGAGCTCCAGTCTTTTAGGCTACATGTACACAAGTCTATGCATGCATTCATTTATGAATGTTAGTATATAGAACAAGGTTCTGGGGGACTTGGAGACATAAGGGGTAGATTTGTGCATATGTGTTTGTCTGTATTGGCCTAACATAATATATTGATAGTCTGTCTACGAGCACGACCGGTCATGCTATACATCTATGTGGTTGTGCTATCCCCACATGTTAGTGTTTCTCTGAATGGAATTTCTTCTTCTATATTTTCCTGCTGTGTTTTGTTAGCAATATACAGAAAGGCTGATAATTTTGTGGCTTTATTTTGTATCTCACTATTTTAATAACGTCATTAATTGTTTCAATTTTTTGTTGAATCTTTAAGGCTTTCTAAGTAAAAAATTATATCATCTAAACATAGCAATAATTTTGTTTCTTCTATGTTTATTCCTCCAATTTCTTCATCTTGTCCTACTGTAATCCCATATCTCCCTGCCAGATCGCCTAAGCATGTTCCTCATATGAGTATTCATAAACATGTGTGTCCCTATGTTCAGAGTACATGAGAGCCTTATGCTCTGGATGTATTTCTGAGTTTAGTCCACTGCCCTGTCACATTTGAGAATGTCGACTCTGGATGCCTCAGACACAGAGACAACATCTGGCTAAGGGATGGTGCCAGGGAAAAATTGTAGCAAAGTATTTATGACAGAGTCCCATTCCAATTGGCAGTTTTGGAAAAAAGTCAGGACATAAAAATTTTATATAGAAAATTAACCATGTGTCTGCTGGGCTGGAAGTATCCTGGCAAGGAGCGGGACAGCCACATAGCCAGTAGGAACAAGGTCTTTTCATAGAGCTGAGAGGATCTGGATTCCAGGGAAAGAAGAGGGACTGTGTTTTATAAAAATGATAGTCCTTAATGTAAGGATAATACCAATTGTTGATTCAGAATCTATGTGACTCCTGATAGCACAAACATAGGTCTTGGGATGGGCGCATCAGAGTTTTAAAAAGCATATTGTGAAAAGGAAAGAGAAAAGGAGGGATCAAAGTGGTCTTGCCAGGGGACTTGGTGTCTTTGAAAGGTTCCCTCCAGGGGGCAGCTAGGTGGCGCAGTGGATTGAGCACAGGACCTGAGTCCAAATTCGGGCTCAGACCAAACACTTGACACTTACTAGCTATGTGACCCTGGGCAAGTCACTTAACCCCAATAGCCTAAAAAAAAAAAGAAAAGAAAAAAAGAAAAAAAAAGGAGTGTCCTCTCTAGCCCTTCCAAGGTATGACATTGGAAAATGAGATAGCTGTACTGATTTGGAACCAGGTGGTGTCATTGGTGCTTTTGTGGCTTGATTTATAGATCTGACACAATCTTCATTTTCACACCCTTAAGAATGAGTTCACCTTTTGCAAGGTAGCACATTCCTGTATTAAACAGTGTTGATTTCCCAATCCTGAAGACAAAATGTTCCTGTGGTGATAGGCTCAGTGTAATGCCAATGGCTTTCCTAGATTTTTACTGGGGCCAAGATCAGAGCATGAGTTCAGGACTACTCTGGACTTACAACATTTCATTCCTGATGGGGTTAGGAGGAGGTAGGTGAGCAGATGTGACTTGCTTGGAACCTTGGAGAGTGGCTCACTTGGAAGCATTTGCTGATGATGCATTTTCCACTATTCCAAGTGAATTTTTCTTGTTTTCGCTATGCTGTGATGTCTCATAATTAAAAGCAAAACTACTTGGTCATTTCAAGGGGGGAATTCAGAGTGAGAATGAGGGCTGAGCTAAAGGATATTGTATAAAACCCGATAACCTGTTATTCCTTGGAGAATAACAGGAAGATAGTGATAGGGCCCTTCTGTACTAACATGTTGTATTAGTATCTTACCATCCTGGAATATGGGGAAAAGACCTACATAGCAGCAGGCAGGGAGATTAACTGCTGCTCAGTCTTGAATTATGTCTTCCTGTTCTTCTGGTTAGTTGTAATCAGGAATCTGGGCAAGCAGGTCTTTGAATTATCTATGAGGTTAATTGCTTTGGAAGGTTGGCTTTTGGTCATTCCTTGTACCTCTCTCTCTTCTTCTGGCTCCTTTCTTCCATCACTGTGGTCATAGGCCTTTCTTCAAGAATTGATGTGCCTGTTTATGAATGGTAGAGAAAGCAAAGCGCAGGGTTACTCAAGGACTTCTATTCAAAGACAATCCTACAAGAACCCAGTTGATAGAAATTATATTTCTCAAACTAGCAGATCCTTCTTAGATCATTCTCTTTCCTCTGACCTTCACAGAGGATATTAATGTAAAAGAATACCTTTTATTCTTCCTCCCATATCCCTCAGATATAGATTCCTTAATAGCTTTGGATGGAAACAAGGTTGGAGATTTTGGTGTTCAATCTATAACGGTGGTACCTTGACTATTCTCAACATGGAATAGAAGCCAGAAAAGGGAGATTTAGAACTACCACTAATTTTGGTTGGGGCATGCCAAGTGCTCAGATGTGCTAAACAGATACAGAAAAACAGCTCACATTTTTAAGGCAATTTGAAGTGCATGTTTTGGAGACTTTATATCCTCACAACAACTTTGTGAAGGATGTAAGGCAAGTTTTATCCTCATTTTACGGGTAGCAATACTGAAGCTTACAGAAGTTATTTAAACAAAGTCACATGATCAATGATTGGCAGAACCAGGACTTGAATCCAGGTCCTCTGATCCCAAATTTGGTGCCTTTTTCATTTATACATATGGACTCTTTCTTGTGTTTAGAGGTGCAATACAAATAACTTCCAAGTATAATGAGATACATTGTGGGAAACAGAAAGCCTGCTTAAGGGACAGGGAGAATAAAACCTTGAAATGATTGAAAAATAAGAAGAAAGAGCCCCGCATGCTGGTATGAAGATGGCAGACTCAGTCACCAAGATCAGAAGATGAAGAATAGGTGTAACAAAATCATAGGTATAGAACTGGAAAAGTCCTCAGAGATCATGGATTCCAACTGCTTCATTTTATATTTGAGAAAACTGAATTCAAGAGAATTGAAGGGAAGTGCTGGAGATCCCACAATGAAGAAATGCCAGTAATAGGATTAGAATCCAGGAACTCTTAACTCCAACCCTTTCCACCACAGCACCTTGTCAGAGGCCAAAGAAGGGAAAGCTAGGTTGAATGAAGGGATAATTTTAGCTATCATTTATAGAGACCTTTCAGACTTGTAAAGTGCTTTACTAATAGTATCTCATTTGATTATCACAATAAACCTGGGAGATAGGTGCTATTATTATTCTCATTTTACAGATGAGGAAATTGAGGTAGACAGTGCTTAGAGGCAGTGTTGGTAACCAGATCTTCATGACTCCAGCTCTAGTACTTTACCCACTTTGCCACCTAGCTGAAGGACTGAAGTGATATTTGAAAATCTAAGTTAATAAGTGATTATGTGAGATGCTATGTTGCTACCTTGTTACCCTGTGGCTAGGGGTAGATAGATGAATAGATGAAGATTAAACCAGATTACTAGAAATAGTTCTGGCCATTACTTCAAGACTAAAAATATACTGAACAACTTGACACTAAGATGGTGTCAAGATTAATTATAACATTCTATAACCTGAAGCCCTTTCACTATCTGCAATAACCTTTGAATGTCCAGCAACCTGTCAGAAGATGGTAAATGAAAACAAACTGGACATAAGAGTCCATGATAGAAGAATGAGATGTCCTTGTACCGAGAGCTTGAACCTAGATGAAGAAAGATCTTTCTTTTCTTTCTGAATGTGACAGATTTGACTTAGGGCTTTTAAGGGGAGAGGATGAGATGAAAAATACCTAGGCAATGGACCTTTTTGTTTTCATGATAGTATCCCTACCCAAATTGGGCTTATTCTTAATTATTTAAGGGAAGGACCAGCCAAGACTTACAAGGTCAGACTGGGCTAGTTGGAAGTCTCCTTCATAGGGTCATCCTTATTGACTCAAACTGACAAACTAGAGTCAGCTTTTATTTTAAGATGGTGATGTAAGAGATTTGAAGTAGTCTAATTTCCCCAAAACAACTAATAGTAACACCAAAAAGAATTCAAAATGAATTTAAACACACATGCGTGAAAATAAAAACCAAATGAATCTTTACTGCTTATTCTAAACAAACAAAAAAGGAAAAATGACATATTCAGGGATTAGATGTTGGGCTTAATTGGGGGTCTGGGTAGAAGTGACTTTGTTGTAGGTTGTATATTTAGATCATATTGTTTTAAGCATTCTTTTTAAAGGTAAAAAATATTTGATGGAAGAGGAAAATGAACTTCACAATTATACACCTAAATGCAAATGAAGTAACCTTATAAAAAACAGACAACAATTTCAGAATGAAGCAGAACCCAATAATTTGATGCACACAAAAAACATGTTGTTCAGTCATTTTTCAGTTATATCTGACTCTTTGTAACCCTATTTGGTATTTTCTTGGCAGCAACACTGAAGTGGTTTGCTATTTCCTTTTCCAGTTCATTTTACAGATGAGAAAACTGAGGCAAACAGGGTTAAGTGACTTGCCCAGGATCACACAGCTATTAAATGTCTGAGCTCAGATTTAAACTCAGGTAGAAGAGTCTTCCTGATTCCAGGCCTGGCATTCTGTCCGCTGCACCACTGAATTGCCCACCACAAGAAAACATACTTAATATATAAAGACATTCAGCGTAAAAGTCTGGAGCTCGAATATAATTTATTATATATATTATATTATATATTATATTATATAATAATAAATTATAATTTATTATGACCAAATCCAAAAATGGTATGGTGTTTGTCAGAGAGGAACTTTTAATTTAACCTAGCAAGAAATGTCTTCACTAGATCCAGAGTTTCATTACCAAAGAAAGAATCTTTCGATCAAGAGGAGTCAGTTCACTTATTAACAACCTTTTTAATCATGTAGGACTATTCATAAGCTACAACAACAAAAAGCCATGAAAAAGGGTGAAATATGATAAATTGAAAACAGGACATTATAGGGGAGACTTTAAGCAGTGAAATCATCTCCAGCCTCTTCACCCATGTACCTCTCAGAGATTTATGCACCAGTGGAGAAGGGAACAATTTTCCAGAAAATTCACCCACTAGGGAAAGAGTTTCGGCTGTTTGACTTGTGTCATTGCTGGAAAATTTCTGCTTGAGTGCACATGCTTCCACCTCCCTGAGTTCCTTGTTCTGGTCCAAGGATGATGGAGCTGCTCAGCTCTGCCACACTTCTACTCCCCCGCATCAAGGCTATGAAGCTTGCTATTCGGATGCTAAACACCGGTGATTTCCTAATAAAAAGAAGGATGAGCCTTAAGAAACCATTTGACCCATGAGATATTTACACATCTGCATATATGCTATATCACTCCAGTAGAATGCAACTTCTTTTAGTGCAAAACTTATTTCTAACTTTGCATCTTCAGAATATGGTATAGGAGATGGAATTGACCAAAGACTTTATATATGAAAGGCAGGGTAAACAAAGAATTTCTATTGCTTTCCAACTCTAATATTGACTCCTGCCAGATCCAGGAAAGTAATATTATTTGCCATACTGCTCAACCCGGTGGTAGCATTATTCCAACTGGGTGGACTCCCTGAACTCCAGCTACCTAGAGACCTATATTATTTTTTAGGTTGTATACCCAGGGGCAGTCTACAGAAAAGAAACTTCCATGATTGGGTTTGTCTGAGCCGCCATCCAGATTAAGCTTGTAAAACTCATTTTCCCAGGCAGGGTTTTTACTGGGTGTTCAAACGTGAACTTATCTTCCATTCAATATAAACTGTTTTTGCTACCACCTTGTGGTACTCAGTGGTGTTCCTTTGATCAGAAGCCAGGCTGTCCTTGGTCTACCTCCTAGCACAGGGCTGGCACAAGACCTTGCTGAATGATTTAACTTCACAAGTACAAGATGAGAAGGCATGGTTAGATGACAGACAGTTCCCTTCCCACCCTACTCCCACCCCCACTGAAAAAAACGTAGAAGTTTTAGTGGGGTGAGATTTTAATATGTAAGCCTATTTAATATTTAATATGTAAACAATGTAATATGGTAGCCCTCCTTCAGAAAAAAGTGAATACAATCTTGGGCCAAGAGCTTAGCTTCTATATATAGGGAGGTAATAGGGCAGCTAAGTGTAAAGATGGATAAAATATTAAACATGTACTTCTGGGCACTTTTAAGGACTTTAGGGCTACTTATCACATCTTATTTTACTTCATCCTTTAGGCTTTTACTTCTGCTTTATAACTAATGATACTAATTTAGGGGGCAGCTAGGTGGTACAGTGGATAGAGCACTGGCCCTGGAGTAAGGAGGACCTGTGTTCAAATTTGGCCTCAGACAGTTGACACTTACTAGCTGTGTGACCTTGGGCAAGTCACTTAACCCCCAATTGCCTCACCAAAAAAAAATGCTAGTGTATACTTTTCAACCTTGATTAGAGTTTGGTTCACAGAGAGGATGGAGTTTGAGAGGGAAAGTCATTTTCCTAAGTTACCTGGACAAAACTTGGAAGACAGGGGAAAGAGAAGGAGGCCAGATTGATGTGTTTGTGAGTGTGAGAAAATGTTGGAGTGACGTTAACTGAGTGGTGAAAGTTAGAGAAAAAATAGAGGGTTTACAGTGGGTATCACTCTTGAAGGGGAAGAAATGAAGTGCTGAAGAGGTGTAGAATTAGGTAATTCCTCAGGATGGCCACCAGGTGGCAGTATCAGCCCAGACCAGATGATCATCTTTACTGTTTTCTGACAGTGCCACAGAATTAGAATTAAATATACTTTTCTAACAGCTCTGTGAGGTGTGCAGTGAAATATTATCACCTTCATTTTACAGGTGAGGATACTAAGACACAGACAGGCTTTGGGACTTGCTCAAGGTCATAGAGCTAATAAGTGCTGGAGGTCATATCCAAACTTCTGTCTGCAGGTCTATAGTTCTTTTTTATTGGGTACCAGACTGAATGTGACTAGCTTCTGACTATACATGGGTGCACTGGACCTTTTCTGAATGGCCTTCCTCCCTTTGGTAATCAGTCATGTCTTTTTGTTGAATGATCTTTCTACTGCAACGTAATGCCTTACCATTCCCTCCGTGGGTTACATTTGTGTGCTTAAGCTACATGGACGGGTTAATTAGTTTAGAGGGGAACCCTGAAAGTGAGATTAAAACACTCTAGCAACCTATGATGAATCCTACCAGCCAAGACAGATACTTTTTTTTTTTTAAAGTGAGGCAATTGGAGTTAAGTGACTTGCCCAGAGTCACACAGCTAGTGAGTGTTATGTGTCTAAGGCCAGATTTGAACTCAGGTCCTCCTGACTTCAGGGTTGGTGCTCTATCCACTGTGCCACCTAGCTGTCCCCAAGACAGATACTTTTGAGTAAATGTCTTATGACCAACCATACTGAGGCTAAGTTGCTATGTGTTTGTTCACTAGAATCTGTAGTCTGAATTAGCAATGCAGCTAATGTACCAAGTTGCCTATTTCCACTCATTTTTTAGAAATATTTTCTTAAAGAAGCACTGTGGTATTGTAGAAAGCATGCCAAGTCAGAAGACCCATGTTCCAATTATAATCCTGACACCTGTGTGACTATAGAAAATTCTCCAAATCTCAGTTTTGTTGTCTAAAAAATGTAGATAATAATATCAACAATAACCTCACAGGAATATTATGCAGACAGGGAGGGAGTGGATTTCACTGGTGGCTCCCCAACTCCTTGAAGAAGAAACTCTCTGATAATGCACGCCAGCACCTCTTGGTCTTAGAGAATTGCTGGGGATAAGCATCTCAATGTTAATTAATTTGACCAAGGTCATAAAACTAGTAGGTGTGAGAGATAGGAGGTCAACCCAATTCTCTAAATATGATGTCACTCCATCTTTCATGGTGAGCATAGTACTTTTTAAACCTCAAAGCACTTTATAATTTTTTTTTATAAAGGAAGAATTATAACTAATTATAAGTTATTGGCTAGGAAACTAGCCTAGCATGACAGGTCATAAATTCATGTTTACCCTCATATTCTAGTTCTTCTAGATAAAATGGAAGGATCTCAAGATAGCTGACATTTCAGATGCCAGACTATAGGTCAACGTTTTCATCTTATATTTGTGCTGGTTGGCCCTTCTATTGCTAGAGCTGACTAGTCTGATTTACCTACCCTGAGAAAATTGGAATACAAGTGGAGCTACTATGTAGGGTCCACAAGGAAATTAAATTTCCACCAGGCACAAAGAAAGGTCGACATTGTCCAAGGTCAAAGTTCCAAAGCCACAAGTGGGGTATGTAGACTTTTAAATGGAGATGATGCAGAGTGGAGGACCCAACAAATCTAAGAAAGAAAACCAGTCAACTCCAGAATAAACTATGTGAAAAACTACTGCTCGAGGCAGTTCAAGCCTCAAGATACCAATTAGTTGTTTTTTTGGTGGATGTGATGATGGAAGTGAGGAATGGGTAGGAGGTAGATGCCAAGAGATAATAATCATTAAAGAGTAAACCTTCCCTTTAGTACTTTTTTTTGGTAGTACATATGTTTACATAGTAACATGGGTGTTACATAGTACATATGGGTGAGCACAGGTTTACTGATCTCTATACATGTCTCATATCTCTTAGCAGTCTGGAAGGCCCCGGTGGCTAAGACACATGTCTTAGGGTCATTTGGTTAATATAGAATGTAGAGCCAAGATATAAAAACAGAAGTTTCCATTCAAGTTTCTGTTGAATGGTTGGCACCTTCTTTGATAAACCTCTACAGCAACCCCACCAGCAAATCCTCTGCAAATTGTGATGATGTACATTTAACACTTTTAGAAATTAGTACTAAGCTGTTACCTAAGCTAACAAGGAGAAATGAGCTGTGAGAATTTGTTATTCAGTTGGTTTTCAGTCGTGACTCTTTGTGACTCCATGTGGGGTTTTCTTGGTAGAGATACTGGAGTGGTTTGACATTTCCTTCTCCAGCTCACTTTTACAGATGAGGAAACTGAGGCAAACAGGGCTAAGTGACCTGCCCAGAATTAAACAGTTAGTAAGTATCTGAGGCCAGATTTGAAGTCAGGAAAATGAATCTTCCTGATTCCAGGCCTAGCATTCTATCCAGGGTACCACTTAGCTTCCTTAAATAATGAAAATTTATACTAACGACCGTAGTTTATAATTACAATTTAATTTAATATTGCTGTCATTTTATATGTATATGTATATGTGTATATATATATACATATATATTTGCTCAACAGGTATTAAGGTAATACTATGTGCAAGGCACAGTGTTAAGTGCTGGGCCTTTAAATTTATTTATTTATTTTTCTTACCTTTTTTGAGTTAGGACCTGAAATATTACTGGTGTAAGGAACTCCAAGTGTAGAAATCCCCTCCAAAAATGTAGATTTTTTGGTAGTTATATCACTTTCAATCTGAAATCCTGGGGGTACTGGGGGGTTGGTTACAAAGGTGGGATGTATCAGTGGCTTAAGTTAAATTTAGGTCCCCCTGACTCCAAGTCTGACTGTCTACCCACTCTGTGACAGTGCCTCCTAATGTGTAGTCGTTAAGCACAAGTTCTAAGACTTTGTGCTACATTTGGACATACAAAGACAAAAATGAAAGTCCCTGAACTCCAATATCTTTCAGTTTAATGGAGAATGACACCTAAACAGATAAATAAAAAGCAAGGAGCTAGTTTGGCTGAAACTCACAGAAAAGGAATGTGATGTGAGATACATACATTAGAGAGACTAGAGCCTGATAGTACAAGCTGAGAAATTTGTCTTTTATCCTGAAGACCACAGGGAGCCAATGAAGATACCTGAGAGGGGAATAATGTGGTAAATCCATCTGGAAGACCAATTAGGAGAAGACCAATTCTCTTCTGCTGCTACTGTAGTAGTTCAAGTGAGAGATGATAAAGTGCTGGATTGGGGTAGCAGCATGCTAGAGGTTTTGTGGAAGTAGAACCAGGCAGACTCCAGAGATCCTAGTGAGTTGACTAACTTCCCTCAGGGCTTTCTTGCTCTTTGCAGAATTTCTCCTTAGTGCTTATAAAAGTATAAAGGAGGGTTTGAATGTAGTACAAACTGAGTCTCTGGATAATGAAAAGAAGATCAGAACCAGGTAAACTTAGGAGAAGAATTTTGAGCCATGCCCTGATGTTGTGACAAGATAGGAAGTGGAGGAATGAGAGAAGAGGAAGTGTATTCCAGGTAGGAGGAATGAATGAGCAAAGATAGACAAGTAGAAGGACCAAACCATGTTATGGTAATGATAAGATTAGCAAGGGCTTATGGGACTGGGAGAAAAGAAAGATAGGGTTAGAGGAGTAAGTATGGGGTGTAGAGGGTTGGGGTTTACAATGATAGCTGCAGTAAGGGCTTAAATGTGAGGATAAGAAATGTGGATTTAGGAGAAGATAAGATGCTATAATTCTCAGACTTTTGCATTGGAGGGCATCACAGGGTTGAGCAGGGAACCTGTTTCGAAGTCTGAGTCTTGAACCATAACCCATCTATGAGTCAAGGATACTAGCTCTGCACTCCACAGGGATAGGTTAGGGAGGGAGAGGGCAAAAGTTTGAGTGGGATTAGGAGGAAGAGTGATTATTTTAGGAGGAAGGGCTTGGTAAAGTTGTATTAAATCTCAGAAGGATATAATTGATTTCTCCTTATTCCTTTAGTTTTTTACCAACTTTAGTAGGTGAAGGAATAATTAGGCCCCTGGGAGACAGAAGAGAGAAACTGTAGGGAGGCTAAGAAAATGATGGCCCAAATCTCTATCTTTTCAGCTTGAACTCTTGTCTATCAATTATCCAACGGCCCACTTCTGTGGGGCTCAGGCTGAATGGGACTCCCAAGGGTATCTTACTCTTCAAAGTATCTCCTTCCATCGCTCTCGTATCTCTTTGTTTTCTTTGAGTTAAAATGCTTTTGAGAGAAGAAGGTGTACTATACCTTAAAGATAAAATTGAAACCAGTGAAACAGTTGAAAGGATGAGGTTGCTGTATTTGTGGTCAGAGGACTGGGGGTCAAATCCAAGCTCTCCTACTTATTAGTGTTATATTTTTGGTAAATTCACTCAGTTTCTGGGTTTCATCTGTAAAATGGGTTAAAAGGTAAATTAGATGACCTCTAAGATCCTTTCCTGTTTAAAATTTATTATTTTATGATCTTCCCATTTCCCACTAATTTTGGGACACTTGGACCGCATACAGCTCTGGTCAGATCTACTTAATTCTAACATCTGCTAATTCTGATCTCTAGCCAGTTATAGTCCTTGGCCACCATAACACTGCCTTAACCTACGTTTTTTGAAAACATCTGGGTATGTTTCCATTTTTTTTTGCTACCCCAAATAGTACCCCTATGGATATTTTGTTATATAGTCTAGTTGTGTCATCTCTGGGTCAGGTGATACAAATAGTCCAGTGACTTTTCTCACATTGTTCCAAATTGTGTTACAGAGTGGCTGGAGCAACTTATAGCCATAGCAATGATACATAGTATAGTATACCTAAACCTACATAGATTCTACAGTATAACAGTAGACATGGTAGGAGAGAGGCATGCTCAGATTTTTTAAAGTTGTAGGAAAAGGCCAGTGTTAGGGTAGCCATGGGCACGCCATTGATTAAGGAATGGCTGAACAAATTGTGGTGTATGAATGTAGAACAATATTACTAGGGGCAACTAGGTGGTGCAGTGGATAGAGTGCTGGGCCTAGAGTTAGGAAGACTCATCTTCCTGATTTCAAATCTGGCCTCAAAAACTTACTAGCTGTGTGATCTTAGGCAAGTCACTTTTTTCCTGTTTGCCTCAATTCCTCATCTATAAAATGAGCTGGAGAAGGAAATGGCAAACCACTTGAGTATCACTGACAAGAAAACCCCAAATGGGGTCATGAAGAGTCAGACAGGACTGAAAAATGGCTGAACAAAAATAACAGCAAATGTGTACTCAGCTTGGTGGGGTGGGGCTGGGGCGGGGGCGGAGAAGAGATTTCTTATGAATATGCCAGGGAGATCTTGACAAGACCACTGGCTAGGTAGCTTGAGTATAACATCAGCTGGCGAGAAGTTATACATTATATCACCCAACTGATTGTCCATTAATAAAATGACACCATGTTTTTTGTAAGCTTATGTAAAGCAACACACAGGCTGATGTGACCTGCCTCCACTATTATAGTCCCCCAGACATCACATGTAGCCTCCACCTGTGTGAAAGGGGTAAGAGGACATTTCTTTCATAAATCTGGGGCACACTCTTCCATTGGTTACACAAACCACTGGTTCAAAAACTGGACGTACTAGAGAGTACACAGAGAGAGTAGAAAACATAGGGAATGAATGTATGTAGTCAATTCATACATGTGGAGAAACAATCTAAACTTCTTATACTTCAGGGTCCCCAATGTTTTCTGGTGGTATCAATCAGGCCACTAACCTTTTATTTATGTTTCAGGCACCGTGCTAAGTGCTAGGGATACAAAGATAGGCAGACATATAAAATAAAATAAACAATCTCTGTTCTCAAGGAGTGCGAAGTCTAAATGGGAGACAATATGCAAACAATTATGTACAAACAAGATGAATGTGAGATAAACTGGGGAAAGTCTCAGAGGAAAGGTGTTCTGATGAAGAACGACTTCTTGCAGAAACTTGGATGTTGGCTGAAACTTAAAGAACCTGCTACCTACCCTCCAACTCTGCAGGTCTTAGCTATTTAAGGTCCCCAGAGGCTTGACTCATTTGTTTGCTCTGTCAATAAAGCAATTACAGGAAAACTCATTAATGCCTCATTTACATTACTTCTTCAAGCCTTGTAGTGGGGCTGTAGGAAAACTTAACACCTTCTTTCCACAAAATTGTTATGAGTATCAAGTGAGATAATGTATGTAAAATATTTTGCGAATCTGTCCCAGTTTATTGCAACTACTTTATTGGAGACTTGGAAATTTTCACAGAAGGAATAAAACAACTAAGTAATAAAAGCAATGTTTTTATTACCTACCACAAGGAAGAGGATTAACTAGAGAAATCAACAGATAGGAATGGTCATGAAGAATAGAGGAATAATGTATTGGAAATGAAATCACCCAAGAGACAAGAATAATATCATGTGTACAATTTGACGGGATAAATCTGTGACCCTATTGGGGGGGGGAGAAGCTGGACCTTGGAAAAATTGATATTGGGGCCATGAAAGAAGGAAAGCGATTGCTGAGTATAGGAGAGTTACCCTTTGAGAAAAGACATTTAGATTTTACCAGATACTCCTCCATGGTCTGTAACATTGTTTCTAAACTAGACTTAACTGGGTTGTCAAGAGGGAGGGTAAGAGAGCCAGAAAACCAGGGAGCTAGGTAAGACCTCCATAAGATGAGTAGTAGTAGTCATAGTAGTAGTAGTGATAATGCTAATAACCACTAGCATTTATATAGCACTTTAAAGTTTACAAAGTGTTTTACACATATATGTTAACACATTTAATCCTCACAACAACCCTACGAGGTAAGTGCTATTATAATTCCCATTCTGCCAAAGAGGAAACTGAGACTGAGGGAGATTAAATGACTTGCCTAGGATCACATAACCAAAGTGTCTTAGGCAGGATTTGAATTCAGGTCTTCCTGACTCCAAAGCCCAACCCTTTATCTACTGTGACGTCTAGCTGCTGATAGGGTATAGAACTGGTGGATGGATTTCCCAGTTTATTTATGTTTTTGTTTATATTCTCTTGAATTATGTATATTCCTGGGGAAAGTCTTCTATAGAGGGTTATTCAAGATCTTAAGATGCAGCATAAATCAAAGGTTTTCTTGGTCAGTCACAAGGCCAAAACAACTGTATTTTTGATAGTATTTTCTTAAAATTTCCTTTTTTATTGTGCAAACAAATATCTCAAGACAGAAAAAACAGTGAAGACAACCATACAAGAAACTGAAGTTCTACTTCATTTTTTTTTAAACACACACACACAAGTTTAACCAGGTGATAACACAATGCTCTATTTTTAACTACTTCTGTACCTCCCCTCCCTTGCTGTACACTTTTAAAATACTTTATTGGTGCTTTTTTAAAAAATAAAATATTTTATTTCTCCCAATTACATGTTAAAACAATTTTTAAACATTTTTTTCAAGTTTTCAGCTCCAAATTCTATCCCTCCTTCCCTCCCTCCTTTCTCCTCCTTAAGACAATAAGCAGATATAGGTCATACATGTGCAATCATGTAAAACATTTCTATATTAATAATTTTGTACAAAAAAAGACTCAAATGAAAAGAAAGAGAAAGAAAGAGAAAGAAAGGAAGAAAAGAAAGAAGAAAGAAAGAAAGAAAGATAAAAAGAAAGAAAGAGAAAAATAGCATGCTCCAGTCTGTATTCAGACAATATCAGTCCTTTTTCTGGAGACAGATCATATGCTTCATCATTGGTTCTTTGGGATCATCTTAGATTATTGAATGACCCAATTATGACGTAGCTGAAAATAGCTAAATCATGTTCTTCATCCTACAGTATTGCTGTTACTGTGTCCAACACTCTTTTGGTTCTACTCACTTTGCTTTGCATCAGTTCACATAAACCTCTCCAGGTTTTTCTGAAATCATCCTACTTGTCATTTCTTACAGAACAATAATATTACTTCACAATCATATACCACAGCTTGTTTAGCTATTTCCCAATTGATGGGAATCCCTTTGATTTCCAATTCTTAGCCACAACAAAAAGAGGGCTATAAATATTTTTGTACAAATAGGTCCTTTTTCCTTTTTTTGATGTCTTTGGGATATACACCTAGCAGTGGTATTGCTGGATCAGAGGATATGCACAGTTTTATGGCCCTTTGAACAAAATTATTTATGCTCTTAAAAAAAAATCTGTCCCTGCCCACCTATCTCTTTATCTTATAACAAATGTGTATAATCAAGTAAAACAAATCAAGTTATTGGCCATGTGTGAAAATGCACATATCCCTCTAGTCCATCGCCTTTCTAACAAGAGGCAAATCAATTGCTTCAAAATTAATTTTCTGAACTCATTACTGGTTGACTGTTTGGTTAAAGTTCTAAGGCTTTTCAGAGTTGTTTCTCGTCACGCTGTTATGGTCTTGGTATATATTGTTCTGGTTCTGCCCACTTTACTCCACATCAGTACATGACAGTCTTTCCATGTATCTATCTCTCAGTCTTCAACAGTATTCTTTTTGAGGTTTTCCCTATTCTCTTTGGTGTGGCTGTGCCAAAGTACAAGGGCTCCTTAAAATTACAGTTCACTGAACTCTGAGACATTACAAATACTGAAAGAACCAGAAAATGGAATCACTGGGCCAGTGTTAGTGATCTTTGTAAAATAATGAAGAATGAGAGAGGTGGTACAAGACTGAAGATAGGCAAATGTTTTCAGAATTTCAAAAAAGAAAGAGGGTAGAGTCTTAAACCGTAGATTAATGACTTTGATTGATTCCTGGAAAATTCCTAGAACATGTGGTGATATTATATTTGAAATTGACCTCCAGGGGTCATTACTTACCAATCTCAGTGGGTCTGTGAGAATGGGGTCAGTAAGTAAGCAGGAGTCCAGAGATAAAGCAAAAAGGTCTTCATTTGGCTAGCCAGATAGATACTCATATTTGGAAGCATCTACAATAAGCATAAGGTAAAAACATTCTTTATAAACTGCTTTTAGGTTGCATTCTACAGTGTTAGCAAGAGTAATTTAAACCAATCACAGTAAGGTTACCATTAACATCAGCTGGATATCAGGAAGGGATATTAGGTAGTTTATCTCAAGAATATGTTTTTAGAATAAGATCCCTTGCCCTGTGGGTCAGCTAGGTGTCGCAGTGTAGAGTACTGAATCTGAAGTCAGGAAGACTCATCTTCCTGAGTTCAAATCTGGCCTCAGACACTTACTAGCTGTGTGACTCTGGGTAAGTCACTTAACCCTGTTTGCCTCAGTCCTTCATCTGCAAAATGAGCTGGAGAAGGAAATGGCAAACCACTCTAGTACTTTGCCAAGAAAACCCCAAACAGGGTCATGAAGAGTCTGACATGACTGAAAAATGACTAAACAATAACAACCCTGCCTACTAAGGGAACAGGATATGTGCATTTCTCAATTTATGGAATGCAAAATGGCAAAAGTTATTTCCACAACTGTGATGTGGAATCTTGTATTTTTCCGCAAATGACAAGAATATATGTAGTTTGTGAGTTTATAAGGGGTTTACCAGGGAAATTCTCTGATTGATTTAATGAGCATATTGTGAAATGACTTTTTAACTTAAGAACTCTGATCAAACATGATTCCAGAGGGTCAAAGAATGCTGCCCATTTCATGATAGATAGGCAATGGTCTAAAATGCAGAATGAGGTACACATTTTTGGACATGGACAATGTGGAGATTTATTTTGCTTGGCCATGTCTGTTTGTTACAAGGCTTTTTGGTTTCTTACAAGGCTTTTTCCCAAGGTACATCTGAAAAGAAGAAAAAAAAATAAATGCTTGATAATTTAAAAAGAAAATTAAATGAAATAAAGAAAGAAATGAATTTTTGTTTGAAATCACCTCAAAGAGGCTCTAAATGTACTTATTAATAGGAAAAAAGAGAACTCTCCATTAAGCTTTGGCAACTGGAACTGTGCCAAGATGAATTGGATGCTTTCAAAGAGTCCCTGGGTGTCCCCTTTGTGGGAGTGACTGGAGCTATCTCCATGATGAAAAGTTTCACTCAGACCCCTGGGTGGATTGACTTTGTTAGGAGTAGATACTCTTTGTGCGGGCTTACAAAAGGGAGACAACAGACTTGCTTAGCCTCCTTTTTGCCTTTTGTTATATTTTTGTCTTTTCTTTTCTACCTTGGTAAGAAGCACAGTGAAGAATGAAGCAATTATTGACTACCTTGAGGCAGGAAGTACAAGGGAGTTGAACATGTATACAACCATGAGGGTTCTTGGTCACTTTTTATTTTTTAAAAATAATCACAGGAGGGGCAGTTAGATGGCGCAGTGGCTAGAGGGCTGGCCCTGAAGTCAGGAGGACCTGGGTTCAAATCCGCCCTCACACCAAACACTTGACACTTACTAGCTGTGTGACCCTGGGCAAGTCACTTAACCTCAATTGCCTCACCAAAAAAAAAATAATAATCACGGTAATTTCCCAATATCCTACATCATAACACAATTTATGGTAACAATGAAAAGTAGATAAGTAAGATGAATTGACATAGTAAATACATATGCAAAAGAGGGAAATGTGTTTTGTCATCTGTAATCCATAATCAATAATGCTCATTAAATTTGAATTAAATTATGATGTCTTTTTGTGTTGTTTTCATTTCCAGTTTTTAGTCATTGTGTGTATTGATGTCCTGCTTCTGTTGTTTTCATTGTACATCAATTCATTACAAATCTTTCTAAAGTTTTCTGAAATCCTCTTTATGATTTCTTATAGTGCTATTATATACTTCATTCTATTTGTATGCCACAGTTTATTCAGCCAACCACCAATCATTGAGTACCTCCTTTATTTTCATTTTTTTTGTTACCACAAAAATACTGCCATGAATACTTTAATATAAATAGATCTTTTCTCTTTTAGAGTACATTCTGAGTATTTTGGTCACTGAGTCAAGGGTATAAAAAGTTTAACTCCTTTTTTTCATAAAATTCCAAATTGACTTGTAGAACAATTGGAATAATCCACAGCTCCAAAACAAGTCTATCAGTGTACTGTTTTTTCACTTATCCTCTATCACTATTTCTGTTGTTATTTTTTGTTGTGGATATAAGGCAAAATCTGAGATTTTAATTTTAATTTCCCTTTTGTATTGAAGATTTTGAACATTGTTTCACATGGTTGTTGATGGCTTGCAATTCTTTTGAAAACTATTCAGATCCTTTTGCCACTTATCCATTGAGGAATGGTTTTTGTTTTAATTTATTTGTGACATTTTTCTGTATCTTGGTCTTCTAGCTTTTATCCAACATATATAATATATGGATTTGTTTTCCCTTTCATCAGATTATCTTATTTTATTTTCACTGTTTTGGTTTGTGCAAAAGCTTCTAAATTTTATATAATTTGTTATCTCTTTTGCTCATTGTAATCATCTTTATTCCCTTTTTTTTTGTTTGTGAAATCTCCAACTACCTTAGTTCTAAAAGGTGCCTACTCCCATCCTCTGTTTTGAAAAAAAAAACGTTACCTTTTACCTTTAGAATACTTATCTTCTTGGAATTTACTGTGGTATGTGATGTAAGATAGTGGTCTAAACTGATCTTTGCTAAACTGTTCTACAGTTTTACGAGAAGTTCTTGTCAGCAGAGGGTTCTTCCCCAAGTACTTCATGTTCTTTTGTTTATTGATTACTGGACTCCTACATTCAATTGTATCTGGATCTTACTCATCCAGTCCACTCTACTGACCTACTTTTCTGTTTTATAACCAGTACCAAGTGTTTTTGATAATTACTTGATAATTACTTATAACCAGTATCATGCATTTTTAATAATTATTGCTTTATAATATATTTTGAGATCAGTGTCATGGTGGGCCCATTTAATTTTAGTTCATGGAAGAAAAATTCAATTCTCCTTCCTTCCTTCCTCCTGGTCCTTTAAAACTTTTTAAACCTTTCTGTTTCTTTGAACTTTTTGTTCTCTCTTTATTCTTGCATTGGCTCTCAACTAATGTAAAATGTTTGTTCAAACAATAAGGTCAGTCAGCTTCACAACATTCTATTCATTCCACTTCACAGCCTTGGAATCATTCTTGACTATTTACGTTCTCTTATCCTCTATTTCTAATCAGTTGTCAAATCTTCTCTAGTCTCTTGCCTTATATTCATCCTTCACCTTCTTTTCACTCACTTGGCTGCAAGCCTAGTTCAAATTTTCATCATCTCTCAAAGTTAGAGGTGATGAGCTCATGTATGGTCTATTGAAATAGTTTCATAATTGACTTCCTTATTTCTAATCTCTCACCTCTCAAATCCATCCTCTACACTGTTGCCAAATTAATCTTTCCAAGACATGGGTTTTTACCCTCATCAAGAATTTCCTTTGAATCCCTAGTGACTCTAGGATTAGATATAAACTCATCAGGCTGGGTCTGATACCCTTCACAGTCTGACTCCCATCTACTTTTCTAACAGCTAGATGTTCTGTGGACTCAACTTACCATCTCCCAGTTCTGTGCCTTTCACAAACTGTCTTCCATTCCTGTAATATATTCCTTCTTTCTATCTACTTCTTGTAATCCCTGGCATCCTTTGAGCCATAACTTAGATGTCCTCTCCTACTTGAAACCTTTTGTGATTTCCCACCAGTTCTGAGAGTTCTCTGAGAGATATATACTGATCTGGGTATATTTTGTAGGACCTGAGAAGAATGCAGCCCAATGAAGAAAGTTTCTCTCTCTCTCTCTCTCTCTCTCTCTCTCTCTCTCTCTGCTCTAGCATCAGGAGTGATGATCAAGAACCATACCTTGCATATGATGAACACTGAGTAAATGTTAAATTGAATTGAACTGAACTGTTTCAATTACTTCTTTCTCAGCTTTTCTGGGTTGAGGTTGCCAATGAAAAATGTTGGGATAAATAATTAATGGTCTCAGTTTTGTCATCATCTTGTAAATCTGAACTTCTCCAAGATATAATGGAGAATGGCCATGACTAATACATGCCTTTAAGGCCTAACATATTGAGTCAACATTTCAACATTGTACATTTGTCTTTATGTGTCCTCCAATTCTCTCTGATGCCCTTCTTTTAATTTCCACACCACTGGTTGACTCTTTCTCCACCTCCCTCCCCCCCCGTCCCAGAAACTTAGGAAAAGTGAATTTGACTTATTTTCATTAGCTATAAATGAATAAACTGAAGTATTTTAAGTTACTTTCCCAAGATTCAACAACTATCTATCAAATTTCACCTATATGTAGAATACTGTGGTATGCACTGGGAAAGAAGTAAGGTTTATATAAAACAAGACCTCCCCTTCACAGAGCTTATAGTTTAACGGAAACATTACAATACAAAAATATAACTATGATATCAAACAACATAAAAATGAATGAAAAAGGTGTAAGAAAAGTACTAAAATGGTGATTTGTACAGATTGCCTGAAGCACAAAGTATATGGAGGGGAGTAGTATGAAATGTTCATCTTTCATTTTCAAAAAAGACCAATGACATCATGGGATGATGTTTTGACTTGCATGTGAAATGGATTCCAGTGAGGCAGAGTTGTACAAGTCATCAGCCTCATTATCTCTTCCAGAGTCATTCAAGTCCAGTGGCAAGATGAAAATCAGGATGATTGGTGATGGGCCAGGGTACAGTGGATGACTTTGTCATCTTCTGTGTGTGACCAAGCTCTATGCATTCCACAGAGCTTGCTTCAGCCACCCTTATGACCATTGGAACACATTGTTCTCATCTTCCCATTCTGCTGGGCAAAGTCTTCACATGCTTGCAGTAGATATCCCCTCACTCATCAAAGGGTTTGAGACCTGTTGGTTACCTTCAACCTGGTTTAGCCCATCTGCCAAGATGGTTTTACCAGGGTATGCCTGCTGTGCATGCTACAGCTTCTTGGACCATAGGTATGAGATAAAGTAGGAAGGGAAGAGTGGTAAGGGAGATCTTGAATGTCAGTTTAGGAAGTTGAACTTTAGAGAAGAGAGAGTCATTGAAGGTTCTTGAGCAGAAATGAATATAGTCAAGTTAAGGTATAAAAAAGATTAATTGGACAGAGATCCATTAAATGGTTATTATAATAGTGCAGGAAGGTGGTAGTGAGGCTGTTGGCTAGGGTGAGGACAGGGAAAGAGGAAAACAAGAGGGACAGATGCTGGTGGTATTGTGAAGATAGAACTGACAAGGCTCATTTAAAAAATTTAATTATATTTAGTTTTCCAATTATAACCATTTATTTTCTCTCCTTCCCACTCTCTCTATTTGAATAAAAAATAAAACCTTCATAACAAATATTCATAGTAAAGCTAAAGAAATTCCTAAGTTGACTAGATCCAAAGATATATGTCTTGCTCTGCATTTTTAGTCTATCAGTTCTCTGGCAGAAAGTGGGCATTGTGTTTTATCTTCAGTCCTCTGAAATTGTGCTATGTCATGGCATTTATCAGAATTATAAAGACTTTAGAAATAGTTTTTCATTTATAATCTTAATAGACATGAATTGGTTGGATATGTGATGAGAGAGGGAAGCAGCATAGATAACATTACAAAGTATTTATTAGAGAAGTCTGAGTGAATGGGGAGTAAAGTCACAAGAGAGCACAGCTGTGTGAGACCAGGAATCCAGATTTCCTGACTTTCAGCCTCCTAGGGCCTAGGAGATATTTTCCTCTCTGCCTTTCCCTCTAGGGGATTTAGCTTTGTGGGGACCAAAGCCCTATCATTCTTCTCTATTGCTTATAAAGAAAACAAATGACTTGGTTAGCCCAGCCCTCTCTTCTCAGGGCGTTGGAAGCATGGAGTCATTTTCTTTTACTTATCTACCCTCCTGAAATGTCTGTATCCAGAGCTGTTGTGTTCCGTTCCCCTAGAATACCAAGCACAGAAGCCAGGGGAGGGTTCAGCTACGGGAACTTCTTGCCCTGAGAGACAAGAGGTAGTAGGCAGGCAGGGCACTCCTGGGCTTCCTCTCAGGGTTCATTGCTAGTCTTCAAGGGCCTGGGCCTGACACAACTCCTCTCTGGAACTCCTATTCTCAAAGCTGTGGACAGTACCTGAGGAATGACTGTGTCCCCAAGTGGTGACTGCTACTGGAAATTGATATCATGCTTTTATTGCTGGTAGAAATGTCATTCAGTTGCCAGAGATGAGAGGAGACAAAGGCTTCTAGCTGACCCAGGTGAGTAGGTCACGTATCTCCTGTCTTTGAGAGTCCTGATCAGCAAGGCAGAATAGAAAAGACAAGGAAGAGGTGATGACCTATGATAGCCTTTACTCCCATGCAGGTTGATATCTTTGATCACCTTGGATTCCACCAGAGTTGAGAAATGACAGGGACAAGGAAAGGGAGAGGAAGAGAGGGAGAGGGAGGGAGGCAGGGAAAGAGAAAAAGAGAAACAGAGTGTGAGAGAGAAGACACTTACTTAGTTCTTACTCTGTGTTAAATGCTGGGCTAAGCACTTTTTTTTGTTGTTGTGGTAACTGGAGTTAAGTGACTCGACCAAAGTCACACAGCTAGTGAGTGTTATGTGTCTGAGGCTGGATTTGAACTCAGGTCCTCCTGACTCCAGGGCCAGTGCTCTATCCACTGCACCACCTAGCTGCCCCTGTGCTAAGCACTTTTAAAATAAGGATGGTAGGAAGCATCCTGAGGTGAAGAATGACACTTTTGCACTATCTTTCCATTGGTAAAGAGAGCTTTCCAAATCCCTGTCTGCAGGGTCCTGAGGTCTTCAGTGAAACAGGCAAGGTAGAGGCTGAGCTTGTCATGCTACAGTGGAATGGGAGTCTGAATTGCTCCTCCTGCCTACCTTATAGAGGTAGTTTGAGGAAAGCACAGGAGGATAAACCTCTTTGTGAGATCTATATTTTTACATCTTCCTCAAGCTACTTCATTATTCCAGAATGTCCATATGTTCATAGGGACCTCAACAGCCATGTAGCCTAATCTGAATTTAACAGGGATTCTTCTCAATAAGGAATTTGAAGTCCTTTAGTGCGAGGGGAACCCATTATCCACCAGGGCAGTTAATTCAACTTTTGTTTTGCCCTAATTATTAGGACTTTCCCCCCACCCCTTACTACTGCTCAGTCATTTTTCTGTTGTGTCCAACTCTTTGTGACCCCATTTGGGGTTTTCTTGGTAGAGATACTGGAGTGGTTTGCCATTTCCTTCTCCAGCTCATTTTACAGATGAGGAAACTGAGGCAAACAAGGTTAAGTGACTTGTCCAGGGTCACACAGTTAGTGAGTATCTGAGGCCAGATTTGAACTCAGGAAGATGATCAATAAAGAGCAGCTGTGCTCAGTGTGGGGCACACCTCTTAGATCTAGCCCAAATCTACTTCACACCAAATCCCATCTATTCCTCCTACTTTTGCCTTCTAGGGTCAAGCAAAATGAGTCCTATCCCTCTTCCATGTGACAGCCCTTCAAATACTTAAGACAATTATGGGGTTCCTCCTATATCTTTTCTCCTGTAGGCTACCAATCAGTCATTAAGGTTAGTCATTGGTTAGCCCAGCCCTCTCTTCTCAGGGCGTTGGAAGCATGGAGTCATTTTCTTTTACTTATCTACCCTCCTGAAATGTTTGTATCCAGAGCTGTTGTGTTCTGTTCCCCTAGAATACCAAGCACAGGAGCCAGGGGAGGGTTCAGCTACGGGAACTTATATTAAGTGCTAGTTATTGCCACAAACTGTGTTAAGCACTGGAGATACAAAGAAAGGTAAAAGACAACCCCTGTTCTTAAGGAACTCACAGTTTAAGACACAGTTTAACATACCAACAACTATGTGCAAACAAAGCTATACACAATAGAAACTGGAAATAACCAAAAGGAGGAAGGCATTAGAATGAAGGGGGGTTGGGAAAGGCTTCCTGTAGAAGGCAGGATTTTGGCTGGGATTTGAAGGAAGCCAGGATAGCCAACAGGTGGAGTTGAGGAGGGGCAGTACTCCAGTCATGGGACAGCCAGGGAAAATGCCCCAAGTAAGGAGAAGGAGTGTCTTGTTTGAGGAACAGCAGTTATTACCGGTCCCTTCATTTATTCTCTCTCAGGAATGATCTTAAAGTACCTCACCAGGTTGGATGCCTTCCCTTGAACTCATTCTAGCTTATTAATGCCCTCTCTAAAATATGGTGCCCCAAATGAACATAATGTTCCAGAAGGTGTCTGATCAAGGCAGAAGACAGTGGAACTACCCAATCCCTGGTATGCATATAATGAACACTTAACATTTTGTGAGGAGGGGGAAGCTTCTTAAAAGTATGGTTGGACTCAATGACTTCTGAGGGCCCTTTTAACTCTGAAAAGTTTTACCCTAGTTAAAAATTCATTTGTGAATAGGAAACCTAGAGTATGAGGAATTTGGAAATGTGTAGATAAGATTTAATATTTTTGAAAATTGGAAGGAACTTCAGAAGTCGTTTATTGTAACCCCTTAATTTTTCAGATAAAGAAACTGATACCCCAAATATCTTCTTGCATATCTATGGCAGTAAATGAGGAAGCAGGGATTCAGAATCTGATCTTTTGACACCAAATCCAATAGTTTTTCCATTCAATCACCCCACAGAGCTTGCTTACAAGAGACGGAATGTGGGGATGAGCGACAGAAAAACTTGGGCATTCTCAAACTTTTTTTTATGTCATCGATCTCTTTGGCAGTCTGATAAGACCTATGGACCCCATCTCAGAATAACGATTTGAGTAATTAAAAGAAATGCTAAGTTTCAAATCGAGATGAGGGAAATAAAGTTGTAATTATTTTTCCATCCAAGTTCCTGGACCTTGTGAAATCTATTCATGGACTTCTTGAACCTCAAGGGTCATATGTCATGGTTTTGTGTCATGGAGCCTTTGACAGTCTGGTGAAGCCTATGGAACCTCTCCCAGAATAATTATTTAAAATGCATAAGATGAAGCACATAGCATTTCAAAAGAAACCAATTATATTGAAATTGAATTATCAAAATATATTATTAAAAAGACCAAGTTCAAGGACCCCAGGTTAAGAACTCCTGTTCTGGAAGACTTTTAAGTACAGTAAGATGTGATGGTACCCTGAAACAGGAGGACTGACTGTATGACCACTCAATATCTGCCAGCTCTTAAAGTTTATCTATCTATCTATCTATCTATCTATCTATCTATCTATCTATCTATCTATCTATCGATCTATCTTCTATCTGTATTGTAAGGTAGCTAGGTGTTGCAATGGATAGAGCATTGTTCCTGGAGTCAAGAATACATAAATTTGAATCTGACATTGGACATTTATGGACTGTGTGACCCTGGGCAAGTCACTTAACCCTGCCTCAGTTTCCTCATCTGTAAAATGAGCTGAAGAAGGAAATGGCAAACCCCTCCAGTATCTCTGCCAAGAAACCCCCAAATAGAGTCATAAAGAGTCAGACATGACTGACATAAACAACAACAATAAATCTATTCTCTTATTGTATACAATCAGGCTAAACAGAAAGCAGTATCACTGAGCTAGTGCTGTAGGCTTTCTCCTATTCATTAAACTCAAATTAACCATGTCCAAAAGAAAATGCATTATCTTTCCTCTTAACCCATCCCTTTTCATAACTTCCACGTTGAGAGCACCACTTTCAGTTACACAGGATGACAACCTCACTGTTATTCTCAACTCCTCATTTTCATTCATTATACATATCTTATCAATTGTCAAATCTTCTTCCTATATCCAAATCTTTCAAACACTCCTCTCTATTTGCACAGCAATCACCCTGCAGTCAGGCCCTCATTCCTTTTTGCCTGGACTATTACAATAGCCTCCTCATTGTTTTCCCTGCTTCAAGCCACCTCCCCTCTCCCATCTCTTCCGTCAAACTGCTCAAGTGGTTTTTCCAAATTACTGGTATGACCATGTCATGTGTAGCCTACTCCTTAAGCCCCAGGGGCTCCCTATTACCTCCATGCTTCTCTGTTTGGCATGTAAAACTTTATAACCTAGCTCCTTACTATCTTTTAAGTTTTTTTTATAGAAGGTTAGAAGGACTTTTAGACACTATTTAATCCATACTCTTCATTTTACAGAAGAAAAAAATGAAGCTTAGAGAAGTAACATCATTTGCCTGAGGTCCCTGAAGTGGTAAGTAACCAAGGTAGTGACCTAGCCCAGTTCCTAGGGATTTAGTGGCCTGGAGTTCTATGGTTTCAGATTAGCCTTGATGCTGGGAGGGCCTAGAGGGCAGGGCTGGAGATCACTCCATAAGCTGACACACAGATGACATTACTTGGACTCTTGAAAGCCCTAGAACAAGGGTAAAAAAAAAAAACTATTCGTTTAATATTCAGTATGCATTTATTGAATGCATATCCAGTAGCTGTTGGGCCATCTGTAGTTGTCCTGATCTTTATCTTGCCACTGGACCCAGATGGCTCCAGAGGAGATAGTGAGGTTGGTGACTTTGCACACCCCTCCCTCACTTAAATCCAATTTACTTGCAAGTCATGGCATCACCTTCCTGGTGTTGTGGTCCTCTTCCAGAGTGAAGGACAAACAACAATCTAATAGCTATTATATCTAAGATGTTGTGTTAAACAGACTTGAAATACAATGTTCATGCCTTCAAGGAGCTTACAAGCCACAATAATCCTTTGAATTAGGGAGTACCAATATAATGATTTTCATTTTACAGATAAAGAAGCTGAGTATAAGAGAGGTTAGACTACTTGTCCAGGGTCATGAATCTTCTTAAGTTGTAGAGCAATGAACACAACTACCCCGGTTTTCTGACTTTATATCAATTCAATGCATTTTAGATGAACTTTTCTACATGTGACCTTGGATCAATCACCTAAATCCTTTGTGTCTAAGTTTCCTCATGTATAAAATGAGGCAGTTGAGAATCTATCATCTTCAACTATAACTTAGTGCTAGAGTCTATGGTGGCATTCGTTGTAGTTCATCAAACTTACAAGTGCCTACTGTGTTCAGAGAACAACAGTTAGGTGCTAAGGAGATAAAAAATTTGGCTAGACCACCATCATGGAACTCAATCTATGGGGGAGGTATGAAGTTAACTAATTTTATAAAATCACTTATGGAAAGTGCATTAAAGAGAAGCAGAACTATGTTTTTCAGGACTCAAAAGAGATCTAATGAGGAGGAATCAGGGAAGGCTTCCTAGAAGAGGCAATATTTGATTAGGCTTTAAAGGATGAGTATGGATTTGGGAGGCAACACAGGGAGGGGGGACACTTAAGAAGAGTATACAGTGTGAGCAAAGGTGCTGTGGCAGTTTGTATGAAGTAGAAAACATATTCAGGGGACAGAGAGGCCAAGGAGGAGAACTGAAAGGAAGTGATTTTTGTGGTATGCCATACCATCTTTCTTTTCTGTAGTGCATCAGGGACTCAATCATATGGGGGAAAATGAATCGAGTCTCATACAGGCAAAAAGAAACCATTTTTGTTATTGTTTGTTTAAAAGACTTAAAACTAACTTCTTAAATTAAGAAGTGATAACAAAGAAGTATGTAATTACATAATAAGTAATCAATTCAATTCAAGTAATCAAGTCAATTCCATATTATGGTTAATTATGAGAAAGGAAGAGTAAAGAAAACCAGGGAGGAAAAAACTTGGGGGTGATATGGAAAGAGGGATAATGACAGAAAAATGAGGAGGTAGAGAAAGGTAAATGGAGAGAGAGGAAAAGATGAGTGGAGAACAGAAAGAGAAGGGCAGTGGGAGAGAGACACAGAAAGAGACAAACATAAAAAGAAAGACCCAACGAGGAAGAGAATCAGAGGGGTGTGAAAGGAAGAGAAATTACTTGAGGTAACCTGTATTGTCACATTCCACTGTTAACTTTGATTTGGAGTATGCCAGAATAAATTCTGTCAGTTGTTTCTGCTTGTTGGATTACCGATTTGTTAGCTAATCAGCCACTATTTATAGACAGCTCTAAATCCTTAAATCTGAGAGGCTTCACTCTGGATGGCCTAGCTACAGAAAGCAGTCTACCAGGTTAGAAATTACTCTTTGGGCTTTAGCAGCTGTGATTATTGCATTATCATCCTATGCTCTAGATGAAATCAAAGCGGAGGCAGGATATAGCCCATGGGTTGAAGTTTCCTCCATCCCTGCTTAAGATGTTTGTATTCTTAATGAGGAATGAGGTGGGAGTGAAAGGGAGGAGGATAGAGTCAACACAATAGGGACATTAAGGGAAGAACAGGAAGCTCACCTGAACCAGAGTTGGAAGTTTGTAAGGGATTCAAGCTTAGATAATGAAATGTACAGAGAATAGGAAATCAGAACCAAAGACAGAATGTTGGGCAACCCACCTTTGCCTGTGTGCACATGGATAGATTAAAATAGGTTTTATGTAGAGAATTTGTATGTGAATCTGTGTGTTTATGTAGAGGCCATGTATTGGGGGAGAGAAATGAGGGAGGGAATGGAGACTTCCACTGAGACACTCACATCAATCAGTAGCTAAGTGTATATGTGTACTTACGTATGTGCGTGTGTAAAGGTAGTAAATATGAGCTAGGAATAATAAGGTCTGTATAAAAGATGAGAGAGACTTTTAGAGTGGGACACGAGGTCCTGTTAAGACTAGAGAAAGCAGAAGTCATCATGAGTTGAGATGATCAGGAAAGGGTAGATGAAGGAGGTTGGATTTGAGCTAAATGGACCTTGAAGGATTAAACTAGGTAGAAAAAAGAAGGAACGGTATTCCAGGTGGAGGGTACACAATGAGCATAGACACAGAGGTTATAATGAGCACACCTTTTTCAGAGGATATTAATGGAACAATCCTTACTGGTGAAAAAGGCTTGGATTGAAAAGTAATGAGATGATATTAATGCATAATCTTTTTATTTCACTTTCTAGTTTTCAATGCACTTTTCCAAAAGTGAGCACATGTGAGACTTACCATTTACCTACTTGAAAGATAGTTAGGGAATGCTATCCTAACTTTAGAACTGAGGAAATGGAGATTCAGGGACTCACACAAGCTGTACAGCTGAAAAGAGCAAGTCCAATGCTTCGATTTTACAGATTACAAGGGAGGTGAAGTAACTTGCCCAAGATCCTACAGTTAGTAAATTGCATAGCCAGAATTTGAACCTCAATCTTCTTGACCCCAAATTCAATACTCTCTTTATTATATGATGACTCATCTGATAAGTGACTTTAAGGTCACAGTCAGTTAGTGCAGAATTAGGATGAGAATCCTTGTTCTCTTACTCTAATTCCAACATTCATTTGATTATACAACTCTTTATAAGGTCAATTAGGTGTGGTGGAATCAAATGAGGTGGGTCAAGTATATGGGACCAGATTATTGGAGGGAACCAATTAGAAAGCCAAGATGAAGAATCTGAACTTTTTACCATTTGGCCACTGAGTATGTTCTAGGTTCTTAAGGAGTTATTATAGCAGTCGTGTATGGGATGTGCCAGAGTGAAGATAATATGAGTGTTTGTGGACCTCCAAATTGGAGGTGCCACAATGCCAATTTGGGGTTTTATTATCCCAACTTGTAAAGAGTCTTCCTTTTCTCCTCTCCCACCCTAACCATCTCTGGAGATAGAATAATTGTGGCCAACAGTCGTGGGAAGTATTTCAAGGAAGAACTCATTCTTTCACTGATTCATTGACTCAATGGCCTACTTATAAATTGCTTACTTTAAGCAAAGATGTGAGCAATGAATTCTGAGCCATGAGGCAGGTGCCAAGTATTGCATGTATAGAGAGTATTTGATGGAAAACTAGGTTCCATAACCAAGGGATTCAAATAATGAGTCATGTTGAACCTACCGTTTATTTTAGAAGGAAGTTGTAGTGCTTTGCTAATCTATTGTCAAGTTTAACATTCTATTCATTTATTAAATCTATATTGGCTAGAACATGGTTCGACTGTGGTTGAGATAAGGATACTTAGATCCCTAAAGTAGTTGGATGTAACTTTTCTTCTAAGAAAAAGTGACCCTGCAGTATCTAGAGCAAATGCCAACCCTCCTTCTCCCCACCCCCAAGCAAATTTGCTGCTAGGTAGTCTTGTCTTTTCTCTATTTGAAATTCTAATGGGATTATATCACCTTAGGTTTTTCAGGGGCTCATATCCAGAAGACCAATGTTCCAAAGATCCCAAGGGATATATGTATGTGTGTGGTGCTTGGTGAGATGACTAACCTTGGGTGACCTCTTAATGGACTTGGCCTGCCTCACAGCTAGCAAGTAAGCTGGTGTCCTGAATGATGGCCAATCACACCATGGTCAAGGACTTTGTGCTCCGGGGTTTCTCTCACCTCCGGGAGTTCCAGGTACTTCTATTCCTGTTTATTCTGTTGGTGTATATGCTGATCATGCTGGGGAACCTATCCATCATCACAATCACCTACCTTGATTCTCGCCTCCACTCACCCATGTACTTCTTCCTCTGCAACTTTTCCCTTATGGAGCTGCTTGTCACCTCCACTGTTGTGCCCAGGATGCTGGTTGATCTACTGTCCACACACAAAACCATCTCCCTGGCTGAATGCCTGACCCAATCGTTCTTCTACTTTTCCCTGGGCTCTACTGATTTCCTTATTCTCACTGCCATGGCCTTTGACCGTTATGTTGCAATCTGCCGCCCTCTGCACTACCCAACCATCATGAGTAGCCAGGTTTGTGTTAGGCTGGTGGTGGCCTGCTGGGTGGTTGGCTTCTTCTGCATAATTTCCCCCACCATCCAAAAAAGCCGGCTCTGGTTTTGTGGTCCTAATGTCATTGACCACTTCTTTTGTGACTCTGCCCCACTCCTAAAACTTTCCTGTTCAGAAACCCACCACATTGAGCACATGGACTTCTTCCTTTCTCTTCTCTTTGTATTGACAACCATGCTGTTAATTTTGATCTCCTACATCCTCATCGTGGCTTCAGTGCTGCGCAGTCCCTCTTCCTCTGGCCGCCACAAGGCCTTCTCCACCTGTGCTTCACACCTCACTGTGGTGGTGCTTGGCTATGGCAGTGCCATCTTCATCTATGTGAGGCCTGGCAAGGGCCACTCCACAGACCTCGACAAGGTGGTGGCCCTAATGACATCTGTGGTGACTCCCTTCCTCAACCCCTTTATCTTCACCTTTCGGAATGAAAAGGTCAAGGAGGTCATTGAGGACATTGTCAAAAAGATACTCTCCAGAGACTCTGGAGCCTTCAGATGAGAAGATTGGAGAACACAGGCCATGTTCTAAGTTTCAAGGAGCTTCAGCTGCACATGTGCTGTTCAGGACTACTATTTCCTTAGCTTCTCCTGCTGTCTCTCTCACTCTGCATCTCTAGCCTTGCTACTTCCAGACTACCTTTAATTTTTTTCTTCTTTTGTACTCTTTTTTAACTATGGAATTCATTAATCATTTGGAATCACTTAGCATCTGAGTGAAGTAAGCAGAACCAGGAGAATGTTGTACACAGTGACAGCCATGTTGTATGATGACTAACTTTGATAGACTTTGCTCTTCTCAGCAATGCAAGAATCTAAGACATCTCCAAAAGTCTCATGATGGAAAATGCTTGAAGCATACTATTTGCTCTTTTTTTCTTCTGTTTCATTTTGTTTCTTTCCTCCTATGGTTTCTAATTCTTCTTTGCAACATGACTAATGTGAAAATATGTTTAATAGGAATGTATATGTAGAGCCTATATCAGATTGCATGCCATCTTGGGGAGGGAGTTGGAGAAAATTTAAAATTCAAAATCTTATGGAAGTAATTGTTGAAAACTAAAATAAATAAATTAATTAAAATAAAAAAAGAATCACTTAGCATCAACCTGCCCTATCAACATAAAAAAGCCAGAAGATGTTTGCTTCTCTGGGATTGTAGAGCAAATGATGGAACCTCCTTACTTTATAAAAGTTCTTTTCTCTCAGCCTAGTTTCTGTATCTTTATTTGCATTCAGTTATGTTTCTTTGAATGTCTTACATGGATGTACTCCATCCCCTGTATTTTCCTCCAGTGTCCAGGATAGAGATTTGCACGTGGCAAGTGTTCACAACAATAGAAGAAGTAAAAAGGAGCATAGCAGAGAGGGTGGGATAGCAGAGAGGGCCAGGCAACCCATGGCTAAGAGGAAACCATCGGCTTCTCATTGGACAAGCCCTGTAAGGTTACTCCTAGAATGAGGTAAAAGTAAAACAAAGTTGCAGTTTACCAAGTATCAGTTCTTACCAGGTGTCACCAGTCAGGTCGGTCCCATTTAAGAATCAGAAGGAATTATATTATAATACCTTACCATTAAAAGGTAATTGTTAACTCCAGGGAGATGTGAGTCCAGGTTGCCTCTAGCTGCTCTGTGTCTCTGAACCTTTACTCAGGCTTGTTCTTGAGATCTTGCTACTTCCCAGACATGGACATCTGTCTTTC
>NW_020954636.1:586829-606991 GCF_900497805.2 Vombatus ursinus | reverse complement strand
TAGACACTTTAATGAATGCTTGTTGATTGACTGGTTGATCTTTGCCCTTTATGGACATCTGATAATTTAGCCCCCTCTCTACCCACTGCAGAAAATAGTAATGAAATAAGAAAGATCTTGTCTGAGGGCTAAGGCCATCTGCTTAGAGATCTCAGGATGCCATGACTTTCCTATGGTAATTCCATGCCACCCAGTTAATCTCTTGAATCTCAGTTCACATTAGGATATTTCACAAAGGCACCAGACCTGCATTGCTTCCATTGAAAACACAAGCAACTTAGAAGACAATTATTCCCAGGGCACATAGGATGAAAGATTTAGAACTGGAGAAGACTGTAGGGGACATTTACTCCGACCCCTTTCTCATTTTACAGCTGAGGAAACTGAGTTGCAAAGGGGGTATGGGTCACTTGCCAAGTCTTGTGGAGCCAAGATCCAAAGTCTAACTCTGAATGCAGTCCTCTTTCTTCTCTACCACTAATCTGTGGGACCTTTGGCCTAGACTTTGATCTTTTTCTGCAGCCCCAAGGCACAGAGGGGATATGGAAGCCTGTATGCTCAAGTCTTCCTAACACTAACTGTCCAACCTACAGACTTCTTTCTTTCCAAGGAATCTTTAGTCGTAGCCTCCTGAAGTATATATAGCTATTTAATTTCCTGGAAATTAGGCCCTTTATGTCACGTACACTGAGGCTGGGGGACTTATATGCACCTTGGACAGGGGACCACTCGCCTGGTAGTGTGGACAGGGATATAAATGGTGGGGACCGCTGAGGGAGATTAGAGAGGGAATATGTTGAAGGCGAAGGCAGCAAGGCAGGGGTCCGCACAGGAGAAGGGGTTCCCAGCAGTTCAGTTTGTGATCTGAGAAGTCAGGATTATAGAGTAGAGACATACAGAGTTCTAGTCTTTCTTATTCATATAGGCTACAGCACCTAAAATGGAAAGGAAGAGGGCACCACCCCCTATAAAAAAGGCTTCTCTCTGGGGAGTTAGGCTGTGGTCAAATTCTCTTGAAATGATGCCTGGAGCACAGAAAACTCTGCTGATTATTTGTTTCTCTATATTTGGTTTCATGAATCCAGAAAATAGGTGTCAATCCATGGAACCCATGTTATAGACTCATAATCCAGAGCCCTTAATTTCTTTCTGTTAACACTTTGTTGTTTTGTTCTTAATTAAGGGATTTCTCTACATGTCACAGGTAGCAAAATTGGAGATTAGCCACTTGTTGGGATCTCTAGAATACCTTTCTCCCCTGCTACCCTCCCTGAATGGGGCTGGTCTTCTGTATTCATAGGTAAAGGGGCCAACAGAGTCAGTGATTTTCTCATTCTCTGAAGTTTCTCTGCCTTGGTTCCCCAGGGGCTAATTATTTGTCTTTGTAAACTTAGTGAAAAAAAAACCTGAAGAAATAAGTGGGAAGCAATTATCTCCTTCTGGGACCGCACAAAAACTTTACTTTGTTCTTTCTCCTGAGATCATCTCTGCCTCACTAGCTCTTTCAGTGACACTATCTGCCCTCCTTCTATCTTTCCCTCTTTCCCCCAGTCTGGTTCTCCAAATTTTAATTGACCTCTGTTCAAGTCCTGCTTCTGACCCATACTGACTGTGAAACCCATAGCAAGTAATTTAAACTCTCATTGTCTCGGGGAGCTCTCCAAAGCTATAGTTGCGAAGTAGTTCTAATGTACATTGGTAAAATAAAGTAAAATAAGTTTCCTGTTGCAGTGGAAGGAATGGCAACTTTGGTGTTAAAAAACCAGGACTCAAATCCATGTTTTTCAACCTTTGTGATCTTAAGCAAGTCGCTTTATCTCTCTGAGCCTCAGTTTCTTCAACAGTAAAAGGAGACTGGACTAGAGGGTCTTGAAATTCCCTTCCCTTTTTAAATCTATGAATCCACATTCATACACTAATGAAATCATAGATCTAGACCAAAAAAATTGTTATACATTGTGTTAAATGCTAGGGTTAGAAAAAGAAATGAGGTACGATTTTCTACCTAAATGAGCAAATAAATTAGTTAAGGAAATCAAAGACATATATAGGCAAGTACAATGAAATTAGATTCTGTAAGTGCTAGGAGAGGCACAAAGTACTAAGAGAGACCCATGAAGGCAGAGATTACTCCCAGATCAGGGAATCAGAGAAAAGCTTCACAGAGGCTTGTGGAGAGAAAACAATGCTATTCTAATAATATATTGTGTATGATTATAATGCACTGACCATTATGACTATAATGCACTGACAAGGCCCTGCATCCATCTCAAATAATCTAGATCTGTAACTTCAGGTTTTTTGATCTTTTGAAATATGCTTGTGACCAACAGGTGTGACTTTAGTTTGAGGCTTTCCCACTCTTTCATGATATCTATATGGCCATTAGATCTGGGAAGTGCTGTAGATTCCAGTAATAACCGTTCCAAATATGGGAACTTAACACCTCACTGGTTAGTTAAGTTTCACTCCTGTGCCACAGGATGTATTGTGGCTCTGTACTTTAAGCAGGCCTGAAAAGATCCATAAAATGAACCTGCACACTAGGGAGGAGGGGACAGGGGCTGCTATCAGCAGGCTGCCTCCTCGAGTCCACTACTTTCAGCTTTACTCAGAAATCCTGAGCTCAGGTGAACTACCAGCATCAGCCTCCTCCCATAGCAGGAATTATAAGTCTGTCCTATGGCCCCTTAAGGAGGTAACTATATTAAATAACTGTTTATGTATGCTAACAAATATTTTATATTCTAAGACTTGAGTGCTTATCAAGAGTTAATAAACATAATAACAAAATCCAAGAAGTCACAACGGAAAGGTAAATACTTTTTGAAATAACTACAAAATGCAGGAAATATTTGGGGATTGATCTTGGAAAGAAAATAAAGTGCCTGTATAAATTCAAATACAAAATTCCCCTTAAAGAAATAAAGAACAATTTATATAACTGAAGGAATTCGGTACTCATGACTGGGTCATACCAATATAATAAAAATGATAATGTTATCAAAGTTAATTTACAGTTTTAATACTATGGCAGCCAAACTATTAAAGAATACTTTATAGAATTCAATAAAATAATATTAATATTCAATTTGAGAAACAAAAGATGTAGAATGTAAAGGAAAATAATGAAAAAAGATAGTAATGTAGGGGAAATAGTACTTTCAGACCTCAGATTTTTATTAGTAAGCAGTAGTCATCATAATCATTTGGTATTGGTTAGAAGAGTAGATGAATGGAATAGAATAGACAAGGGAGCATCAGAAACAATGGAACTCAATAACCCAGTATTTGATAAACCGGAAAATATAAATTACTTGGGAAAAAACGCCCTATTTGAAGAAAACTGCTTGGGAAAATTTGAAAGCATCCTGGCAGGAATCAAGCATAAACCAACATCTTAAGCCAATTTCCACAATAAATTCTAAATTTATACATGTCTTTAATATTAATATCATATCATAAAATTCAGAAGAGAAGCAGATCATATATCTTTCATAACTATGGGTAGGAAATGTATTCTTAATCAAATAGAGGACAGAGGCAATTACAAAAGATAAAAATATAATTAGATTACATGAAATTAAAAAAGCTTCTGCACAAACAAAATTAATGCATCTAGACTAAGGAGGGAAATGATTAAATGAGGAAAAAAATCTTTGTCTCAAATTTTTTTAGAGAAAGGTTTGGCATACAAAATACGTAAATAACTAACATGCTCACACATACATATCTATGTGCATATATGTACATGTACTATATAATATGAATTATATATGTATATATATATGTTTTTATAGATATTGATATGCATGATATATATGTGTGTGTATCTACCTGTCTAACCAGAAGCCATTCCTCGATAAATACATGGTCAAAAGATAAAAGCAAAAACTTCTCAAAAAATTGCAAACTATTAACAGCTATTTGAAAGACTGATCCAAGTCACTAATAATAGGAGAAGCGCAAATCAAAACACTCCTAGGTTTCACTTCATACTCAGCAAATTTACAAAGATGATAAAAAGATGTGAATGCTCAATACTGGAATAGTTGTGGGAAAATGGGCACTCTAGTACATTTTTGGTAAAACTGTGAGTTAGGAAAAATTATTTGGGAAAGCAATTGGAAATTATACAAATAAAGTGTCCAAAACATCCAAACTCTTTGACCAGGATATGCATACTACTAGGTATATATGTCAGTGATTTCAGTGATAAGAAGAAAGGCCCTATATACTCAGAATAATTATAGCAGCTTTTATTTTCTGGTAACAAAGAACTGGAAACTAAGGACATATCCATTAGTTGGGCAATGGATTAACAAATTATGGTGTATGCATATAATGACATTTTATGGAACTGTGAGAAACGATACATATGGTGAATACAGAGAAGCATGGAAAGACTATGTGAAGACTACATAATGCAGAATGAAATAAGCAGAGCTTACACTATATACAACTGCAACAATATAAATGAAAAAACCAATAAACACAAAACAATCAAAAGTTAATATTGCAAAAGTACAAAGAATAATCTTGGTCTCAAAGAAGAGGTTGGAAAAACACCTCCCTCAACTCCTTTGTAGAAGTTGGAGGTCTGTGGATATGAAATTGTGCAAATACTTTCAGAATTCTTCCATATATAGATTGGTTTTGCTTATTGATTTTTTTCTTCCTCTTTTTCTTTTAAAAATTATTCCTTGTTATATGTGATGGCTTTCTGGGAAGGAGAGACATTGGAAAATCTAGGCAACGTAAAAACAAAAGATATCAATTAAAATATATTTTAAAGAGAGTTAATGAATAAAGGTCAGAAGAAACTGAAGGGCCTGTAAGTCCTAACTCCAATAGGCCTAGGCGCAATGAGTTGTGAATCAGCCCTAGTTCTGCCAAGTAGAGCTATATAACCTCGGTCAACTCAATTAACTTCTCAGAGTCTCAATATTCCATGTCTAAAAAGGGGCCATCATAATATTTCTCCTGATTTTCTTATAGGATTTAGGAAACCTGTGGGTGGGTGAGATGTTAAATTTAAATTATATTTGTGCAAGTCTGTTGTGAATACTAAAACAATATATAAATGTTGGGTCTCATCTACACTATTTTAATTCTTGCAGTTATCATTAAGGAATATAGTTTAGAATCTGCACACTCTTAGAGAAAGGAACTAAATTATATTGGTAGAGACTGAAGCTTTCTCTCTGTATGCAGCTTTTGGTACATAGAAGCACATCTCCATCCCTCAAGCAGCCCAATCTCTGTCCAAGAAGGAGCAAAGATCATGAAGTACTGCCCATGCCCCTCACCCCCCAAACACTTTTCTCTGTTGTACTATTGGGGGAAGGGGTAAGTAATCAACTATTTTTGTCCTAGGTGACAAAATTCCTAGTTGTGCCTCTAATAATAAAATGTATGGGGTCCTGATAAATCCTCACACCCAGAATAAAATATTTTTTCCCGCTTTACCTGGGGCATAGTAGAAAGAGTCTGATTATTACTCAGGAAGTCTGAGTTCAAATCATGAATCTGGCATGAACTGGCTTATGTGACCCTAGATTGTCACTTAGCCTCTCTGAAGTCACTTTTTCTCAAGTAATAATACTTGTACTGCTTAGTTCACGGAGTTGTTGTTGGGGAAGCACTCTATAAGCCCTAAAACACTATACATAAATGTGGCTTCTTAATTTTATGAGGTATTATAAAGAGGGGTACGACATATAGAGAACTGTGATCCAGAGACCAGAGCTAACAAAAAAGATGCCCACAGCCCTCTGGTCGTGGCTATGTAGGAAGTGAGCTAGGTTTTCCATCCCAAAGAGACCTCCAGAGATCATTTAGTTTCTTGTCTTTCAGCCTGAGAAAGTCATGCACTTCAGGAAAGATGATTGGTTTTCTTTCTACTTCTTGATGATCTCAGGGAGTAGATGCTCACATCTTCCTTTTTCTATGGTCAAGAAGTTCTTCCTTATGCCCAACTGAAATTTTGTTTGCTTTAGTTTTAGCCCATTTCCACTTCTTTGGTCATTTTGGGACATGAAGAATAACTGATTGCAGCCTTCTTACAGGTTCAGTCCCACATCTACTGAAATTCACATGCTGGAAGTGATCTTTCTCCTCTGATCTCAGAGCACTTTGTACTCTTCTGACATGTGAAAGTCTGACTTGTGTCAGAGGGGTGTGTGTGTGTGTGTGTGTGTGTGTGTGTGTGTGTGTGTCCCAGCTCTCCTATTATTCTATAAATGCCTTGAGGGCAGAGACAATGTGTTGCTTTCTTTGTATCTCCCCAATGGCCCATGACAATACACATTTAGTCTTTTGAAAGAATGAATAAATGAACATAAAAAGGAAACTTTGTGAAGGTTTTTTCCCCTTAGAAATCATGCCTGAATATCTCCTTAAGCTCTTCCTAGAAACCTTACTCCACAGCATACAAGCACACATGAATATGTAAATACATACAGGGCATGTTCTCACATTTGGCACATACTTGCATCATACACATTAATAGTTATATAAACATACACACATGCAAATCGTGTGCCCAAACAGATACATAGACCTACATGGCAAACACACACAAACTCAGCATGCCTGCAATACACATTGCACATGTAAAAGGCACACTCATAATAGATACATAGACCTAAATGGCACACACACGTACACATCTAGCATGCCTGCAATGGACACAGCAGAGTATACAAAGGCAGTATACAAACATACACATTCTAATATACATAGAATGAACCTACAGTTATATAATCATGTATACATGAACATGTATTTACTCACAGATATAAGAACTCTCATATGTTCTCAGCAAACACCCAAAGCACATACTTAGTGCAAACATACTCATTGTGGTTGCTCTCTCTTGCTCTCTCTCTCCAGATAAATATATATATATATATATATATATATGTATGTATACACACACATATATATACATACACATACATATATAATATGCATACATACATATATATGTATATATATTCATAGGGGGCACATACATTCACAGGAATAAACACACACTCAGATGGAGTCTCCTATGTAGACACTCTCATTTCTGATCCAGGAGCCCCTTGATAAATGACTTGCACATACATATCTTCTTTGCTCACTATCCCATCCATTCTGGGTATATTGTGCATTCAGAGACTTGAAGTCTGCTCAGGTAGGCACAGGGCACACTTTCTCTGGGACAGGTGAAAGTTCAAAATAAGTAAGGGTGGTAGCAGAGTTCATGGATGGCATCAAAAACGGAGAAGGGAGATGGTAAAGTTACCACTCCATGATCCCATCATGCAATCTGGTGGCCTGCCTCCTTCTGGGGTAACATAGACTTCTCTTTCCATTGTAATTAGTCCCTAATATTTCACGTTTCTAAATGGAGCCAGTCCTTCTACTCATGCTGAATTCTTCAGATCCTTTAACCTCTGCATCTGTCCTCGGATAACAGTCTTCACTGTTTCATTTCGGAAAGTGAGGATGAAGGGATTGAGGGCAGGGGTTAGGATGGAAGTAACTAAGACCACCATCTTATTGAGTTCCACAGAGTGAGCCTTGCCAGGTCGAACATAGACAAAAATTGTGCTACTATAGCCAATGAAGACCAGGATGAGGTGGGAACTACAGGTAGAGAAGGCCTTTTGGCGGCCACTTGCAGAAGGAATATGCAACACGGTGGTCACAATATAGCCATAGGAGACAAGTGTCACTAAGAAGGAGGTAAGGACAAAAGCCAAAGACAATATGAAGTCCCAGAACTCTAGGAGGGATGTATCTGAGCAGGCTAGCTGTAGCAGTGGGGCATTGTCACAGAAGAAGTGGTTAATGATGTTGCCACGGCAATAGGAGAGCTGTACCCGAGAGAGAACAGTGGGCACCATGGCCAGGAAGGGTGCTGCCCAGGCTGCCCCTGCCAGATGGGTGCATACTGCCCCGCTCATAAGAGTGCCATAACGTAGTGGGTGACAAATGGCCACAAAGCGGTCCAGAGCCATGTCTGCCAGAATGAGGAAGGAAGTAGAGCCAAAGGAGAAGTAGAAGTAGAATTGGACCATGCAGGCGGTAAAGGAAATTGTCTTGGTGGAGACAAGGAGATCTGAGAGCATCTTAGGCACTGCAGTCATGGTGACCAAGATCTCCAGTAAGGCAAAATTTCCCAGGAAGAAGTACATGGGGGTGTGTAGGTGGGCATCAATTAGGACCATAGCAATGATGATGGCATTTCCCATGAAGGCCAAAAGATAAAGTACCAGGAAGGGTCCATATAGCAGCACCTGCAGCTCACCAAAGGTTGAGAAACCCAACAGGATAAACTCAGATGGATGGCTTAGATTTGCCATATCCCAGGCCAGGGTCACCTGTACTGAAAGGAATAGAGAGATGTTGGGAAGGGGTTTGGAGGGAGGGGTGGAAAGAATTTTTAAAGAAACCGTGAAAGAGAAATAGAGATTGAGAGACGTAAACAGGAAAAGGACACAAAAGTAAAAGAGAAAAAGGAAGAGAAAAAACAGAAAGACATACAAGGTTAAAGGGAAACATATATACATAGAGAAACAGAAAAAAACAGAGATGTAGATATACAGAGAAGCAAAGAGAAATAGAAAAGAAGAAATATAGGGAGAGGGAGAAAAGAGAGGGAGAGGAGGGAAAAGAGAAAAAGAGAAAGAGAAAAAGAGAGGAGAGAGATAGTGAAAGTAACAGAAACACAAAAGCAATGACAGAAAAAAACACAAAGCGAAAATGGAAAAGAAAGGAGAGAGAGAGAGAGAAAAAGAGAGAGAGAGAGAGAGAGAGAGAGAGAGAGAGAGAGAGAGAGAGAGAGAGAGAGAGAGAGAGAGAGAGAGAGAGAGGAGGGAATAAGGAAGGAAGGAAAGAAGTGAGGAAGGACTAGAAGGAGAACAAGAAATAGAAACAGAGAATGGAATTTAGGAAAAGAGAAATAGTAAGAGAAGAAATGAGTCAGAGCTGTCTCAAGAAGACTGCATGTCTGAATTAGGTTTAGGGACTGCTTATAATTATTCAAGGATTGTATTTTAGTAGCTAACCTTATGTATCCTTGTAAGCATCTGTGATGTGCCTCTTTTGCTATTGTGGAAATTTCTTCTTTTTTAAACTTTTGATGTCAAAGCTACCTAGAGCTACTGAACTGAGAGCAACCAGAATAGAAAATCAATACACAAAAGCTCTTTAGGGTGAGCCCACTGCTTATTTTGGTAAGTTGATGGCTAAAGGGACCTTGGTGGTCACATAGCCTAGGGTCCAGTTTGACTATATAGCAGGATACCATTCAGTCCAAGCCATCTGGTTGATGGTGTTATTATTCTTGGAGGTACTCCTGAATCACAAATTCTCCATACACTTAAAAAATTCATTTTTCAATGAACAGAAATCTATTTCCTTTCCATCTTCTGTCCTCGCCCTTGAAAAAAGAAAATCATTGTAGTAAATATACATAGACATGTAAGACAAATTCCCTTATGGGCCATATCCAGAAAAATATATGTCTTAATCTGCATCCTGAGTCCATCATTTCTCTGGTAGGTGGATGGCGTTGTTTCTCATAATACACATTTTGATAACTGTGTCCAATTCTTTCTTCCTAATAACACTTTTTTCCTGTTGTGATAAGTTTAAAATTTTCTCTCCCTCCCTCCCCAAGACAGTGTACAATCTGATATAGGCTCTACTTATACATTCATATTGTTTTTTTTTTTTGTTAGGCAATTAGGGTTAAGTGACTTGCCCAGGGTCACACAGCTAGTAAGTGTCAAGTGTTTGGTCTGAGGCCAGATCTGAACTCAGGTCCTCCTAATTTCAGGGCCGGTGCTCTATCCACTGTGCCACCTAGCTGCCCTATACATTCATATTAAGCATATTTTCACATTAGTCATGAGTCCTAGTAACATTTTATGCTTTCTACTTTAATCCATCTTTCTGACCTAATATTCTACTTTTATTCAAATATTCATGTATTTGCATGTGTGGGTGTGCATGTGAATGCATATTGTCAATTTTTATATTTCAATTAACATTATGAGTTTAAAGTTTTTATTCTTAAATAAACATTAATAGATTAATATTTTATTTATGTTTATTAAAGGTTTAAAGCTTTTATTTGTCTTATCCATCAAAGAGTAATAACATTTTGTAAAGTTCTCAGAATTTAAAATTTTGAGTAGCTAGCCTCATAGAAATCTAGAGTTGAAAGAGATGTTGGTTTATTTTACAGATGGAGAAACTGAGACCTGGGGAGCATCTTGCACATAATGAGTTACAAATAAATGTTTATTGAATTAAAATGAATTTTAAAAGTTACGAAGGAATGAGTATCTTCTTGGTCAAACATATTATGGAATTAAAGATCTTGTGTGTTGATGACATCTAGACAAATCTCAAACTGATCTTAAAAACATCTTGCTTTTTGTGTCTTTGAGGTATTAAAGAGAGTATTGATGCTAGAAAGAAGGCCATCAATATCTTTGATGTCCTTTGAGCTGGAAATACAATACAAGGGATAATCACAAGGTTATGTTTGGCTCATGAAAGGTTACCACTAGAAAACAACTAGTACTGAAAAAAACACCTGCACATGTTCACAGTTATGATATAGTGGAAAGAGAAATGGATATGGGGCCAGAATCTTGGGGGTTCTTTTTTGCCACTTACCACTTCAGTGACCTTGGGTGAATTATTTTTATTTGACACTCAGTTTCTTAATCTGTAAAATAGGGGAGTATATATTGGACATTATCTAGAATTCTTTCTAGTTTTTCACTTCTATGAGTATATTATTTCACTTCTCTGAGCTTCAGCTTCTTTTTCTATAAAATGGACATAATAATACTCCATCTATGTCACAGAATGGTTGTGATCATCATGTGAACGACTAAACATGAAAATGCTTCATAACTTATAAAGCACTATGCAAATATAAGATATTATTTGAGTTATTTATAGAGTTTAATTACAGTTATAGTTTAATATAGTTATATGATATATTGTAGATGATATACATCATATATTGTATAATACACATATATGATGTATACAATATATATCTATACAAGTTTAGAGTTGTAGTCTAATATAGTTATATGATATATTATAGATAATATAGATAATATATAATACATAACATATAATACATATATAATATATAATCCATATATTATATACTCTTTATATAATATATAATTACATACATCATAATTCTATAAGATAATGTGATTATATTATATATGATGTATATAATATATATCTATAAAAGTTTATAGAACTATAGTTTAATATAGTTATATTAATAGAGTTTGTTGCTATAAGGCTAAGGATCAAAGTATAATTAGATTGAGAGTTGGAAAGGACCTCAGAGGCCATCTATTCTAAAGCCTTCATTTTACAGATGAGGAAACTGAGGCAGAGAGAGGTAGAGTGTAGAGTTTAGCTAAAGGATCAAGTGCCTCAGAAAGTAAGGAGGAGGTCAAGAAAAGAAGGGAAGAAAGAATTACAGAGATTCACTAGAGTTGTATTGACTGTAGTTGCCCCTTAACCTAGAGCCCCTTAAATGGACTTACCATTCACATACCTCTGATCTCTTCTGTTGAAGCACCACAGTTACTGCTGGGTGGAAGACAGCTAGATCTCATCACTGCCTACAGCCTCACAAGAAGAGGTCCTACACAGGTGAGGAAAAAATGGTCAGGAAATGCAATGTGTTTGCACCCCATGGCCCTGATTGATGCGTGACAGCAGTTGGAAGATAGAGTTCACCTCTCTGAAGTCTGAGTGGCTATTTATTTGTGTGCTGCATGTACCTGTAATTGCATAACAGTCCAATTCATTTCTCACTCTGAACAAAGCCAGCTGGGCACACTTTAGGGTGCATGTTAGCTTCAGGAATCTTAGACTATGCTTTTCTATAAGCACTTAGATTGTGTATGTGTGTGTGTGTATGAGTTGGTTTGTGTTTAAGAATTTTCATCTTGCATCAATTAAAACTATATGACTAAGCAGAGGGGTGCAGAGTTAGCAAGCTGGGAGGTTTGATGTTCAAGACCTTTGAAAGGATATTCTTTCCCCTCAATCTGGTTCTATCCTATAGGAGAAATAGGACTATTGAACTCCAGGATTGTAGCTATAGATAATTCCCTGAAAGGCTCAGGCCCACGGGATTAATTATTCTCAAGAAGTGAGAACAGCTATCACAGAAGAGAACCATCTTTCTCCTACTCTTCATAGCCAAACTTTTTGAAAAAGTTGTCTAGAACTGATGTATCCATTTCTTCATCATCTACTCTCTCCTCAGTCCTTTGCAATCTGTCTTCTGTCCCTCACCATTCTATTGTAAATGGTATTTCAAAGGTCGCTTTTAAACTCTTAATTGCCAAAAATCAATGGCATTTGGCTTAATCCTTGACATTCTTAATCTCTATCTCTTTCCTTCTTTCCACAATCTATGCAACATTTTCCTCCATTGATCTATGTCTTCATGTCCAAACTGCTTTCTCCCTTGGTTTCATGCACACAACTCCACTCTAACTTTTCCTTTTCTTTGTCAATTGTCCTTTTCTTGACCCTCTGAAATAAAGTCAGAACACTTCTAAGCTTTTACCATCAGACCACTTTACTTCTGTCTTTACGTCATCTCCTTTGGATAACACATTTCTCCAAATGATCTCAACCACCATCTCTACACGGAAGGATTAGTTCCTCTCAAAGGAATTTGAATCTTTCTCTCTATTCCTGCTTCTCTTTTTATCCTCAAGACCTACATCTCCAGATGTCTAAGAGATATTTCTACTTGGTTATCTCTCAAACCCAGTGTGTCCAAAATTTAAGCTTTTGTCTTTCTCCAAAATCTTGTTCCTTCTTCTGACTATCCTACTTATGTTAATAATGTTAGTATTTATTCAGTCTCTGATAGGTGAAATCTTATCTTCAACTTTTTGTACACCCTGGCCTCTCATATATCACTTCTTTCTATTATCTCATTGCATTATTTCTGGGAGGAGTTGTGGTTGACCTTTTGACCATTCTGGGGAAGAAACTTGGTCCCAGAGAATAGAATGATAAAACACACTTCTCTACTCTTAACAGACAACGAATGCAAAATGGTGCATATACCGTTAGAAATGGTTACTAGATTGATGAGTTTTACTTGTTTTTTTTGGAGGTGGGGTATATGGCAGGGTTCAGTGTGTGGTGGGGCATGCTATCAACATATGGCTATGGTATAAAAAAATAAAAGTCAATAAACTTGAAAAAAATTTTTTTTAGTTCTAGGTAGAGCAAAGATGGAGTGGAAAAGCCAGGAAACATATTTCTTCAACTGAAAAATTAAAAATTGGACCAGATGATTGTCCAAGTTCATTTCAGCTGTAAAATGATTCCTACAATCAATAGCCCATGCTATCCAGTCACTGTGCTAAATCTTGGATATACAAAGATAAAAGTGAAAGAGTCCCCAGTGTCAAGAAGCTGACATTGTATTGGGGGTAGAGGTGGGGACAACAGGTATGTCTTGAAGTAGATAGAAAATATATGCAAAGTATGATTCAATTTTAGCCAGAGAGAGTCAGTAGCAGCTTGGGGTGGTGTGGTTTTAGGGATGAAAGTCAAAAGCAAGGGACAGTTAGCCCTGTTGCAGCCCAGACTTGTCTGGGCATGCCCGGGGTTACCTAGCCTGGAGGCTTTTGAATACCCTGCCACATCGGTAGAGGTGGCCTCCTTTAATTGGCTGCCTGAATCTTTAAAATCAGTGAGGTCAAGCTGCTCACTCTCTTTTAGTCCAGTCTTTCCTATGCAGGTCTTTCTCCTGGATGTTCAACCCTAGCACAGATGCAATGAGCTGAATGAATGAGAGAGGAAGGACTTCCTTCCTCTGGGCCCCCTTCTTTTTTTTTAATTATCTTTTGAAGTAAATATTTCTTTATATAAACTGGAACAACTGTTAGTGGCTGAATGGAACTGGGGTACAAGGGACCACCCCCCTACACGTGGAGGAACACTATTGGTAGGGACTAAAGCAATTTGCAGAAAGCCTATACACAGCAAGTCCCTTTAAGGGTATCACAGAAATCTGGGAGTGGGCTGAAATCTTATCTACTTGGCCATCTAGCCAGTAAAGGCCATACTAGTTTGTATAGAATAGAGGTACCAATTATCTGGCAAGTCCCAAGACAATAGCCTTGGGCTATTCTTTCAAGTGAGAAATCAAATGCCTTATAGAGGCCTTAATAGTCACCCATTCCCCCTCCTTGGGAATTCAATACGTAAAATAATAACTCATTCCATTGTTATTGTTATTCAATTGTATCTGACTTTGTGACCCCTTGTCCCGTCCCGCGGGACATCAACGGAGGTCCGGACCTGTAAAAGAAGGAGGGGAGCAGGGGACACAGGAAATGGAGACAAGACAGGCTTTCTGATCAAGTCTCGTTTATTGAAGGCAAGCTCAGGGCAGTTATACACACCGTAAGAGGGAGTGGGGGAGTTCCACCACCGGTATAGGGGCGGGGTATTCCAGGAAGAGGTACAGCTTTGTCCGTAATTTGTTCTTATCACAAGGACCACCAAAGGTATAGGGGTATTCCAGGAAGAGGTAGTAATTTGTTCTTATCACAAGGAGGCCTTGACAACTGCAACCTAGTAATATTCCAGAGGTCATACTGGGCCTGTGGTCCCTTACAACCCCTTTGGGGTTTTTTTGGCAAAGACACTAGAGTGGTTTGCCATTTCCTTCTTCGGTTCATTTTATAGATGAGGAAACTGAGGCAAAAAGGGTTAAGTGACTTGCCCAGGGTCACGTTGTAAGTGTCTGAGGCCAAATTTGAACTCAGGTCTTCCTTACTCCAGCCAGATACTCTATCTACTGTACCATAAAGAAGAAGGAAAGTCTTGGGCCTCCCCATGCTGTGTGTGAGTGGAAAAAAAGCATCGTCAGGAAAATGACCCTATGGCACCATTGACAATGGGGGTCAAGGGTGAAAATAAAAATTCCTGTTCTCTTGCTTCATTCTGCAAAATGTGTAAGGGGGGAGATTGGGAACTGAGTTTTTCCTTCATAATTGGTTCTCTTCTCAAATGTTAAGAGTTTGCAACCTAGAGTGGATCCAGCTTGCTTTTTTTTTTATGCAGGCCTAAGGGGCATGATATTTTTGGCGCAAATCATTGGACACTGTGTGTTGTCAGTTAACATCAGGTATATGGAGGAATTTCCTCATGCCTCTTTGTCAGGTTATAGGAAAAATCAACACCTGTTAACTCCTTTACAAGGGTCATGAAAACCCAGAGAGGAGAGTGTGTCCAGTAGAAGAGGATGTTCAACAGTGGCAAATGCTACAGAGATGTCAAGAAGGAAGAGGAGTGAGAAAATACTGCTGACTTTGTAGATTTGGACAGAGTAGATTACAAAGGGTTCAGAGAAAGGACAGGTAAATTGGTAAGGAAAACCAAGGACAACCAAAAGATGTTTAATTTTGACTGTATTGGCATAAAGAAGATCTGACAACACACAGAACAAAGACCTAATTGATACATATTTTGCCTTTGTTTTCTAGACCAAGGAAAGATAGTGTAAATGACAGGCAGGAAATGACATTCAGGGATTTGATACCCAAGATAAGTCAGGAGAGAGTGAGAGAACATTAGGCCACCCTCAATGAATTCAAATCACCTGGCCCTACTGAACTACATTTTCTAGCATTGTAAGAACAGCATTATGTGATTACTGAGCTACTGGCCAGTGATATTTGAGAGATCAGGGAGAATGGATGAGGTACCACAAGGTCTTGATTTTTTTTAAGGGAAATAATAGAGGCTGCAAATTATAGGCAAGTTTGTTTTCTAGGAAAATTCTAGAATTGATCATTAAAGAAATGGCTAATGAATACTCAGAGAAAGAAGTAGGTCACAAAGAGCCACCAGTTTTCCAACCCCATTATAGTCTGTGCATTGAGAGCTCTGAAGCTGCTACTGCTGATTCAGTCACCCCCAAGGCCTGTGGTTGGCTTGCTGGGCATGGCCTAAGCTGGACTGCACTCCACTCTTACCCCAGTGAGATAGATTTCTCCTGCTGACCTTCTAAGTTATCTTGGGCTAGAAAATTATTTCACCCTATCCTTTTGTTGGTTCTGCTGCTCCAGAGTTCATTTTGAAGCATAATTTTAAAATTGTTTGGAGTGGAATTTGGGAGAGCTCAGGTGAGTCCCTGCCTTTACTCTGCCATCTTGGCCCTACCTGATTCCAAGGTTTGAGGAGAGATGGCGGTTAAGGTGGTGGTGGTGGTGGTGGTGGTGGTGGTGGTGACCTGCCCTGCCCTGCCCAACACGTGTTGACTCCTGTCTCTCTCTTAGAGTGTCTTACTGGATGGCCCTTGGTAGGGATGACTGGTCCCTTCTTCACATGAGTTGCTTCTATTGATATTGGCTGTGAGGGCTGGTCTATAAGCAGAACTGGTTGTCTGGAGAGGGGGGTGCTGCCTCTCCCAGGGTTCCAGTGCTTATTTGCCTGATGTTAACATTTGTGATGAGGAAGGTGAGTCACAGGATTAGGGAGACCTAGCTTCAAGTCTGACACATTAGCTATGTGACCCTGAGCAATTCACTTAACCTCTCATTGTCACCAAGCACCTCTGTAAGACTAAGCTTCTGAGAAGTTGTTGCTGGTTTGCATTGGTTGAGGAAGTGGCTTCCCCAGGAGTTCTCTATGCAATGAAATCACCAATTTGATTAAAAAACAAATAGATTTGTAGATCATGGGAATGTTATAGATGAGGTTTGTCTGTATTTTTAGCAAAACGTTTGATAAATAATTTCATGCTCTTATGGAGGGAAAACAACTTTGTTATCAGAATTTGACTGAATTACTTCCCTTTTCTTTCATTCTTTAGAATAATAACAAAACCTGACTCAACTGCATCCAAGATACTTAGGCTCAATACACAAAACTCAGTTGTACACAACACTTTTTAGTCACATAGGACTCCATAAATGCTGTATCCAATACACAACTAGGAACTTTCTAGACCAACCTCCTTATAGGAAAGACTATATCCAATTTGTCCACTAAAATACCACAGAATGCAACTAATTGGCTGTATACTCTAAGCAGGGCTGAAAAAACTTGGGAAGCCAAATCCATAGCCTAGGAAATTGAAGCTGCTATATCAGCAAGATGTCTTCCTTAGTGGACTAATAAATTTCTTTTCCTTTCAGTATGGCTATTCACTTTATTTGACCATCAGTCTTATGGACCTGCTGATGGGGGAAATTCTCCAAGGGGTCTCAAGGAACCTAGGCTGAGAAGTTCCCCAACATTGTATTGTGGCAAAGATTTAGAAATGTAGTGTCAATAGCAAGACAATTAGACGTGTTCATGACTAGTTGAAAGGTACCACCTATAGTATCCACAAGATGGTGGCTCTTATGATAAGTTTTCTCAACCAATTTTTTTCCCACATTCTATATTGAGAAGATCAATAAGGTAATTTCAAGATATCGTCAAAGGAATTCTCTTCATAGAGCCAGTAGCTCTCAGATGAGAGGGTTTGGGGAACAAAAATTAGGTTATATATTTCTAGGAGTTTTAGTTACAGGTGTGGGCACAGACATGACTTTACTGTCTCCTTATCCTTTGTAGGCCCTCCTCTCCTACTATGCTTCTCTAGCCCCTGTTTTTTTCTGGAACTATTTTTAATTATGTTATTTTTTTTTGGCTTCACAAACATCTGAGAAGCACATTAATTATTTTGGAATTTGGAATATTTGGAATAACTCAGGACCAAGTACTTTATTAATCTGAAATCAGATCTAGTCATGCTTGCTTCTCTTGGATATGTGAAGTGCAAATGATGGCTCCTCTTTGCTTACTAAAGGTTCAATACCTGCATCTACACTTTAGTTGTCTAAAGGTGAGCTCAAAACCCCCTTAGGCTTTGGTGGGAAACCCCTATAGCTGAAAGACCAGGAATGTGATTGAGCAGGTGAGAAAGACAATGAACCTGCCCCCAAGCTTAGTTTTGTTTCTATCCCTTTCCCAGCTCACTCACCTACATGGGAAAGTAAAAGGGGTTTATAGTTGAAAAACTGGGTAACCCTAAATCCTAGATTATTTGGAAATCATTAGGTTAGCAGCCTTTATATGCATAAAGACCAGGACTAGTTAAGCCATCAGACAAAACAAAAATCAGAGACAGTCCAGGAGATAGAATGAAGTTTTCAAGGAAAAGATCTCAAAGCCTTTGGATCAGGAGGTCTAGTGCAAAGAAAAGATTAAGCCTGAGGGCCTTTGTTAACTAGGAAAATCTTGCCTTGTGGCCTGAAGAGTTTGGTTCCTGGGGCAAAGAAACTCCTCCAGGAGATGAAAGGTCTTCTAGTCAAGACCCTAGAAAGGAATAAAATAGTTCATAAAGAAAAAGGAAGAAGAAGGCTAAGTATTTTTGTTTGTTTATTGTTATTTTTCCCAAGGTTGTTTCTGCTTTCGTGGCATAAGGGGTGGCCACTTTCCTAAGAGCTGTAAAAAAGCCTTTGGTTTTCTGAACCAAGGGCAAAGGTGGGTAGGAGCCAACTTTAACAAGCTTGGGAGAGCCCTTGTTAAATTTTCAGTGTGAGCATTTACACCTCAGAAATAAGCAATCACTTCAAATTAGGGCTTGATTTATTGTTTTACTGGTTGTTTGGATTTAAGAAAGTGTTAATGATGAAGATTAATCTTAAAAGTGTGTGCACTTCCCCTCTCCCCAGCCACCCCTATCCCCAGCCCAGTTGTCAAACATTTATGGGGAAACTTCCAGATTGCTCTATCAACATTGTTTAAGCTCAGCAGGAGTGCAGTAGGAAGCTCATGGAATGAAGTCAACAGCAGACTGCAGGCCTGGTGACTGTAGGCCAATAATACTAATAATCACAGCTGGCATTTATGTAACACTTTAAGGTTTGCAAAGCGTTTTCCACGCATTATCTCGTTTGGGTCTCACAACACCCCTGACTGAAGGCGTCTTGAAGAGTTAATTTTCAACTGGAGGGGATGACCCTATAACTAAGGATTGCACCTGCAGCTAGAAGCTCAAAAGCTCCCTCACCGCCCCCCCCTCCCCCCCGCAATGGAGCTGTGTTCTGCATAGCCATACCCGGTGGAACAGCATCCAACAGACCAGAAGCAGTCAAATGGCATTCTTAGAAGTACCATTAATATCTCTGTAGTACTGCAAGAATGAGTAGCTCCTCCATGTGTATGCCATACGTACACATGAGTCCACTCTTCCCAACGATGACATGCATTTGTGGAAGAGCGTGTCCTAGCTTTACAGGGTAGCCAGGTGGCACATTGGATAGACGGAGAGGTGTGGAGTGAGGAAGACCTGAGTTCAAATCTGACCTCAGACACTTACTAACTATATGACCCTGGGTAAGTCGCCTAACCTGATTTGCCTCAGTTTCCTCATCTGTAAAACGAGCTGGAGAAGGAAATGGCAAACCATTCTAGTATCTCTGCCAAGAAAACCTCAAATGGGGTCACAAAGAGTCAGACACCACTGAAAGGACTGAACAAGAACAATGAAACGAAATGCCCTAGATTTGTAGAAGTACTTCCCAACTACTTTCCTTGCTATGCCATTTCATTAAATAAAATTGCAGTGAACTAATTATGACTTCGGCCCACGAACTTCGGTTTTACTGTAGGGGAGCCAGAGCCGGGGGAATCTACCCGCTGAGTTGAAAGATACTCCCCAAGGTACTTACTACATTTGCATTAGATTGTTTTTCCTTTCATGTCCTACACACTCACTAGATGCGTGCTTTCCTTGATGTCACCTTCAGTGCTTGAGGCCGGGATCTTCACATGGAGGATAAGTATTTGCTACAAGATGAGCATACCAAAGGGGGTGGCAGGAGGAGAGGGCCAGGCAGCCCTGACTAAGAGGGAGTCGTGTGCCTCTCAGACAGCAGGCCCTGAAGGGTTACTCCCAGAGAATGGTAGAAGCCAACACCAATGGCTGCAAATTGCAAAGTGTCAGAGCCCAACAGGTGATAGGGACCAGTCAGGATGAGTCCTTTAATGAATCAGGAGGAAGCACATGACCATGACTACTCAGATCCTATGCCTGTGGATTCCAGCAAGGCTTCATTTCTGACTCTTCCTGATCTTGGATT
>NW_020954636.1:559592-586819 GCF_900497805.2 Vombatus ursinus | reverse complement strand
CTTCCTGCAGGCTTGCTCTTGAAAATGCAGAGAAGGTGAATAAACTCTTGTTGTTATTCGGTTGTTTTAGTCTTGTCTGACTCTTTGTGATCCCATTTGGCGTTTTCTTGGCAGAGATACTAGAATGGTTTGCTATTTCCTTCTCCAGCTCATTTTACAGATGAAGAAACTGAGGCAACACAGGTTAAGTGACTTGCCCGGGGTCATACACCTATTAAGTGTCTCAGGACATACTTGAACTCCTGAAGATGAGTCTTCCTGACTCCAGGCCTGGCACTCTGTGCAGTATGGCGCCACCTAGCTGCCTGAGTGAATAAACCTATGCACTGTGAATTTGGGGCAGGAGCATGTGCTCCTCAAATAAATGAACATTCACGACCAGGGAAACAGAACTGTGGGGTTCCCTCCCGACTGGCAACAATAGGATGAATAAGAATGATTTTATTTTAAAAGAGGACTCTACCATTTTAGAGGTTTCCTTTAAATACAGGGCATTCTGATAAGACTTAACACAGAGAAATGCATTTCCCACAGGAACAAACCTGACCTTTGGCAACTCTTGTGACCCCAAAGCTTGCACTTTCTCCCTATTTCCATTCTGCCGTGGGCTGCCCACTGATTGGTTGTGGACTCCAAGTAGGCCTAAAAAGTTATAAAAGCCCAAAATGTACCTAAAGGGCTGAAGCTGTTCTTAGCCCATGCAGTCTTCCTTACTGTGCTAATAGATTCATTTCCCTTTTGATCTAGCTGCTCGTTTTTTGACACCTAGTCTTGTAGACCTCATTGTAGGTAAGATTCCCCCTGGGTTCTCATGGAACTCAGGCTGGGAAATTTTCAGGATAAGAGTTAACTGCCTCAAGAGTAGAATGAATAGAATCAAGAGAACATTGTATACAGTAAGAACAATATTGTTTGAAGAATAAATGTGGTCGACTAAGTTATAGAGTATTATAAATACTCAGATCAACTTCAAAGAACCTCTGAAGGAAGATGCTATCCACCTCTAGGGAAAGAACTGATAAATAGAAGTATGCATAGTATGGCTTTACATATATGTATAATGATATGCATAGTACATATAGTATGGTATGTGTATTTATGTACATATATGTAAATATATGTATATATGTGTATGTATGTATATATATAAATATGTGTGTGTGTGTATATATATGTATGTATGTATGTATATATATGTATACACTGACAAATGAAACAGAAAGAATCTTGCCTGGGAAGTAAAGTCCTCTGTTCACAGCTCCCTAATGCTCCTGAGTGGTCCCAGAATGCTCTAGTCTCCCCTAGGAAGTATCTTGCTGTCCCAGATAGCTCCTTGCATCCCAGGATCCCTTGGAATATCTACACAGGCATTAAACCTCCTATGCTCATGGGGAACACAAACTTCTTAGTGGTAATGCTTCCCAGAGAGGAATCACTGTCTTGTCTTACACATAGAGAGTTTGTGGGGCCACAAGTAGAAGTTCTGCTCTCACTATGCTGTCAGAAGCCACAGAGGGGTACAGAAGCCATACACTCAAACCCCTTCTCTTCCACAACACTCACTAGCCATGCTATTGACATCTTTGTCTTATGGAAATCTAAACTAAAGCGCTTTCTGAGATAGGAACAAATCTCTTGTTTCCTGGAATTTTGGTCCCTCTAGTTTGGGTACTCCCACCCCACCCCCCTTGTCCTGCTCACTGAGGCTATGGGACCTGAATGCAGCCTGGCTAGGGACTCCAGGATCCTGGAAATTGGTAGGGTGATGACAAGTAAAAGTGTGGAGGGCTGGAAAGGAGGAATTTAATGGAGGGACTTAAACAAGCTTAGGGGCAGGGGTAGATAGAGGGGAATAAATTCTTAGTAGATCTGTCTGTGGGAAGTCAGAATGACAGAGGGTGATATGACAGGCCTTGGTCTTTTCCACTAAGGGAAATACCCTTTGTCGATGGACCCTACCATTCCAGTGAATGATGCTCAGAAAAGCCAGAAGGGAGAAGGGACACTCCTGGATAAAAACCAAGGCAAAACAAAACTCCCTCTCTCCAGACAGAGACTGGCTGGGGTCACTCCATAAGACAACTGCCCTGAAGTGCTGCATGGAGTAGTCAGTACTGTAGATACACAGCTCAAAGATGCTGATATCTCCTGTTAACAACTTCTATTTTTGTCATCAACTAAAGGGATTTCTCAAAGTATGATAGGAACTGGAGGAGGAAAGTAGCCAATTTCTGGGCTATCTACTTCCCACTCCTCAATCCTGTCCCCCACCCTTAAATTGGAGTGGCCTGCTGTGTTCTCTGTAAAGGAGCAACATAGTCAACAGTTTTCTCAACCTCTGAAGTTCCTCCACCTTGGGCCCCAAGGGGATAATTATTCCTTTTCTTTGTAAACTTGGTGAAACATTGAAGAAACAAGAGGCAAACAATCATCCTTCTTCTGGGACTATGCAAAACTTGACTCAGTTTTTCCCCTTGAGATAATCTCTTCTTCCTTAACACCTATTTGGACAATTTTCTCTAACCCACCTCTACCCCATCTCCCAACACATGTACACAACTCACCTATTTTAATTCAATAAATGTTTATGAAGTACCTACTATGGTTAATTAGGGTACTGTATTATGACTCAGATGACAAAAATAAAATGTGGTCTTTGTCCTCCAGCAGTTTACAATTTAGTTTGGGAGATGCAACTCATGTGCAAATATAACAAACCTTAGAAATTAGAGTATGGTTGGTGCGAAGTTTGCACAGTACCTGGCACATAGTAGGTGTTAATACATGTTTATTGACTGACTGACTACGAGAGATACAAGGAAGTAGAGATTATTTCCAGATGGGAGAATCACAAAAAGCTTCATTGAAGAATGGTACCAGACATAAATCATGAAGGATATGAAGAGTTAGTATTCCTTACATTGAAACATCCTCAACGCCACGTCACCATGTACTGACCTCTTTCTTCGCATAGAGATCTTAGCCAAAGTGGAGTAGAAGACTGGGGGAAGGGACATGAAGGTAATCTAGACATAGAGATATAGTAGTGTCTATAATTGGAACTTCCAAGTTCTTGGATAGAACAGCTTCTAGGGTAGGGACTTCCAAAGCTTGGTCAACTTATTCTACATATACTTATGTGCATACTTGGTATGTCCCTCATGAGAATGTAACCTCCTTGAGAGTAGGAATTATTCCATTCTTTGTATTGTATCCCCAGACCCTACCAGAATGCCTGGCATATTTTTAGTTGTTTTTCAGTCATGTCCAGCTCTTCACGACCCCATTTATAGTTTTCTTGGCAAAGATACGGGAGTGGTTTGCCATTTTCTTCTTTAGCTTATTTTACAGATGAGAAAATTGAAGCAAACAGGATTAAGTGACTTGCTCAGAGACACACAGCTAGTAAATGTCTGAGAATTTGAACTCATGAAGATGAGTCTTCCTGACTCCAGGGCTGTTCCTCTATCCACTTTGCCACCTAGATGCCCCATAAGCCTGACATATAGTAATCACCTAATAAATGTTTGTTGATTGATGGTTTGTGATATCATAAATCACAGAATACTAGAGTTGAAAGAGAACTGAGAGGTCATATACTCCAGCTTCCTTCCCAAAGCTGGGTCATACTGCTAATCAATGTCTTTTTATTCAAGTCTAGTACTACATCCATTATGCCCTCTAAATATAACTCCCTATTTTCCTATAACTTCAATCCTTTGGTCCTATGTCTGGCCTCAAGCAAGAGAAAATAAGTCGTCCTCCCTCTTTGGAATGAAAGCTTTTATGTTCGTAGACAAATAGCATGTCCCCCAAGTCTTCTGTCCTTTAGGTTTAAGCTCCTCACCCTCAACCACTGGCTTCATGTCCATACCATTATGATTAACTACTTTTGGACATGCTTCAGTCTATCAACAACCTTCTTTAAATGTGGTGCCCTAAACTGAATGTAATATTCCGGAGATGTTCTGACGAGGATACAATACAGTAAGACTATAACCCCCCTTGTCTTAGACATTCCATTGCTGTCAACTGAGCTTAAGTTCTCTTTTTAAAAACTTTAGTGGTGTTTCTTAGTCTAAGTTTGTCATCATGAGAACTGGCATATTTTTTATATGAAGTGCTATCAAGCCAGGCCCCTTCATCTCATACTTGCACAATTAATTTTTTAAAAATTTAAATACAAGACAATATTTATATCTGTTCAATTTTACATTTTTGGTTTCACCCCATGATTCCATACTGGTGAGATAACTTTGCATATTGGTTACAGTTTTTATTGTTGTTGTTCAGTTGTCTTCAGTTGCATCTGACTTTTCATGACCCCATTTGGAGTGGTTTGCTACTTCCTTCACCAACTTATTTTACAGATGAGGAAACTGAGGCAAACAGGGTTAAGTGACTTGCCCAGGGTGTAAATTTCTGATTTGAAATCAGGGAGATGAGTCTTCCTGACTTTAGGCCTGGCACTCTATCCATAGATAACTGTGCCACCTAGCTGCCCATGGTTGTAGTTACTTAATATCTATTAAGGAAAATGATGAGTGAGTCAAGCTTCAATCAGAAGGTACAAGGGAGACCTAGACATTAACAATGTATTAGAGAGAGATGGACTTTGCACCTATTGCAAGATAGATTACTGAACCATGACAAACATCAAGAAATGGTCAATAGAGAATTATAAATTGTGGGTGTGGATAATCATGAGCATTCTGGTTTGTCAGGTCAAGATTACTCAGAGGACTCAGAGATTTCTCCTCATATCATAGAATTGCAGGCTAGTGATGGAAAAGATCTCAATAGCGTTGAATTCATTGCATAACCAAAAAAAGAACTATAACACATCAGAAAAGAAGCCATCCAACCTCACCTTGAAGACATCCAATAAAGAAGAATCTACTTCCCTCTGAGGAAATCCATTCCACTTTTGGATAACTGTAGTTGACAGGAAATTTTTTCCAATATCAAGCTCAAATGTTTGTCTTTGCAATTTTTACTCACTGCTCTTTATTTTATCTTTTGGGGCTAAATAGAATAAGTTTAATCCATTTCACACAGAAGAGTCCCTCAAATACTTGAACACAGTTATGCTCTTCAAGTTCTTTTTTCCAAAGTAAAAATCCCTAGCTTGTTCAACAGAGTGTCACATTACAAGAACTCAAGGCCTTTTGCCACCTGCTTGGCCTCCTTTGGATATGCTTTAGCTTTATCAGTGTACTTTCTAAATTATGACACTTAGAACCGAGCTCTTTTTTTTTCATACATGATCTGACAAGGCAGAGAACAATGGTAGTATAATCTCTGTATTTCTAGAATCCATGTTTCTCTGAATGGAATCTAAGTCTTATTATTAGTTTTTTTTTTCAATATGACATAACACTTCTGATTTGTATTGATCTCTTTTAAACAAACTACTGTTTAATCCCCATCTTGTGCTTTTGAAGTTGATTTTTTTAACCTATTGTAAGGCTTCAAATTTAGACCACATTAGATTTTATATTAACACTCTAGTTCTCTAGACTATAAAACTCATTCTTCATCCTGAATTTGTAATTCAATGTTTTTGATATCCTTCCCAGCTTTGTATCATTAGCAAATCTGATGAGCATGACATCAGTGTCTTTATTCAAGGCATTAATAGAAATGTTAAACAAAAGTAGTGAGACTTTGGGGAGATTAATTTTCTTTTGCAGGTAGTCTCAAAGAGAATATCTTTGGAGTTGTGAAATTGTGAAATGAGACAAAAAAAAGAGGAGATGCTGAGTGAATGATTCAAAATATTTTGGGCAAGGAAGAGCGAGAAGGATGGATAGGGACGAGAGAGGCAGAGGAAAAGGTAGGCAGCTAGTATGACTAGTGCCAATATTTACCTTCTGTTTTAATAAGTAACAAATGGTCAATTTGAAATAAAGGATTGAGCCTAACTTCCTGCTCATGTGTATAAGGTGAAACAGAAAGAAAAAAATCCCATGAATGTCTGTGACTGATATTCCCAAGGTTCTAACCAGGAACCCATCATTGTTGGAGGATTACTCCAAAAAGGAGAAAATCTCATTGATTTTTGATTCATTACTTTTTATGAGCATTCCAATGCTTGTCTCAGGGTTTTTGCCCCTCAAGCTAAAGTAAACCAGTAGCCATTGATGTCTGTTGAGGGATGAGTACTTGCTATGTCACCCTATCCTTTCCATTGATTTCTATTCTCAGAAAACAGTCTTTTTAGGGAAGGTGTGAAGGTTATGATTAGTAAGTAACTATTCAGACATGCTGGGAGGAGAAAAGGGAGTGAATGGGAAAGGATGGCAATCCTATATTTGAAGCGTGAGAGCCAAAGGAAGAACTGAGTACTTCTTCATTTTTCTCCTTGCCCTCCAAACTCAGCCAGATACATACTTGAGTTTTACCACATTGCTATACTGCAAAGTTGAAATTGAACTGTTAATGACTACTTTTTTAATTCAGCCTTTCAACCAGTTCTGAATTCATACAATTGTATTATAGCTAGGCCACATCTCTTTATCTTTTTCATAAGAATAGCATTAGATATGTCATAAAATTCTTTGCTAAAATCCAGGTAAGCCACAACTATAATATTCTTTTAATCTGCCAGCTTAGTTGCTCAGTCAGGAAAAGGAAATAAAGTTGTTAGCTTTAATAATCTATATCCAGAGATTTAATGTCAAATTTGAAGACCTATAATTTGCCAACACTATTTCTTTCACTTTTAGGGAAAAATTGGACATTTGTCCTTTTCTAGTTCTTTTCTAGTACCTTTCCTACTATCCATAATCTTTCACCCATCACTGACAATGTCTGTGTTATCATATCCACCAGTTCTTTCAGTAACAAAAGACATAATTCATATGGGCCAGTGATTTGAATTCATAAAAGCTGCTCAGGGTTCTTTCACTATCTTTTTACTTAAATTTATGATTAAGTCTCTGTTAGCTATAGTGGTCTATCATTTCCAGTGTAGAAATCATTCTTTTGGTGGAGAAAACGTAAGCGCAATTTGAATGGGGTGGTTCTGCCTACTTTTTGTTTTCAATTATCAACATCAGATCAATCCCAAGCAGTGATCCTATTCCTTCTTTGATTCTCCTCTTTCCCCAAATATACATTTTAAAGCCTTTTTTTGCTTTTCTTGCTTTCTTCACTAGTCTCATCTGAGTTTTTACCACTTATAACAATATCATTTTCTGCTTTTTGCTTTTTGTGCATATGCTATTAAAAACTAAGTTGCTTTATGAGTTCCCTGGCCTTCTGCATTAGTCTCTTCAGGTTGATTCCATTTTTCTTATCATGGGAATTATGTCCCATTATATCTTCAGAATTGCATTCTTGAGACTTTACCATCCCTCTAAGGTTGATTTCTTCTATAGAATTTTAGTGTATATAGTGTATATATAATTATATACATTATATATATTACATACATAATATACATATATACATTATATATATAATATATATATAATTATAGTGTATATATATCCTATATAGCCTTCCTTTGAACACTTTGAAATTTGCTCTCCTAAAAATCCATGACGCATTTCTGATTATGCCTGACTTTATCCTCTTTCCCTATTACAAACTCTAGGAGACAGTAAGTGTTTATCTGCAAGGTCCTTATCATTTTCAGCTCAGCAACCAGTTCATTAAATCAATAAATTCAGTCAGTAAACATTTATTAAGTGCCTACTATGTGCCAAGCACTGTGCTAAGTGCTGGAGATATAAAAAGGGGCAAAAGACAGTCTCTGCCTTTAAAGAGCTCACAACCTAATAATTATTTCCTGTTAATTGAAAATAATATTCAGAACTGAATTTCCACTGTAGTGGAAAGGTGGTCTCAAAGAGAATATCTTTGGAGTTGTGAAATTGTGAAATGAGACAAAGAAAGAGAGATTCTGAGTGAATGATTCAAAATATTTTGGGCAAGGAAGAATGAAGAGGATGGATAGGGGCTAGGGAGACAGAGGAAAAGGTAAGCAGCTAATATGGCTGGTGCTGAAGGTAATTAGGCTCCATTACTGCTGCTACCACCTTCTCCCTTGAATTTTGATGGAATTGAATTGAATCTTCTACCTGTTGAAAGAGGAAATTATTAAGCAAATTGAGACATTTTTCACTCCTCTGTTTTTGGCGGAGAGAAAAGTCCAGCAGATGTCTGAATAATTGAAGCCCCCATTACCATTATTTCATACCTTTGTGCTAGGCTCGAGATCTGTTTCCTGAAGTCCTCATCTATTTCTTCTCTATTTTGACACGGCCTATCATATACTCTAAAGACAAAAGTGCTTGTATTTTTTCCTCTATTGATCTTAACTCAGATGATTTCCATCATGTTTCCCTCCTCTGGTTTCTGGATTTTATCACTTGAATGCTCAAATACTCAGATATAAATAATGTGATCTAATCAATTTATATATCTCCCCAACAGTGCAGATTGTACCCATCCATGTCTGCCTATTCTGGGCAATGACTGTTAATATTTTCCCATAAGTTTACCACAAGGGTTTTTTTTTCCAAAGTGTTGGGTCCTTTCTCACTTTTTCCACTTGGACACTTGGACTGTTCAGCTATCGTCTCTCATTTTTGCCAACTCAAGAATGATTATTATTGTCAATTATTATTATTATTTTTACAGATCTACCTGATGACACTCTTTGTCCCAGCTCATCTTATTTGTTATGTAATTCATCATATGAATATAGCTTCTTAGTGTGAAATGCTACCCCAAACTCACCACGTTTTATTGATTCCATTTCTATTAAATAAGGTATCTGGTCATGGAACTCATGACTGGATACCAGTCATGGTACTGGATACCTATTTCATCTGTAAGTATCACAATCTCAGTGACACTTAAAAGGTTAAATTGCCTCCTTGTATTAGTACTTTTAGTTTCTCTTACTTGTTGTCTAGACTTTAGCATTTTTGTATAGACATTTTAAGGCATTTATTTTGCTGCTGGCTTCTTTCTTGTATTTGGTGTCTTATAAACTTTTGAGTTTCTCAACTGCTAATCTTATTCCTTTATTGGAGCTACTCTCTATGGTATTTAGTCTTTTTTTTAATACATAAGCAATTTTCTCTCTCCACATCTTTTTTAATTTAAAAATATTATTTTAAAGTCATTTTATTAGATTTGCCAGAGACTAGGCAAATATAGTCTTACCAGCCTTTGTTATGTATATTCCTGGCTAGAAGGCTGATATTCCCATATTCTGGGCTGTGGTCCAGACATCCAAGTCTCATTTTCAGATCTCATCTTCTAAATGATCACTTCCTAAATCTATTTTTCTCTTATGCATCTCTTGTCCTTAATATTTACTAGTGAGAAAAACACAACATCTGTCCCTATGGTCTTCAAATTTGTTAACCAAGTCTCAGTACTATTTAACAACACTTTCTAAGTTCCTTCTGCCAGTATCACTGGCACCCAGATGAATCATAGAAGTGAGTCATCATCTGTTTTGGCAAATCTTAGGAGATTCTCTGTTATGTCTTGGTTTATGCCCTGGAACGACAATTAACCTCTATTTTGTTGTTAAAGGGTCAACAACTAGCTGCCTTGGTACTCCGACAGGGAGTCACCAACAACTTACATTCTTTCTATCATTCTTACTGGGTTATTTCTCATTTGATAGTACTCATGAATCTATATGATTGTGCTTTGCAGGACAAGTGACTGTCTCTTCTTCAGAGAATCTACCTTCCTTCTCTTTAGGAAGAATCTCTAGTATATTTTGTTTTGCTTTGTGTTCAGCTCCAAATGTGCAGTAGTCCTTTTTCTTCTTTTCCTTTTTCTGTCTGTCATTCTTTCCCTTTTCATCCTCCTGATAATGGTTAAGTTTCCATTGAGCCAATTCATGTCCTTTTCTCCCATTGAATGTTATTTCCTTGGTTTCATTATGACACGTTTTTCTTTTTCATTATTATTATAATTATTTTTATTTTAGAAACACTTCCTCAATACTACTCCTTATAACCTGGCTAGCACAGAGGCAATCCATGAGTACTTCTACTTTCTCTTCTTGGAGGGAGACAAGCCTAGACTTGGAACATGGATGGCAGTCATTTAGATGTGGAAGATATAAAAACATTGTATTTTCAGGTCAAGTTGCTGCAACATACTATCTGCTCTTCATATTGATTGAGACTGGCAGCTGTTTTTTCTAATGACTTTTGATGGTTAATACCTAACTTTCTAACCTCACGGAGACCTTTATAGTCTTTTATCATCTCTTAACATCATGACAGACATGGTCAACTTCATTTGGACTCAATAAATTGATGAACAAGCCTCACTGTCTTTCCCTTTTCTAACTAACTTCTTATTTGTGGGAACAAGTTATCTTACACACCAACTTGTTTTACAAATTTGTTTTACTTAAATTTTCTTACCTTGCTTTGCTAATTACTCTCTCTTATGCCTCCTTCTGGATTCTTTTTCTTTGGGTCCTAATTTCTTAATTCTCTTTTTCCTTCAGCTTATTCTCAAGTTCTAAATTTTTTATCTGACAAGTTCAATCTCTGTCCCAAACTATGTCCAAATCCCTCAAAATCACCTTGACACTTTCTCCTTATTAAGCTTATTTATGGTCTCCTTTCTTATGGTCTCTTCCTGCATTCTTCTCTTAGAGAAACAGGAAATAGAATTTGAACTTGGAGATTTTTCCCCTTCAACTTTTCCTCTCAAATTTCTCCTCTGCAGGTTGAAATGCCCAATATCTCCACATCACCTTCACAATTTGTTTCTTTTTCTTAAAGTCTTTTTTTTGCTAACTTCATAATCTTCCTCTAACAGAAGCTAGAAGTAGGATTATGTCAAGGAGAAGAGAAAATTGTACATAAAGTAAGCCAAATTTATCTTTGTGGTACTTGTTGTTCAATCATGCCAGTCATATTTGACTATGACCCCATTTGAGGTTTTCTTGACAAAGATGCTGGATAACTTGACAAAGTTTTCTCCATTGCAGTACTTACACCTCCTTTTTATTTTCTAGCTTTCTTCCCTGGGGTGGGGTACAATATACTCATGTTACCCACTGAAGCCTCTTGCCTTAAATCAGACCTGGCCTTCCAGGGCAATGGTCTTCTCCACTAAAGTCCCCCTTCCCTCAGTAACCTGTTCTTGTTCTGGCTGTCACAGGGAAATTGTTCTGATGAACTACCTCATTCTAAGGTGTAAACGACTGATGAGGGTTTGGCATATTTTTCCAATAACAAAACAACCTAAGCTAATTAATTTAAGGGTTGAATTCCTGTTAGTAGAATCTTATACTGTGACAGATGGATGTAAAATATATTTTGAAAAAGGGGAGTTCCTTCAATGGTTCTCAAATCATACTATATAGGCAACTACATACCCTAAACACAAAGTCAGCTCTGGGGGTAAAGAAAAGTCTCCATTGTCTTGCTTGCTGATATGTGAAACTACTGTGGTATCATTAACTCTAACCTTTGATACAGCCATGTCTAGGCTGTATCTGCTCAAATTAGAGGGATTTTTAAGAGTTAATGCATAATGTGTAAATAAGTGACCACAAAAAGCTGTAAGACCTTCATGACCCACTTCCAATAGGTCTCAGAGGGGAGAGCAGTGGATTAGCTGTTTGAATAATTGGGCTTTCATCCTAGTTCTGTCACTTGCAAGTCTTGTGACCATGGCCACTAGTCACTTAACTACTGAGAGTTTCAGTTTCCTATGTCTATAAAAAGGGTACAAAGATGATTCCCCTTCATACTTCATGGGATCAGAGGAATTAGAGTTGTAAGGAACTTTTGAAACCATCAGATCCAATCTTCTCACAAAATTGCTTTGAGCATAAACTCAAGAAAATGCATGTGAACTATAAATCAAAATATCTATGTTTGGTATTATTATTGTTGTTGTTGTTGTTATTGTTGCAAAGCAGAATTGCAGTAGCTCAAAAGAAATGTGAGATGAGCAAAGTTAGAAACATCTTCATTCTAAATGGTAATGCGGACTATTTGTGCCTGATCTGTGGTAGAGCCTTCCAAGATCATGTTGGTCTGATCAGCCGCAATTGGTTGGACACACTGTACCTTGACCCTGACATAATGATGTCATTTTGGTCTTCTTTGAGCATGAAGGGCAACAACCAACCAGTGGTTGTTATTGTTATCATTTAGTATTATGATGATGATGTTGAGGAGGAGGAGGAGGAGGAGGAGGATTATGATAGAATATGGATTGGCAGTAGAAGATAATTGAAGAAATGGAGTAGTTGAATTAGTTTGGTAGTGGCTGGAGATCAGGAGCTGTTCCTCAGATAAGTTAAGAAGAGGAAAGTTGATTCAAGAGTAGAAGTTATAAATAACAAGACTTCTTGCCAAAAAATATAACTGGAGACTAAGTCAGGAAAGGTTAATGTGGATCAGGTGATTTTTAAATCCTCTAAGGTATGAGGGCTTGTCAGGATGAAGGGAGAGAAAGGCCTGGTCTAGGAACAGGCCAGTTGGTGTGATTAGACAGAGGAAATTGCCTTTTATTTTCGTTTTATTTTGTGACACTTTTCTATGGCTCATGCATGCATTTCTTGAGCCCAAAGGGAGACTGTGTTACTGTGTTAATTATCCAGCAAAAGAGTTTAATTATCAGAGACCTCTATCTAAATTGGTAATCAAGTAGCATCAAACTTGAGTTACCCTATCCTTATCAGTTGCTCTCTGGTCAGTTCAGGAGAGATTTTTACTTATAACAGTCCACATAGAATCACTGGTTGCTCCAGAGTGCACAGACTGAAGACACCTCAGCTACATCACCAACATGACCTGCTTTCCCTTTGGTACATAGCTCCGAAGCAACTTTGATTAATCCTATGCTGGTTGGGCTTCCAATGTAACATTGGGGATAAAATAGAATATTGCCTAAAATATTTAAATGTGAAATCAGTCTATATCTCTCTGATCCTCCATTTACATGTGTAACCCCAGTCCCAAAGCTCATTGGTATTGGACTGTCTCCTTATTGGTAGAGATCAATGCTCCATTTCTGAATCGGGGGGCATAGGGTTTTGATCCCCAGCAATAAGGAGAGAATTTCATGCCAATGGGCTTTGGGATGAGGGTTACGCATGACATATTTTATTCTTTTAGGTGACCTTTCCATATACTAGAAGATTCAGTGATTTAGCATCCTGTGATAACATAGTTTATTGTATATAAAATACAACTGAAAAGATTTCTATATGGAGATTTTCACCACTAACAATTTCCATCTCCTAACCTTCTTCCTTGCTTCCTTCCAATTCTCTAGGTGTGGATAGGAATCGGGGTGGGGGTGGGGGTGGAAAAGGGGGAGATAAAATAACACTCAGCTGAAATTCACAGAAAAAAAGCAAGCAAAGGGGTGATTGTTCCTCCCACCCTAGGACCATAGATTGAAAAGGGAAAGTAGAGAAGATAGTGTCTCTCATTTCACTACCTGCAGGCACATGGCAGTCATTTTGGCTGCCAGACTGCAGTTGCTTTTGGTGATGTTGGCTCCAATTATGGCTCCAATCCTCACTGTCCATTTCAGTCCAATTTCTATAGTGTCCTACTTGAATCTCAGTGTACTTCTATCCCAGAGGAAGTTCATATCACGAGGACAGAGAAAGGATTTTGAAAGAAGCAGGAGAGAAAAAGAAAAAAAGAAAGAGTAGAAAAAGGCAAAAGGATAGAAGCATACAGATATCACCCATTTTAATTGTCCTCCTGCCTTCCAGTCACAGAACACTTGACGCAGGACAGCTTCTACTGTGTCCTCTCTGTCTTAGACAGAGTAGGTACAGTATCTGATTGAGCACCACTCCTACTCAATAAACTCCCTATCACCTCCAGGTTCAAACACAAAATCCTCTGTTTGTCATCCAAAGCCCTTCATAACCCAGTGTCTTCTCCCTACTCTTTCTTCTGCTGTTCTTAGACCGTGCTGCCTACGAGTGACATTGGCCTCTTGGCTATTCAATGAACAAGCCATTTTGTCTCTTTGCTCTGGGCATTTCCTCCATGTTCTCCCTCCTCATCTCTGCTTATTGACTTCCCCAATTCCTTCAGATGCTTGCTAAAATCCTATCTTCTACAGGAAGGCTTTCTCAATCCCTCTTCATTCTAGTGCCTTTCCTCTTTTAATCATTTCTTATTTATCTTGTACATAGTTTGTTTTACATATTTGCTTGCTAGTTAACTCGTTCATTCAAATATGAGCTCCTTGAGGAAAGGGACTATCTTTTGTCTCTTTTTGTATCCTCAGTGCTTAACATAGTGCCTGGCACATAGTAGGTGCTTAATTAATATTTATTGACTACTGGCATCTCTCAATTTCTGCTTCAACTATCATCTTCTTTAGACAATTTTCTGGACTGTAGGATCTCCACAGAGATGCAACAACAACAACAAAGTCACAGAGATACTGGGCTTCATTTTGTTTATAAATAGTACATTGGCATTCAGGCACACATTTTTATTATTTTTGAAAAGTTAAGTCATTTATTTTCAAATATAAGAATTTTAAATATTATCATTTCTAAAGAGAATAACTTCACTTAATTTAGGTTAAGTTTTCTTAAGTTTTGTAACTGAACAAAGTTGTAATTGAACTAGTTCATGGGGATGAAAAATGTTTTCAATGGGATTAAACACACTGTACCCTAGGTGGTGCAATGGATGAAGTGCCAGGTCTGGCATCAGGAAGACTCATCTTTCTGAGTTCAAATCTGACCCCAGATATTTACTATGCATGTGGCCTTGAGCAAGTCACTTAACCCTGTTTACCTCAGTTTCCTCAACTATAAAATGAGTTGGAGAAGAAAATGGCAAACTGGTTCAGTATCTTTGCCAAGAAAACCCCAAATGGGATCACAAAGAGTCTGACACAATTGAAACCACTGAACAACTACAACAAAGAAAACCCTCAACATGACCTTTTTTTTTATTTCTTGTTCTGAAGAAGATACGTATTTCTAACAGAGAATTAGTTGGTCAAGCTCTATCCAGGATATAAGAAAAATCTTAATAATTAAGTTTTCAAAGAATTTATTTTCCTTTTTAAATATTATAGTATTCAATAAAACAGCTTTAAAAATAATAAAATATACAAAAAATTGCATTTAAAAACATAGGTATAAAATGTAATCTTAGCTTAACCACACCCATAAAGGAGGAAGGAAATTTGTTGACCTGATTTCTCATGAGTTGCCATGGACTGTCCCTTTTCTTTGCAGTTAGTCCCTCACATTTTATGTTTCTGGATACACCCAACCCTCCCACTCATGCTAAATTGTTCAGGCTCTTAAGCTTCTGCATCTGTCCATGGATAACAGCCTTGACTGCCTCATTGCGAAAAGTGAGGATGAAGGGATTGAGGACAGGAGTCAGAATATTAGTGACTAAAACAACAAACTTGTTGAGTTCCACAGAGTGAGCCTTGCCAGGTTGAACATAGATAAAGATTGTGCTGCCAAAGCCAATGAAGACCAGGATGAGGTGGGAACTACAGGTGGAGAAGGCCTTTTGGCGGCCACTGGCAGAAGGAATATGCAACACGGTGGGCACGATGTAGCCATAGGACATAAGCGTCACCAGGAAGGAGCTGAGGACAAAGGCCAAAGATAATACGAAGTCCCAGAACTCTAGGAGGGATGTATCTGAGCAGGCTAGCTGTAGCAGTGGGGCATTGTCACAGAAGAAGTGGTTAATGATGTTGCCATGGCAATAGGAGAGCTGTACCCGAGAGAGAACAGTGGGAACCATAGCGAGGAAGGGTGCTGCCCAGGCTGCCCCTGCCAGATGGGTGCATACTGCCCAGCTCATAAGGGTGCCATAACGTAGTGGGTGACAAATGGCCACAAAGCGGTCCAGAGCCATGTCTGCCAGTATGAGGGAAGTGGTAGAGCCAAAGGAAAAGTAGAAGTAGAATTGGACCATGCAGGTGGTAAAGGAAATCGTCTTGGTGGAGACAAGGAGGTCTGACAGCATCTTGGGTACTACAGTCATGGTGACCAAGATGTCAACTAAAGCAAAATTTCCCAGGAAGAAGTACATGGGGGTATGTAAGTGGGCATTAGCAAGAACCATGACAATGATGATTATGTTCCCTAAAAGAGCCAGGAGATAAAGCATCAGGAAGGGCCCATAGAGCACAACCTGCAGCTTGCCAAATGTTGAGAAGCCCAAGAGGATGAACTCAGATGGATGGCTCAGATTTCCCATATTTTCTGACCAGAGTCACCTGTATTTAAAAGAACAGAAAAAGAGCTTTGGGAGGAGGGGAAGGAATTGGAATGAAGACCATAAATAAACTGTAAAAGAAGAGACATAGCAGAAAAGAAAAAGAAATAAGATAAAATTAAGAGAGAGAAAAAGAAATAGAGTAGATTCAGAGAGAGAGAAAAAGATATAAAGAGAAAAACATAGAGAGACATACCCAGAGAGAATGGGAAACAAAAACAGAGACACACAAAGAGAAACCCAGTGAGACATTTTGAAAGAGGAGAAAAGGAATAAAAAAGGGAAAATGAATCAGAGGCTCCTCAAGATGCCCATCAATGTTATCATTTAGGTTTGGGGGTTTGTTGCTACTGTAGTTCAGTAGCTAACCTGCTGCTTCCTTGGATACTTGTTTCTTTGATGTAAACCCTATCTTTGTGGTGGAATGTTCCTTCCCATTTCTTTTCAGTCAACCTCAAAGCTTACTAGTGTTATTGAATTAAGGGCAGGCAGAATATGAAATGAATACACAAAATCCCTTTAGGTTGACCTTTGCTGTCTGTTTTGATAAACAGAGTTCAGAAAAGTCATCAGTCCAGCTTTTTATCTGAGCTAAAAGGATTCTATCTAACCTCAACCCAGTGGGTGACTGGTCTAGTTTTTCTCTAATGGCTTCCAGAGGCATACATTCTACCACAAACTTTAAATGCTCAGTCTAGTAATAGAGCTATCTCACTTTTCCTTATTATTATCAATATTTTCTTTTGTTGCTACTAAAGGCCACTTTACTAACTAACTCCTCTTTTCCACCCCATCCACTCTTTCATGGACTATTGGAAATGTGCCTGTTCATGTTTGTAAGCACATTTGCATGTATGTAAGCATAAAACTCCATATTGCCCATTATCGCATGTCGTTTCACACTCTGAGGGTTCTAAAACTTACAATTATAGCGACTCTTTAGTACTAGTAACCTGGAACATCACCAAAGCTCAAGGGTTATTAGCATAATAGAGATAGAAGGGACTTAAGGACATTGCATAGATGGGAAAACTGACTAAGAGAGGGGCGTTGAACATTGTGGATATGCAATAGATGTTTGTTGAGTTTAATACTTAACTAAGTTGTAAAACGCTGTGTCATGCTATCCTCTACTATTCTGTGGGAATAACTTTCTTAGATTGATGAAGCCTGAACAAATCTCAGATTAAGCTCTCTTTACATGTAAAACTATCATCCTCTTAAAAGTATTCTTTGTCCTTGCTAGGGTCTCCATTCCTTCTATTTCTCAATGTGCTACTGGCCATCTCCTTTAATATGGATTCATGCTTCACATTTTCCTGCTGTAACCCTGTAGTTCAACTTTATATTTTCTTCCACCCTTGAATACATAGCCTCCTGATCCTATGTCACTGCCCAGGCCTGGTCAATTCCCAACCCTGGATCATGGAGGAAGAAAGTCATCCAACTGTTACCACAAGGATCCTATACCCTTGTTTTCCTTGTGACCCTGCGAAGGATCTTGCTTTGTACATTACTGAGAAATATAGGCTTTCACTTGGCTCTTCCACTTCCTAATGCCACTGCTCTATATCTCTTTTCCCTTTAACAGTCAAACTAGAAGAAATTACTGTCTTTGCTCTTGGCTTCCACTTTTACTTCACTCAATTCTCAACTCCAGTTGAGTAGTCCAGTTTCTTGACCTCATCATTCAACCATAACTTCTTTCTCCAAAGTTCCAATGATCTCTTAATTGCTAAATGTGATACTTTTTCTCCATCCTCATCTTCTTGACATCTCTATAACACTGACAGAGATGAACACCCTTTCCTCCTGAATACTGTCCCCTCTTCAAGACATTACCTTCTATTGGCTCTCCTAATTAGGTAACTAGGTGCCCTAGAGGATAGAGTGCTGGATTTGGAATTAAGAAGTCTGGAGTTCATATCTGGCCTCAGACATTTACTAAATGTGTGACAGTGGGCAACAAACTTAACTTCTGTCTGCCTCAGTTTTCTCACCTGTGAAATGAGGATGCATTGTTGTTGTGAGGATAAAATGAGGTAATACTCATAAAATACTTACAAAGCCTTAAAGTATTACATAAATGCTAGCTACTATCATCTTTATCATCTATCCAGACACTCCTTTTTAAACCTCTTTGGTGGAACATCATCCATAGCCTGCCCCCTAACCGATTGTGCCTGTACCCCAAGGTTCTTTCATAAGTGTTTCTTTTCTGTCTTTAGACATTCTCAGTGATCTCATTAGCTTTCATTGTTTCAATTACCATCCCTTTTCAGACAACTCCAAGATCCAGCCCTTAGCTATCTCCCAAGGTCTACTTGTCCATTGTCACATCCCTACCCGACATCTCTAATTGAATTCCTCTAGGCATAATGAACCCAACATGTGTAAGACAAAGCTTATTAATCTTTCCTCCCAAAACCACTCCTGTTAGTGACTTCCCAATCTCCATACACAGAGGTTGTACATAGAATATACAACCATTCTACTAGGCATTCAGTTTTAAAACTTCAGAGTCCACCCCAACTCTGTATTTTCTGTCATTACCCCACCACATAGCCAGTAGTGCAGACCCTTGTCACCTCTTTCCTACTTTTGTAATAGCTTCCTAATTGCTCTCCCCATAGCCAACCTCTCTCCTCTCCAATTCATCTTCCAGAAAGTGGCCAGGATGACATTCCTAAAGCTAAAGTCTGACCATGTCAGCCTTACACTCAAGAGGTTCTAGTGTCTCTCTTTTGCTTTTAGGACAAAATACAGACTCCTCTATTTAGCATTTCATACCCTTAGAAATCTAGCTTCAGTGTACTTTTCCAGGGTTATGTGTTCATACCTTCCACATATTCAATATTTCAGTCAAAATAGATTGCTTACTTGATGCTGGACATGATGTTCTAGTTCCCATCTTCATGCCTTTGCATAATCTGTTACTCATGCCTTGAATTCACACTCCTCTCACCTCTTAGAATTTCTAGATTCTTTTTTTTTGGTCTTCATTTTTAGGCAATTGGGGTTAAGTGATTTGCCCAGGGTCACACAGCTAGTGTCAAATGTTTGGTCTGAGGTCAGATTTGAACTCAGGTCCTCCTGACTTCAGGGCTGGTCCTCTATCCACTGCGCCACCTAGCTGCCCCAAATTTCTAGATTCTTGCAAAACTCGTCTTAAATGCTCCATCCTACATGGCACCTTTCCTCATCATTTGCACTCACATATGTTCAGAATGTAAGCTTTTTCAGGAGAGGGAGTATTTAATGTTTGCCTTCCTATCCCCAGGGCTGGTGCCTTGTACATAGTACATGTATAATTAATGCTTGCTGATTGATTGACATTTTTTGTATCTTTGAGGAATTGAAGGAAGGTCTATCTCGCTATCTCCTTGTCAATGACTTATGTTTTTATCTTTCTGAACTGTTTTTAACCACTTTGGGATTTTTTCCACCTGAAAATAGGGGAATATATATTTTAGTAAAAGGATGACTTATTTGAACCCCTGAGCTCTGAGTGATCCATGGATGCTCAACCTTGCCCAATCAGAACCTTGATTGGACAGTGGTTGTTGCAAAGAAGATATCAATAGTCCTGATAACGTAGGGGGCAGTCTTGCTAACTGTGGGAGTCTAGCAGCTCAAATAAGCACAACAGCAAGGTTGTGTTGGTCTGAGAAAAGACCACTGTTAAAAGATTACTACTGTGGTATACCCATATGTTCCCAAAATGCTTCAGAAAAGGAACATGGTCTAATGGCAAGAGGACTGGATTTGGAGTCAGCAGATTTGGGCTAAGCTACCAAGTCTCTCACTTACTAGCTCTCTGATCTTGGGCAAATTGCTTCACCAAAATTTATTCATCTATAAAATGAGTAGTTGAGATGTTACCTGAAGTTCATTTCAGGTTTCAAATTCAATCAGTGTAATTCACCTAACTTCTTCTGAACCTTAGTTCCCTCTTTTGTAAAATGGGGAAAAAATACCTGCCCTGTGTGCATCACAGAAGAGTTGTGATCATAAAATGAGATAATGAATATGAAATTCATGTATATATTCCTGAGTTTATCTCTCACTCATGGAGTTTCTCTGGTACAAAGTTAGATGTTATGAGGAGAGCAAATGTTCCGATTTCCCAGAAAGGCACTTAGAGGCTTTAGAACTCTTCAGATAAAACTTATCAGTTTGCAGACTGATAATGGGATTAACTGAAGCTGAATGGAATCATTTCATTTTCTACAGTGAAATGGCATTGCAGAGAGGAATACATTAGCCTTTCCATTCTTCCTTTTGTGAAGCTCCTATAGAAGAGAGTTCTATAACCTAAAGGGTCCAGATTCAGAGATGAAGGACTATCTAAGTGGTGCTGACCCCTGAGTAGCCTTAGTGCACATTGTGCTCAATGCTAACTCTGAATTCTGAGCCTAACATTAAGCCAAATCTCAGTGAAAGCTCCTGGCTTCATAATATTGCTTAGCAGGAAACTAATTCACAGTTCAGCCAGTTGAATGAATTGAACCTGTATGGGCTTTATCCTGTTGAGCCTCTCAGCTAGCTCAGTGTTCCCTAAATGTACTTCCCTTTCACTTACCTCTGATGTCACCTAACTGGCACACCACAATTCCTCTTCCTGAGATGTGAGGATCATTGTCCTAAATAGAATTCTTCAGCGAATGAAGGATGGGGAAGTGAAATCTGATTCAGGTGGAGTCAGGTCAACCTGAGCAGACATTCCCCTCTCTCAATGCAGAAGGAAGAGACATATCAAAATAAAACACAACAAAACCCAGAATGACCCCTGTCCTTAAGGTGGACTCTGCTAAAAGCATTGCTATACCTCATAGCAATGTCCAGTGGTAGCATCCAGCTAGGCACAGGAGGGAGCATAAAATTGGAAAGGGCTCCTACTGAGACAAATAATGCTTCTCTTTGAACTCTCACTTTTGTTCAGTGCTTTATCTTCTTCTCCCTGTATGCCTGCTGCTTGCTGCCTGGTTCTTTTTCTCTATTTTTGTTTGGAAGACTCTGGTTACTTAGTACCAATTAGCAGGAATCTGGGCTAGCTGGAAATATATTAGCTTTCTTAGCATATTTCCAATGGGAATGGAAGATGGCATCAAGGAGTCCCCTGGGATTTTGGGACAGCTGTTTGCCATCACTTGCACTAAATACGTGGTTATTTGTCTTGGAGATCTTTGGAGGATGGGAAGAATAGGGTAGAAAAAATGAGAGGAATTTACTATGGTCTTAGCCATCACTAGTTAGAGGGCAGGTCATCTTAGCATTACTTATAGCCTCATCTAAAAGAAAAAAAACAAACAAATAAATAATGCAGGCTAGTCCAGGGGTGGGGAACCTGTAACCTCAAGGCCATATGTGGCCCTCTAGATCCTCGAATGCGGCAGTTTGACTGAATCCAAACTTCACAGAACAGAATTTTAAGTATTTGGATTCAGTCAAAGAGCTGAACTTGGAGACCTAGAGGGCCACATATGGCCACAAGGCAGCAGGTTCCCCATCCCTAATGGCAGGGGTAGCTAGAGGTAGGTAGGTGGTCTTTCAGTTAAAATCAATAATGTTCAGAAGGAACATCTATCTCCATAAACTTTACAGATACATGATGGCGGTTCATGTCTAGGGGACATGAAGATGAGGAAGGATCCGAGATACCTCTTTAGGATTCCAGGTGACTATTTATGTGCTTAATGCATGTATCTGTATACAGTACAGCCTAATTCATTTTTACCCCCCACCCCTCTGTGAAGCTAGATTTGCACACCTCAGCATGGATGTTATCTTCAGGAACCTTGGAATGTTTGTGTGTGTGTGTGTGTGTGTGTGTGTGTGTGTGTGTAAGAATTTTCAAAGTGTGTCAGCTATTTGACTAAGAGGAAGAGAGTGGCTGTGAGGCTGGACATTAACCCTTTTTGAAATGAAACTCTTCCCCTTTGCCGCATCCATGCACCATTTTCCCCCTCCCCTATTTCTGGTTCTATCCTACAGGAGAATCGGGAAATGGAACTATAGAATTCTAGCTGCAGAGGAACCTTTGAATGGCTCATGGGTTTAATTATCACCAGAAAGTGTTATCAGTTGTCAAAGAACAGACCAATCTCTTGCTTACCATTCATAGCCAAACTTAAAAAAAAAAGTCCATATGTCATGCCTCAATGTATTCCCCACACTCTCTCTCTTCTATTCATTTCAATATGTTTCTCTTCCTCATCATGTTGCTGAAATTTTCCCAAAATTCATTAATATTTCAATCTCATAAACTCTTTTCTATGCTTATCTTCCTTGACTCCTCTGCAGCTCATTACCCCATGTCCTCATACCAGATGCTTTATTCTCTATTGGTTTCTGACATTTCACTTCACTTTGGGTTTTATTTCAGATCTCTAACTTCTCCTTCCTTGGTTTCTGTCTTTTCTCTAACAATTTAAGGTGGATGTTCTCCAAGATTCTGCCATCAGTCTTATTCTCTTCCCTCTCTATAGCCTCTCCCTTGGAATTCCCTTGACTTCAACTACTACTTCCATACAGAAGAGTCTATACTTCTAGCCCTGATGTCTCTCCTAAACTTCAGACTCATAATTCTAATTTTCTATGGGATAATTCTATCTGGATGTCTTTAAAATTATTGTATACAAAACTAAGTTTTTATTTTTCTTCTCAAACTTTCTCCTTCTTCAGATTGCACTATTTGAGTAATATCACCACTCACCCAGTCTCTCACATTCTTGGTATCATCTTTGATAATCTCCTACTTCTCATATCTAACCAGATGCCAATTTTATTGCTTAATAATACCCTACCCTACCTTATCCCACCCCATCCCATCCTATCCTATCCTATCATGGAGTAGGTATAGCCCAAGTTATAAAATATTCTGGTGAAAGATCTTATTCCCCTAGAAGAGATGATGAAATTCTCTTCCTCTTGGTAGAGAGGTGGAATACTAAGGGTATGAATTTTGTATACATTGTTAGGTATAGTTGCTGTGTTTGTCAGTTTTACTTAACTATTTTTCTTTATTATAAGAGAGGCTTTGGTGTGAGATTATGAATATTGGGATATAATAGGCATGTAAAATCTGAAAAGCATTACTCCAAGGATGTACCTGATACAGAGAACTCTCTGGACACAAGCCTTATAAAAGTTAGCTCTAGATAAGAGGTACTGGCTCCTGTTTCTCAATTCAATTGAGCTTTCAGTGTTGCATAGTGGGAGAACTTATAGTCAGGAGATTAAATTTCTAACCCCACCCCCATTTCTGATTAGTTGTATAACTTTGTGTAATTACTTTTTCCTGCTTGTATTTCCGTTTCCTCAATTATAAAATGAAAAGGTTAGACTAGATGATTGCCAATTTCCATTTTCAGCCGTAAAATGATACTTTCTATGAATTCAGCCAGTGTAGTGTGAATACAGTAGAACTTGATCACATCTATTTAAGACCAGGCTGATGCAGGCAAAATAGCTATATTTGTTATCGCACGAAGCCAGTTCTTTTTCCTTGCTTCCGAAAGGTATCTTGTTTTTTTTTTTTTTCTGTTCATCATAGATTTAGGAGATGATGGAGGTGGGTAGGATATGGTATAAAATACACAGAAGAGAGATGAACAGGACTAGGTTTCATGAAAGGGAAAAGACACAGACAAATGATATTGGAAAGAGAAGTCAAGGTTGTAACCTGCAAAGTAATTCTGGATAGAAAGGGCTGAGAAAAACAGATGTTTTCCCTTCCTCCTGTTGGATCATGTTAGATTCTGATTGGAATGCATAAGTAGCACCTGGATAGTCAATGAAACTTAAAAAATAAGGAAATTTATGAGCCTCTTAGTCCTCAGAAAAAGTGAGAAAGCTCTGACAAATGATGGGGGAGGGAATGCCCCCTGAGCTTCTTTGGAAGCAGAGCAAAAAAAAAAAAAAGATTAAAAAAAATCACATTTCCTGAGGAAGATCGAGAGAATACAAGAGAGAAGGGAAAAATAAGACTATTCTTCAATAAACATACATATACATTCAAACTGCAGAGTACATATAAATTGCCATTGCCTCTCACTTTCTAAGCATGGAGGTATCCAATAATTGCCACGTCCTCTATTGTATCTCTTTCTATTTCAGTCTGGCCTTAGAAATATTTATTGCTTCTCTGTGAAACAAGGTTAATAGTTGACCCTCATATGTTTCCTTTGTGGAGAAATCACATCTTTCTCTATCATTCTTTTTTTTAAAATTTCTATCCTTGATTCTTAAACAATCAAGAGGTATGGTTTTATAATTTCTCATAAATCATTGAAAGTGCAGCATATCTTTTATTTGATCAATTAACTCTGAGCCTCTACCCAGTTTATAAAAAAGTAATTTATTTAATAAACTGGAGAAACTTCCTTTCCCAAAAGCTTTAATTTGTACCTCTACATAGACCTTTATCTACTGGGCTTAAATAAACAACAAGATTACTGGTGGTCCAATTTATTAGTAGTATAAGAAGTTGGAAGTGGTGGCCTAGGTCAGAAAAATGCATTAGGCTAAAGCTTTTGTGCCAATCAGTATTAGAATTGAGCTAATGAGTGTCCACTACACTTCCAGCCTGGTTGAGGGTGGAACGTATAGTCTCAAACAAAATGAAACAAAAGAAAATAACAGAAACAATCAAATATATAAATAATTATTTTAAAGTGTATCAGCATGAGAAAAAGAAGATAGAGTTGCTTCTAACCATCACTGTGAATTAGTTCTGGAAATAGAGTCCTACCATTCAGCCCTTGAGTTGTCATGTTTCTTCCGAAAAGTTCTCTTCATATTCCTTTTCAAGACAAAGACTTAAAACAGTTCTCTCAGGAAATAAATTCTCTAAGAGAGGAAATTTTCTTTCCTCTTTGTCCTCTCAGAGTCTCTCTTCAGTCCTAACAGGAAGAAGTGAGTTTAAATCCAACCTCAGACCTTTATTAGCTGTGTAACCCTGGGCAGTTAGATTGCTCAGTGGTTAGAGTGTTGGGCCTGGTGCCAGGAAGACTCATCTTCCTGAGTTCAAATCTGACCTTAAACATTTACTAGATGTATGACCCTGGGCAAGTCACTTAACTCTGTTTGCCTCAGTTTTCTCATCTGTAAAGTGAGTTAGAGTAGGAGATGACAAATTACTCCAGTATCTTTACTAAGAAAACCCCACATAGGGTCACAAAGAGTCAGATACAACTGAAACAACTGAACAATAACAGTAGCAACTATGGGCAATTACTGAACCTCTCTGCGCCTTAATTTACTCATGTAAAAAATTAGAAGTTTGAACTAGATGGACTCTGAGGTCTTTTCTGCTCTAAATCTGTAATCCATGACAGGTAATGCTCCAGAATCACTATGAAACTGTTACTATCCCCTCTGACAAATATAGGAGTCTCTTTGCAAAAGGCCTTTGAAGCCTAAAGAATTTATTACCATCCAAAAGATCATAAACGGGTATTTAGGTATCTTCTTTAACAACTAATTTTATTTACTGTTGAGACCACTGAGGGAGAGAAAGAATGCCTGCAGATATAAGAATAAATACATTATGTTTTTAAAGTTTGGGTCAGTCACCCATGTTTGGCATTTTGAAATCATTCTTAACTCTTCATTCTCTCTCACCAAATTCAATCAGTCATCAAGTCTTACCAGTTCTACTTCCACAACATTTCTCACATCAATTCTCTTCGTTCAGCTCAGACTCATTCTCCTAGTTCAGGCCCTCATCACCTCTCACCTAGGATATTGTAGTAGCCTCCTCATTGGTCACTCTGCCTCAAGATTTCCCCCTCTCCAATTCATTCACCACTCTGTTGCCAAAGTGATGTCCCCAAAGTTCATGTTACTTCTGCTCAATAAATTCCTACCACTCCCTAACGCTTCTGGGGTAAAATACAAATGCCTCTCTGTTTGACTTTTAAAACCTTATGCAATTTGACTCCAATAAACATTTCTTGTACATCCCTATCTCTATCTATTCCTTATATATCCCATATAGATGCCATATATATATATATATATATGTGTGTGTATACCTATCCACATATCCACATGCATGCATACACACACACGCACACACACACACACACACACACACACACACACACACACACATCCCTTACCTCCATGACTCAATGATTGCACCAAACTTGTTTTCCCATCTCTCTGTTTTTGTACTAGCCAGAAGTGGAAGTAACAAGCATAGATAGCTTTTTTTCCCCTTGGGGAGTTTGAGTGAGAAAGGGAGGAGAGTTATAGGATGAGAATTTGATAGGGTCTTATGATGATTTTTGAAAGGCTGGAGGAGAGGGGGACAAATAGATAGGAAGGGATTGAAGATTTAGGAGCAAGGGAGGCAACCTAGTAGAGGAAGATATGCAAATATTTATCTGTAGACATATCTGTGTGTGACCATATTGCAATTTAATGATGGAAGTTTATATCTTCATGTATATTTTTATGTGTTTATGCACTTCAGTGCTTTTCTTTTGTGGTTACTAAATAAACATATAAGTTTAGTAACCATTAATAAAAGAACTCAATTATATAAACATATAAAATATCCTTAAAGTCATAAAATACATTTGCAATCTTTCTGAAAGATTTGTATTAATTTTAACAAAATGACAATAAAAAATTCTTTGGTAATATTTTTCATTCCCTTCTATCTTTTGTTTTCTTTGGTTTATTTTTATAGATTTCATTACTTCTAACACTGTTAAAAACCAATCCTGTTAGAAAAGTGTTTATCAAGTCAGGTCAAGTCAATAAGAATTTGACATTTTAAACTCAATTTTAATTTCACTTTTCTGGCAAGATTTCTGAAGCCACCAGCCAAGGTGTAAGGATGTTTCAGGAGGGACTGAAATGCCTACTATCTGTCAGGCACTGTGTTAAACACAAATAATATAAGGAAAAGTGGTGAAGAAGAAGAAGGAGAAGAAGAAGAAGAAGAAGAAGAAGAAGAAGAAGAAGAAGAAGAAG
>NW_020954636.1:419896-559582 GCF_900497805.2 Vombatus ursinus | reverse complement strand
AAGAAGAAGAAGAAGAAGAAGAAGAAGAAGAAGAAGAAGAAGAAGAAAGAAAGAAAGAAAGAAAGAAAGAAAGAAAGAAAGAGAAGAAGAAGAAAACAAAACAAAACCCCAAACTATATATGCTCTTAAGGAGCTCACAGTCTAGAGGAATAACAGATAAGAATAGTTGTGGGAAACATGACTGTAATAATGTAATCAATAGACTGTATGCTGCATGCTGTGAACGAGTTAATTCAGAGTCAGTCAATCAACTTTCATTGAGTATCTAGTGTGTGCCAGACACTGTGCTAAGTGCTGGGGAGATAAATTTGAAAATTCTTAGCTTAATTAAAAACTTAAAAACTTTACTGAGTTGGTCTGTGTTTGGATTTAGTGAAAGCTTATTCAACCTGAAGTCAGGAGGGCCCCAGAATGAGGAATAAAACAAACACAAATTTGAATCTCATTTCTCTAGTGACCAAGAGAATTGAAAGATTTGACTCAGCCTAAAACTTGATCTAGAAAGTAAGAGTGAACTTCCAAGGAAGTGTGGAGGATTGGGTTATAGGTGAAGGCAGGCAAACAGAGCCTGATTATTATTTTAATTCAAGTCTACCTCTTTAGGTAATGTGCAACTACATTCCTTTAACATAGCTATTTTGAATGTAATTTGTGGCTCAAAATTCTCTAGCATAATAGCAAACATCTGAATGTGCCCACATGGCCCAGTGTGCTTGCCACATAGTTGCCTCTGAAAACCATGCCCCATGGGGGTTCTATTGAAGGAACTGGGGATATTCAGCTTGAAGACTTAGAAGGGACATGATTTCCATCTTCTTTGAACATTTCAATGGTTACCATGCCAAAGAGGAATTAGGTTTGTTTTTTTTTTAATCCCTAATAGTAGAATTAGGAACAATGCAGGAAAGATTTAGGGAGGCAGGTTTCAGTCCAACAAAATTAAAAACAGAAAACATCCCTCGCTATTAAAACAGATCTGCAATGGAGCATATTGCTGGTGAAATAATGAGATGCTTCACTCCACCTTCAAGCAGAGACAGAAGGATCATTTTTTTGCAGATGTTGTAAGGAGTCTGTGATTTGGGTAGAGTGTGGGCCAGGTGATATCTGACATCTCTTCTGATCTTTAAAATACAGTGAACAACTCCTCTGAATTTCTTGAACTATTTCATTTGGGGAACCCTGCAGATAGTAAGGTAGCTTTCCTTAAGATCAATAAATGCCACATTTCCTGTATCTGTTTCCCTGGTACCTTCCCCTAGGGAGCCAACTTTGGGCCTAGAAAAAGGATGGCACTAGCACTGAAGAGCCTCCACCTTTGAAGATTACTGGAGTAGAACTACAGAAGTAGATTCTTTTCCTCTTTAAACAAGACTTTTCAAAGTTCTGGGTTCTGATTGGGAAAAAAATCCAAGTTTGTCTGGCTTCCCTTAGACCAGGTCCTGAGGGGATCCCTGCTCCTGGGCTTATTAAAAACAAGAGTTTAAGCAGTGAATCCTCCAGGGTGGATACATGAGTAAAGGAGAGAGAGAGAGAGAGAGAGAGAGAGAGAGACAGAGAGAGACAGAGAGAGAGAGAGAGACAGAGAGACAGAGACAGAGAGACAGAGACAGAGAGAGAGAGAGAGACAGAGAGACAGAGACAGAGAGAGACAGAGAGACAGAGACAGAGAGAGAGACAGAGAGACAGAGAGACAGAGACAGAGAGAGACAGAGAGAGAGACAGAGAGAGACAGAGAGACAGAGAGAGAGAGAGAGAGAGAGAGACAGAGAGACAGAGAGACAGAGAGAGAGAGAGAGAGAGATAGTGTGTGAGTTTCCTCAGCATCTTTTTTGGACTTTTGCTTAAGGTTCTTGGTGAGGTTCATTCCCTTCTTCATTGTGAGTTGAGGGGGCAACATCAATAGCAGGAGCTATTCTAGACTCCATATGGGGTCTCTACCCACAGTTTAAGAAGCACTGGAGGGGTCGCCAGTGGAAAAAGTTTAAGAAGCCCTGTTTTAGAGGACTTGCTCTGCTTCAGTCAGCTGCTAAGAAATATTTGAAACACAGACCCAGCACTTTATGGGAGAACTGCATTCATTTGTGGATTCTCCTGTGAGAGAGGTGAGGATCTTCTTTAATGTTTCCCTCTGTGATGGTGTAGGAAGAGAGGGCAAGGGAACTGAGAAATACTGAGTGCAAACCTCTAGAACATGGGCTAGAAATAAACAATACAATCAAGGTTCTCTTCTCTGAGTCATCCACCTGGGACAGAAGAGGTTGATGGAGTGGAAAGAGTAGCTGGACTTAAGTCCTAGCTCTGCCACCGATAAGCTGTGTCCATGGACAACCTTAAAATTGCTCACCTGTAAAGTGGGAATATCAATACTTGTACCACCTCCACATATGAAATTTGTAAGGAAAGGACTACATAGAATAGGATTTTTTATTGATGCATCTAACTCTCCATGAGATTCTATCTTATTTCATTTGTGTATTATTAGTGTCTCAGGCAGGGTTGTTCACAGAATGGGCACTAAATAAATGTCTGTTTAATTGAACTCACAGCACAGCTCATGGATGTTTGGTCAAGCTTTCTTTTTTTAAAAAAATTTCTATTCACCTATGCTGAATTCACTAAAGCCTTGGGGCAGTCTGACACTGGTCCTATGGGCTTGGGATGCCCTCACTGTTTGTCTGAACAGTAGCTGGAAGAAGGATGATAGAGGAGCCAGATTGCTGTCAAGGATGTGCCGTAGTGAGATTGGAAGAGAAAGAAGACAGTTTCAAGGAGAAAAGGCAGGAGAAACTTTGGGCAGGGATGGATTCCGTGGAAATACTAAACTGATGTTTAGGGATTGATACATAACAACAACAACAAATGTTCATGTTACACTTTAAATACAATATCTAATTTGATCCTCACAATGACTCAGTTGAGGCAAGAAATGTAAGTTTCCTGTTAATTTTTCTTTTCATTATTACATTTTATTTTTAATTTATGGAATAAAACAAGCATTTATATAACTTAGTACAATAAAAAAGATGATTATTGATTTCATCAATATAGGAAGTTCCTAATGAGAGGACTTCTATCAGTGCAGATGAGTATTATCTCTGTGACTTATACTTTGGAGCATTATCTGAAACACTGAACAGGTAAGTGACATGACAAAGTCAATAGGTACCAAATGTAGCACCTGAACCCAGGTCTTCCTCCTTTTGAAACCAGCTCTTTTTCTGTATAAAAATTTGAGGAAGGGGAGAGCACTAATATGTGCGTTATCAGGAAATGCTTTCCATTAGAAAGTAGTCCATGACTTGAGTTTTGGAGGAAGCTAAGAATTCGAGGAAGTTGGGGTGATAAGGGAGTACATTTCCAGACAGGCAAAACAGCCTATACAAAGGCACGTAAGTAGGAAACAGAATGCTAAGTACAGGAAACAACAGAGAGGCCAGATGAGATAGAACATAAGCTATGTGAAGTTGATTGATATCTAATAAATAGTCCTATAAATAGACTGGAGCTAGATTGTACAGATTTTTAGAAGCCATGCTGAGTTTTGAATTTTGTCTAAGGTATGAGAGTCCCTGAAGATTTCTGAGCCCGAGAGTGATATGATCAATCAGGTACTTAAGGAAGATTATTTTGGCAGCTGTGTGCAGGATGAATTAGAGAAAAAAGAAAGTAGAAGTAAGTAGATATATTTACAGTCTATTGCAATAGTCCAGATGAGGGGAGATGAGTCTGACGAAGGATGCTTATTGTGTGAATGGAGAGAAGGGGATGGATGCAAGAGAAATTACGGAGGTAAAATCTACCAACCTTGACAAATGGTTGGGAATGAGGGAGAGTGAGAAGTCTAGGATGATTTTGAGGGTGTAATCTGGGTAGCTGGAAGATAAGTGATGCCTTCAACTAAAAAAAGAACATTTTTAGGAAGAAGAGATAATGGGTTCCACTGGAAATGTGTTGAAGTTGAGATGCCTACATGACATCTAATTTGTGATTTCTAATAGGCAGCTGGGGTTGCAGCAAAGAGTCTCAGAACATTGAAGGGGGCTAGATGCATATATTTTGGAACCACTTGTATTGAGGGACCAATAGGAGCTAATGAGCTCAACACGAGAGCTAGTATAGTGAGACAATATTTGGGGACCTAAGACAGTTATGGGACACACACACACACATACACACACATACACATATATGATCATATTTATTGGGGTGCAAGGGATTGGAGTGACAAGTTAATGGCTAATGATTTAGTAAAGCAAAGTGAGAATGAGTAGTCAGACAGATAGGATGGGAATGAGGATTGAATAATGTCACAAAAGCCTAAGCATGAGAGGATAATCTCAAAGGAAGGACTGTTTAGGAGTGAAAGGACAAGGAAGAAAAATGGGAACAAGACTTAGCAATTAAGAGATCATTGGTTACCTTGGAGATAACAATTCATTTGTTGTGTCTTTGGAAGTCAAGTTTTAATGGGTGAAGAAGTGAGTGGGAAATGAAGAAATTAAGGCAGCAAGTCTCGAATTTAGGATTTCAGGACTTATAGTTCTCTAAATTGTGGCTCTGTCTTGGCTATTCCGGCTTGCTCCCAGCTCACATCTCTGTCTCTGTCTCCATATTTCCTTTCTAGGTTCATCCTCTTTCTGTCATGAATGCAGATTGACTTCTTGGTGGTTTCCTTGGCTTCTGGGAAAATTGATATCATTCTATCTGGTTCCATATACTGAGCTTAGCTAAGTACTGAATAAAACTACTGTTAGCACTAATTTCAAAATGTTAATGCTAGACATTAGTATAACTAAAGCAGACATTTAAAATAGAACATATGGAAGGTGACATGAGGATTGCACCTAAGAACATCCAAGAAGGCATGAGAATATATGAGTGGGCTATCATCCTGGCTATATATAGATGAAAAGAAGACAACAATATCTAAAATGGGAATTATAGGAGAGGAGATGGATTTTAGAGGGAAAAAGTTGAACCTGCAAATCAAGAGATCTGGGTTCTATTCTTACCTCTGCTACTGACCAGATATGTGAACTTGAACAGCAAACCTTACCTCTCTGACCATGGTTTCTCATCTATAAATGAGTGAGGCTCGACTGCATGACACAGAAGGTTCCTTCTGACCATAAGATTCTAGGGTGTCTCTAGTAATTAAAGTGTTTATGAATGATATAAACTAGGTACTTAATTATTGAGGAAATATAGCAGGAGACATCTAAAGTTGAGTAGTTTAAGTCTTTCTATTCCCATAAGGTGAGTGGGGGTCTGAAGTAAGATTTAGAAGAAGAGGAAATATAGATTGGTTAAAAATACAGAATTTGGGGGGTTCTGAATTTGGGAAAAGGAATGGATTGTCGAAAGAAACAAAAATTATAATAAGTAAGCTATTGTTAGGAGGTCAGGGCAACAATGGCAGGTTGTCTGGCCACAGTGGCAAGTTAAAGCCAAATTGTAAAGAGATATAGGGGTTTCTGTGGGTTTTTGTGACTGCTATGCTAACTATTCTGTGCTATGTCATGTTTCATATTCATAGCTCAGAAGGTAAATTCATTCATTGGCATTTGGTTATGGTTATCAGATTAACAATTAGTACCAATGTCTTGCCAATGAAAACTGATCTTGAAATATATCCCATGAGCAGGCAGGGGATATAGCATGCTCTAGATCTGTCTCTATACTTTTGGGAATTAGGACTTCTTACTGATAATGTTAACTTTCTTTTGCCCTCTAGCTGTCAGAAAGAAAAGAGGATCGAATGGTGGGAAATCACTCTGGAGTCATCAGATTTTATCTTGAAGGCTTTCCAGGCTCTCCAGAGTTCCGCCACACACTCTTTGCTATCTTCTTCTCCTCCTTCTTTGTGACTTTAATGGGAAATGTGGTAATCATTGTCATTGTCTGTGCTGATCACCGACTACGCTCCCCCACGTATTTCTTTCTTGGTCACCTTGCTCTCTTGGACATCCTGATTACCTCCACTATCATTCCTCCCATGCTAGGGGGATTGTTAATGTCTGAGATGCTGACTATGTCTTTTTCAGCCTGTGTCACTCAGCTCTTCTTGTATCTCTCTTTGGGGACAATAGAATTTGTATTAATTGGAGCAATGGCAGTAGATCGTTATGTAGCAGTCTGTAACCCCCTGAGATACAACACCATCATGAACAGTCAAGTTTGTCTCTGGGTGGTGATTTTGTCTTGGGTCTATGGGTTTCTTTTTCAAATCTGGCCAGTCTATGCTACTTTTCAACTGTCCTTTTGTAGGTCAACTCTTGTGAACCATTTCTTCTGTGAGAGAGGCCTATTGCTCAAGCTTTCCTGTGATGACACCATTTTCCTAGAGTTTATTCTCTTCTTGCTGGCCACTGTCATTCTCTTGGGCTCTTTACTTCCAACTATCATCTCCTACACTTATATAGTCTCTACTATTTTAAAGATCCCTTCTGCCTCTGGCCAGAAGAAGGCCTTCTCCACTTGTGCCTCTCACTTCACCTTTGTGGTAATTGGTTATGGCACCTGCTTATTTCTTTATGTAAAGCCCAAGCAGACCCAGGCAGCTGAATATAACAAGGTTGTCTCCTTGATGATTTCAGTGGTAACCCCATTCCTGACACCCTTTATCTTCACTCTACGGAATGATAAAGTCAAAGAAGTTCTGAGAGATGGAATGCAACGCTACTGTCATCTCTTTAAGGGTAAGCCCTTCCCAAGGGACATTTCAGTGACAACTGTATACATTTTAGATTTCTTTGAGTACTTCTGAATCTTTATTCTTTGATCTAGTTCCACGTCATAATCTTCAAATAGTGTTGGGTTCTCTTTTCCTTGGAAATATTCAAGGCAAAATTAGTGGGCATGTTCTCTCTCCTTTTGGTACTTTGTTCCCAGTTGGCACCAATATCATCATTTTGTGTTTGCTGAAATGTCACTCAGTTTTGAAGAAGATTATCAGCTGGAGAATGAGTAGGAAGTGAAAAGTTTCTAGTAAGAAGTGGAACAGATTTGTTTGATGCACTGACCTCTTTTCCTCCCCAAATTGATTTCCTCTGCAGGACCTTGACAATCAGAACCACAAAATTGTAAATGGTCATTAGCTCTACACCAATTTTACCCCAAACCCTTCAAATACTATACTACAGTCTCTGGAGAGACCTTGACAAATGAATATTTCATCCCAGATAAACTGAGGAAGAGCCAACAAAGGAGAATCAGGGGGAAAATATATACATACATATATATAGACTACAATAACACAATTCAAAACAACACTAAAACACAGTTGAACTTAATTTAATGGCAATACCCAGAGGACAGACACTGAAATATACATCCCTTCTCTCAATTAAAAGATTACGGATTATTGGAGAAGAATTTTGCATACAGTGTCAGATAGGGTCACTGCATTGGTTAGTTTCTGTATAAATGATTTTCTTTGTAGCAAAGGTGTGTGTGTGTGTGTGTGTGTGTGTGTGTGTGTGTGTGTAGCCATGTGTGAGTATGTGCTGTTTCAGAATGTGTATGGCATAAAACAATGGTCTTCAAACTTATTTGATCATATAATCCCTTAGTAAAATTTTGTGAACACTCCCAATATATGTATGTTTACCAATTTATTAATTATATAAATGCATTTGTATAAGTATGTATATTATAAATAAAACAAATTTAAATGGATGAGATAAATGTGAAATAATATTTTATTTATTAATGGGAAAAACTCAGTAAAATGTCATTTTTAATAATGAACAATGAAAGCAATATGATTTAACATCCTTCATTATTTCTGGAACTCTTGGTTTAAAGCTTTGTGATGCAATGATTCAAAAGTCATGATCTAGGTTCAGTTTATGTCAATACTTGGTATTAAAGGCTGCCATATCTGAAAAAGATAACTCACAAAGATACATCAAGAAAAATGAACGAATGAATGCATGCATGAAAAGCATTTGCTAAAAGTCCTTATACTAATCACTGTGATAAGTGCAGAGAATACAATAACACAAGCTATCCAACCCTAGCCCAGATGATTGAGGAGGAAGATATAGGGTAAGGGTAGAAAAGACCCAGGGTTGTTATGGAACCAGTTCTAACCAGCTCTTACCTCCTGTTGACATTTCAATGTGAGCATTCACACCTCAGAAATGAGCAATTCTACATATCAGAATTTGATATATTGTTTTCTTGATTGTCAAGACTTATTATGAAAATGTTAACAATTCAGTTTAAGTGTGTGAGTATACTTTTTTTTTTCTTTTGAGATCTTCTATTTATCAGAACTCCTATATTGCTCTATAAAAATTGCTTAATCTCAGCAGGAGTGCAACACAAGGCTCAGGGAAAGAAGTCATCATCAGATTAGAGGCATGGTGACTACAGGCTAATAATAACAATAATAACATTATTAGCAGACTTTCATATGGTGCTTTAAGATTTGCAACTGCTTTACATCCATTACCTCATTTGAGACTCACAGCAACGCTAGCTTGTATCCCACTTGTACAGGGAGAGAGTAGGGATAGGTTAGGAACATTTCATTTATAAAAGAAAGAAATTCCATTTCCCCTATCACTCACAAGAAAATAAGTGGAAGTATAGAGACCTGAACCAGATTAAAATGGCTAGATTTGGTTCATGATGCCCTCTGTCCTGATTTTTATCTCCTTTCCCATTTCCTCAATACTTGTCCACATCAAATCTCTTTGGCTCTTCAAAGCCTCTCATTGCAGCCATCCACCTAGGCCTGTCTTCTGTTCCATTTCCAAGATTGACTGCTTATTCCTAGATATTCTCCTCCACCCACACCACATCAATTTTTTCTTCTTAGTATATCTAATAGATTAATTTAATTAGCTTATTCTCTTAATCTAATAGAATGGCTAATTAAGAGTCACCTACTCCTTAAACCTCTGGTGTAAGGTGTAAGCAACCTTTTCAGGCCTGCTCATCCACCTTTGGTGTTCACCTGATTCACCTCACTCTTACCTGTGGCTTCAAGAAACTGTAGCATGGGCCATGGCCACATTCTGACAGACTTTCTTGGCAGATGGACTAAATAAGGTTGAGAGTAATTGACAGGCTTCAAACCTGTCAGTGAGTTAGGGGGACATCTATCCCAAGAATGTTAAGATTTTCCATAGAGGAATGTGTGGATGAGAACAATTTGGTCTAGCCGCCATGAAGGTGGATGAAACAGGTACTGTGTAGAGCTTAGAGCCTGGTCAGGTGTTAGAAGACACCAAGGCCATTTATTGCACCCCAGGCCATCACCAGTTGTCTTGACTTTTGTCCTACCACTAGACTTCAATGACTCAAGAAGAAAGAGTAAGACTGACAACTTTTTGCAACTGTGCCTCATCTTAATACAATTAACAAGTTAAAATGTCACCCGTGATGTCATTTATCCTCCTCAAAAATAAAGGACAAATAACAACAACTCTTCAAGCCTCTTGGCTTAACTTGAAATAAAATCCAAAAGATGGAATTTCCAGTAGTGTGAGAGAAATTTCTGGAAGAGTAATCTTTCCTTAACTTGTACCATTCAGGCTTCTTTAACAGGCCTAGGGCTAAGGGTTAGGAAAGAATTCCTTACAGAATGGGGCTGAAGTGTGTTGGCTGCAGACCTGAGGGAAAACTGTTTGGGTTTGGCTGGCTGAGGGTGCTTTCAAAAGATAGAGAAAGGGATAAAGCTGACTCTAGGCCACATTTTGAAGACTGGCTATGGTATTCCTCCTCTCCCCTTATATATGCTCATTTATTTTTTGTTCCTTTAGCATCCTTGTTAATTTAACCTCTTTGCTCTCCAACTTTCATATGACTTTATCACATTTTCACTGTTTCTGTATATTTTTTTGGTAATCTTCCTATCCACTAGTCCATTCTCTCTGCAAATCTCCAGCAGTCTTCATGCTTCCAAATTTCTCCCCATCCATTTCTATGCTGTAAACCACCCAATTCCCTTCATCAAAATCTCAATTCATGTCAACTAAATTTTATCTGATTAAAGTAATTCACATAGTATGAATGACTAATTCACATGGTTTGAATAACTCCTAGCTTTGCCCATGAGTGGTCTTGACCTTTGTCTTGCCACTGGACTTAGGTAATTCTAGAGGAGAGTGTGAGGTTAATGACTTTGAATAGCTCTGCTGAACTCCTACCCAGTTCACTCACAAATCAAGACATCACCCTCATGATGTCATTGGTCCTCTTCTAGAATGAAGGCTGAACAACAGCAACAACAAAAACAGTTTGGCCCATTAGCATTGCATGCATGAGGGTATATATTCAGCACACATGTATCATAGGGCAACTCACACCTCTGACCTTGCAGGGCCACCAATATGTCATTAAATTGTTCTCCTAGGCTATTCCTTGGGCTTTCTGTCTCTGCTGCTCCCTGCCTTTCCCTTTCTTCTGGGCTTCTCTTGATGTTGCCATAAACTGAGATTCAGCTGGAATCCTCACCTGAGATGCTACCTCTTCCCTATAGGAGGAACAGACAACACATTTGCCTTGTCTTTTATGATTCACAAGACAAGGGCAAAGCTTCAAATCTTTTAGACATATAGGGGATTCTCTCTCTCTCTCTTTACATATGTGTGTGTATGTATATACATATACATATATGTGTATACGTATACACACACACACACACACACACACATATATATATACTCATTACATTAAGAAAAAGTATCTTTATCTCCACAAGGAGAGAAATGCATATCAGTTTCCAGAGGTCCTCCAAAGGCCAAAATCTTTTGCAGATCATCCAGTAAACCAATTAGAACTCACAGGGATTTAGTTTGTCTTTTTAAACTCACTTCCTTCTGCAAGCAGGAACCACATCCTTGACCCCAAGGCTCTATCTGACTTAGCATACCAGATAGCATACCATCATCTCCTAACTGCCAACCTATAGTCCCCTTCAAATAATTTTGGGGCTACCATTGTCAAACCCTAAAGGGCTTTGTAGGTCTGAAACACTGTAGTTTTCTTCAGTCCCTAAGATCCTTTCAGTTTGATGATATATATGAATGGAATTGGAATGAAGAAGGAGGCGAAGGAGATGCAGACCTTCTGTGGGGCTCTAGTTTCTTGTTACAGATTTTTGTTTTTTACAGGATGTATGGATGACTACCTCCTCCAAGTTTTGAATCATCCTACTCTTAAGTCACAGCACAGTCCCTTATATATTCCAGATTTGACAGAGGAAAAAGAAAGTTGCAGCCCAGGAGAAAGCAAATTTGCTTTTCCTTTCTTTCTCACTTTCTCCCTACCTCCAACCCTCTTTTCTGCTGGAGGGAGAGCTAAAATGTTGCCTTACTTCCTCTTCTCCTGTTGTGTTCCTGTGTGGAATCTGCAGCTCAGGCTCAGTTATCATCCATCCTTAATGAAGGCAGACAACTTCCACCCCAGAGGGAAGAGTACTGACTTGCTGAGAGGTTAAGTATCTTTCCCATGGTCATAAAGCTAGTTTGTGTCAGGGGTAAGACTTGAACCAATTCAATCAATCAGCACATGCCAGGCACTCTACAAGGAGCTAAGGATGTAAATACAAAAATAAATAAAATAAAATAAAAAAAGAATCAATACCCACTCAAAAGGAGATTGCTTTGTAATAGAGATTACAATAAGTCGCATATTAAGTATAGATAATAAATTTAAGGAAAATAAATACAAATAAATACATAGTAAAATAAAGGATAATTTGGGAGGGGTGGCATTGGCATTTGGTGGAATCTGGAAAGGCTTCATGTAATAAAGTGGTGTTTGAGCTGCATCATGAAGAATGAGAGGAATTGTAAAGCAGAGATAAAGAAGGAGTATATTGCTAGAGTGGGGAATGGCCAATGAAAAGACCTGGAGATAGAAAACAGAGAGAGCAACAGAGAGGCATATTCAGCTGGATCCCCGAGTGATGGTCAAGGAGTAATGTACAATGAAGCTGGAAAGATAGTTTGGGACAAAGTTGTAAATTTTTTAAAATGCTAAATAGAAGAGGTCATATTTTATCCTAGAGGCAATAGGGAGCCACTGAAATTTATTAAATAGGGGAATAAAGTGGTCCTCTTTGTACTTAATGAAAACCACTTTGGCAGCTGTGTGGAGGACAAATTGGACTGTGGAGAGGCTTGAGGCAAGAATCTAATTAGGAGAGTGTTGCAATAATTTAAGGGGGAGGTGATGAGAGCCTGAACCAAGGTGGTAGCTGTGCAAGTGGAAAGAAAAGATCAGATGGAAAAAATGCTATGGAGGAGGCAAAGACAAGAAGTTCTGAGGTTATAAGGGAGCTTATGAACCCAGGAAATTAGAAAAATAGTGCTGCCATCAGCAGACATTTAAACATTTGGAAGAGGAGGGTGTAGGGGATGAAAGATAACACAGAATTTAGACAAGTTGAGTTTGAGATGGCAGTCTTTATTAAACACCTAATATGTGCCAAACACTGTGCTAAAGTTCTGGGGATACAAAGAAAGGCAAAAGAGAGACTCTGCCCTTTAAGAGCTCACAGCCCAGTGGGTGCTGTCTTCAGGATGTCCGATTTTAAATCTCCTATAGATAATTGGAGGCTAGGCCTGAACCTCAGAAATCTAAGGGAGTTACTGCTGATTCCTTATGGGTTGGTTTTTTGTACTCAAGCTTCCAGTGGGCTCTCAATAGCCTGAGTCCTAGTACCTTGAGTTAATTAAGTTCAAGGATGGTTTCAGTATCTTTTATGGAAAAGCTATCCTAGTGTGCATTGCAGATATTGTGCCAGGGAACTGATATTTGGATTTTGAATCAGAAGTCTTGGTTTAAAATATCACCCTGGGCAAAACACTGAAGTCTCTAGGTCTTGGTTTCCTCATCTATAAAATGAAGTGGATTAGATGAAATGACCTCTAAGGGGGTCCTCTAAAGGTCTATTCTAGCTCTAAAGCTATGATTCTATGATTTTTATGACACTTTTTTGTGGCTAATGACTGTATTTCATAAGACAACAAAAATCTTGGATTACATTTTTCTTTTTAAATTTTTTTCTTTTTCCCTCAATTACAGGTAAATAAAAAATTAACATTTATTTAAAAAATTTTGAGTTCTAAATTCTCTTGAGCCCTCCCTCACCTTCCCCCTCTTTGAGAACATAAGCAATTTGATATAGATTATACATATGCAATCATGCAAAACATTTCCATAGTAGCCATGTTGTGAAAGAAAATGCAGACAAACCAAGCAAGAATAATAAAGAAATTTTTAAAAAGTATGCTTCAATCTGCATTTTGACCTGATCAGTTCTTTCTCTGGGGATGGATAGCATTTTTCATCATAAGTCCTTCGGAATTGTCTTGGGTTTTTGTTTTTCTGGCAATAGCTGTCATTCACAGTAAATCGTTGTACAATATTGCTGTTACTTTGTACAATGGTCTCCTGGTTCTGCTCATTTCACTTTGCATCAGTTCATGTAAGTCTTTCCAGGTTTTTCTGAAAAGCATCTTGCTCATTATTTCTTATAGAGCAATAGTATACCATCACAATCATATAAAACAACTTGTTCAGCCATTCTTGGATTGCACTTTTCTATGAATATTTGGATTATGTTAATTTGTTTGTTTGCATTTATAAGAATTTTCATTCTATGGTACCTATGTGACTAAGCAGTAGAAAGTAAAGTTTGCAGGCTGAGAGGCTTGACAACCATGACCTTTTAAATGAAATTCCTAGCATGAAAATTTAAGGTGTATGTTCTCCAATATTCTGCCTTCATCTTCTTTTCTTCCCTCACTAAAATCCCATCCTTGGAAATATCTCTTACCCTCTTGATTTCAGGTACCACTTCCACACAAGAAAGTCTCAATCTTTATTTCTCATCCTGATTTCTCTCCTAAACTCCAGACCCATACCTCCAATTTCTGTTGGGATAGCTCCGTCTGTATGTACTTTAAAATCATTATATACAAAACTGTTTTTATCTTTCCCACAATTTTTTCCTCATTTTTATTGTAATTTTTGTGCCAGTAATATCGTCTTTTACCCAGTATTTCAAGTTCTTGGTGTCATCTTTGATTATTTCCTTTTTCTTATATTTAACCAGGTAAAATTCCAATTGTGTCTGCATATAAGATATGATACATGATATTATATGATATCATATGATGGAGGAGCTGTAGCCTAAGCTATGCATTATTTTAGTGAAGAATCTTATTCCCACAGAAAAAAATGAATAAACATCCTTCTTCATGGCAAGGGTGGAATACTATGGATGCAAAATTTTGTATACATCATTAAGCATGGTTGCTGCATTTGTCAGTTTTGCTGAATTGTTTTTATTTTTATAAGAGTTTGGAGGTAAGATTATTAATATTATGATATGGCAGTCATACAAAAATCCAAAGGCATCAATAAAACTTTTTCAAAGTACTCCAAGGAAGTAACTGATATAGAGCATCAGGACATTAGTCTTGTAAGGTTTAGCCCTGGATGAGAAGAACTGGCTGCTTCTTCTTGATTAAATTCTGTTTTTTCTTATTTCACAGTATAAAGAGCTTTGGAGAAAAATTTCTAATACTTTCCTTATTTCTAATTAGTCTAACTCTATAATTAGTGAGTTTTTTCTGCTTGGGTCTGGTCTCAGTTTCCTTAACTCCAAAATGAAAAGTCAGACTAGATTGCCAATGTCCCATTCAAGCTACACAATACTACCTTCTATGAATTTAGTCAACATTAGTGCAGTGTGGATATAGGAGAACTTGGCCATGTCTACTCTACCTGAGACTATGCTGATGAAGGCAGGAGACCTATATATGTCATCACACAAAGTCAGCTTTCTTTCTTTCCAAAAGACTTCTTTTCTTTTCTGTTCATGGTTTGGGAGATGATGGGGGTGGGGTGAGAATATGGGTTGAAATACACATAAGAGAGATGAACAAGGCTAGGGTGGGTTCATGAAAGGGGAAAGACACATAAACACAGAAATATGATATTGGGGACAGAGGTAAAGCTTGCAACTTGTAATGAAAATAACTCAGGGAAGAGAGGATAGAGAAATAATATCTTTCTCTTCCCCCTGTGAAACCATTTTAGATTCTGACTGGTATACATAAGAAGCATCTGGGAAGTAAATGAAATTTAAAAAGCAAGGAAATTTATGAGCCTCTTAGCCCTTGGGACAGGTGAGAAAGCTCTGATAAATGATGAAGGAACTAATGCCTTTTGAGCTCCTTCAGAAACAGAGGGGAAAATATACATTCAACCTTTTGAAGGAAGCTGCAACAACAAGAGAAAAGAAGAGAAGAAAAAATATGACTACTTTTCAGTAAATATATATGATACATTGTAATATAGATTCAACTGCAAAATACAAAACAACCACTTTTGCTTTTACTTTCTAATTGTGGAGGTGTCTTGTAATTGCTCTGTGTTCTATTGTATCTCTTTGTATTTTAGTTTGCAAATATTCTTTTGCTTCTCTCTGATACAAGATTAATGGCTGACATCTCATGTATCCTATATAAAGTGATTACTTCTCTCCATTTTCTGACAGGTAATTCTTTTATTTATTCTCTTCATGGGTTCTAAAACAATAAAGGAGTATAATTTGATATTTTCTTATAAATTACTGAAAGCATAACATGTTTCATTTAATCCAGTAGTATTTAACTACTACCCAATTTATGAAAAAGTTATTTATTAAATCAACTGGAGAAACCTCTTTTCCCATAAGTTTTTACTCATACCACTCTCTTTATAAACCTCTTTCATCTCCTAAGCCAAAATAAACTTCAAGGTTACTAGCTATATAACTTGTCAACTGTGTAATGAACTGGGAGTAGTGGCCCAAGGTCAGAAGAATGTAGCAGGTTTTGCCCCAATAAGTATTGGAATCAAGCCAGCAAGTGTCCACTGCATTTCTAGCTTAGGTGAGGTTGAGAGATCCAGTCTTAAACAAAAGAAAACATTGTGAGAAACAAAAATACCCATATACATAAATAAGTATTTACACTGCATTGGCAGTGAGAAAGAGCAGAGCCAACATCAGTTCTAAACATCCCTGCTACTGGTGACTTCTCCTTACTTCTGGAAACAGAGTCCTACCATTCAACTCTCTGGTTGCCAATTTATGTTTCTTCTTAAGAACACTTTTCATATTTCTTTGCAATACAAAGACTTAAAACACTTCTCTCAGGAAAGAAATTCTCTCTGTCCTCTCAGAGTCTCTGTCCAGCCCTGATAGGAAGAAATGAGTTTAAATACTATTTCAGATATTTATGGGCTGGGTGACCCCGGGCAATCTCTGTACCTTAGTTTACTCATTTATAAAATTAGAGGTTTGGGCTGGAATGCTTCTGAGTTTTCTTCTAGCTCTAAGTCTATCACCCTACGATCTCATGACAGGTAACTCTTCAGAATCACAGTTAAGTGTTTATTCTCTCACGATCCCTCTTACAATTATTCCCTAAGAGAATTCTTTCTTAGAAATGCAATAGTTTTTGTGTGAGATGCCTTTGCAGCTGCCATTGCATGTATATAGTTTGGTGACCACTTAAAAGATTATCACAGAATACTTAAGATTCTTCTCTATCAATCAAGTTAATTTACTCTTGAAAACAATGAAGGATCAGAGTAGGAATTCCTATGGGGATAGAATACATTGCACCCTAAAAAGGTTAGGTCAGTCACCCAAGTTTGTTACACTGAAGTCAATCTTGACTCTTCAGTCTCTAACACCGACCAAATTCAGTGACCAAATCTTACTAATTCTTCTTCCAGAACATCTCTCATATCAATTTTCTTCATTACATATACCGACTCACTACACTAATTCAGGCCTGTGTCACTTCTCAAATGATGGCAGCAGCCTCATTATTCTCTTTCTCAAGACTCTCACCTTACCCATTCACCCACAGCAAGGTTGTCAAGTGATTTCGCTAATGCTCTCATCTAATCGTGCCATTTCTCTATTCAATAAACTTCAACCACTCCCTAATACCTCTGGAGTCAAATATAAATTGCTGTTTGACATTTGAAACACAACACATTTTGGCTACCATAAACATTTGCAGCCTAAATATCTATTGCTTCACTACATGACTTGATGATCCCTCCAAACTAGCCTCATTGCTCTTTCTTCCACATGCCTCTCCATCTTCCATCTCTTTACTTTTACACTGGTTAAAAGTGGAGGTAACAAGCATGGACAGTTTTTTTCCCCTCTGGGGATCTTGGCTGAGAAAGGAAGGATAGTTTGATACAGTCTGGTGAAGATTTTTGAAAGGATAATTAGGCAACAATTGAAGGTGGCAATTTGCTAGAAAAGGCAGTGATTATATATAAATCTATGTGTGTGTGTGTGTGTGTATATATATATATATATATATACCCATATGTACATATATTACATATTTGTATGTGTGTAACTACATATTAATCTGGAAGAAGTTTATGTCTTCATGTATATTTCTGTATTTTTAAGTACTTGGATGCTTTTATTAGTGGTTACTAAGTTTGTAATAAACATAAGTTGAATAGCTACTAACCAAACAACTTAAATTTATAAAAACATATAAGTGTATGCATAAAACCATAAACTTTATTTACAATGTTTTAAAATGTTTGTATTAACTTTTATAAGAGAACACAAGTGTCATAGAGTTTTTTCATTCCCTTCTGTCCTTTTTTTCCTTCATTGTATTTTTACAGATTTCATTACTGCTAGTGCTATTAAAATCTAGTCTGTTAGAAATGTGTTTGTCAAGTAAAGTCAACAAGTAGAATTTCTTAATCCAATTTTGATTCTGCTTTTCTATAAGAGTTTCTTCAGCCACCAGCCAAGGTACCAGGGGTGATTGCAGGGGTGATTGACATGCCTACTGTGTTCTAGAGACTGTCCTAAACACTGCAGATACAAAAAAGGAAAAAAAGAGTCCCTATCCTAAAGGACTAACAAAACACAATAGCTTTGGGGAACATGATTGTGATCATCTAGAAAACAGTTGGTATGTTGAGAAGAGAGACTAATTTATAGCTTAAGAAACTCTATTGAGAGAGTGTTTTGTTGGCTTTTGTTGAAGGTTCATTCAATCTGAAGCCAAGAGGACCCGAAACAGGGAAAAAATAAACACAGAAATAAATCTTGTTTCTCTTGTGACCAAGGGTATTGAAACAATTGGCACAGCCTAAAAGTGATTTAGAAGGTAATGGTGAACTACTGAGGAAGTCTAAAGGATTGGGTTACAGGAGAAGTTAGTCAATCACGAGGGTGAAACATTGATTATTGCTTTAATTCAAGTCAACGTCTTTTAGTAATGTGGGACTATATCTCTTTAATGTATCTATTTTGAAAGTAGTTTGTTTCTCAAGATTCTCTTGCACAATAGCAAAGGAATATGCCCCAAATGGTTGATTCTGTTTAATCTTTTGCTGGAGATGTAGGAGAAACACAAAGGCAATGGTCTGAATCCCCTTTCTCCTTGTAGGAGAAATCACCTTTAAAATCTTGCTGGTGTCTGTAGACATTTTGACAGAAAAGGAAGCTCAAATGTGGATTAAGATATCTTTTGTTTCGAAGCTCTTTGGGGGGTCTATGTTTAATTACACCCTACCTCTTGGTCTTATCTAAGCCTGCTGTACCTCTCCCCCACTGCCTCATTTATACTTACTCCTATGCCCTCCCCCCACAGAAAGTATCTCCAAATTACCCCTATTTTCTTTTTTTTTTTTTTAGTTTTTTTTTTTAGGCAATTGGGGTTAAGTGACTTGCCCAGGGTCACACAGCTAATAAGTGTCAAGTGTTTGGTCTGAGGCCGGATTTGAACTCAGGTCCTCCTGACTTCAGGGCCGGTGCTCTATCCACTGCGTCACCTAGCTGCCCTTCCCTATTTTCAAAGATGTAGAATATTTAGGGAAAGAGTACTTGTCCTTATACTATGCATCCTCTTCTATTTTTTTTTTTTACCCTTCATCTAGTTATCTATCTTCTCATTCATTTGGCAAATATTGATTAAGCAGTTATGAGCTGAATAACCTTACTTAAAGATTCATGATATGTGTAAGAAAGTTATATCTTGTTCCTAATGATGACTAGTACTCAAGAAGTGGTGTGAAGGCACTATCAAGGACATGAAGAAATGGAAAAGAAAGTGATCCAATCAGATCAGAATAAGATTGAGAGACAGTAGTTATGAGGTCATACCCAGTAACCTAATCAGACCAAAATTGGAGTATTGGGTTCATTTTGGAGTGCTGAATTTTAGGGATGAACATTTGTAAGGTGGAACAAGTTCAAAGACAGTGACAAAGTAGTGATGAAACTGAAAAGGAAGAAAGCAAACAAATATTTATTAAGCACCTACTATGTATCAGGCATTGTTCTAAGCGCTTCATAAATATTATTTCAGTTAATGATCACAATAACCCACAGAGGTAGGGGATATTATTATCCACATTATTATCCATATTATTCACATTGAAGAAATTGAGGCAGATAGAAGTTAAATGACTTGCCCAGGACCACACACAGGTCACACAGCTAGCAAAAGTCAGATTTGAACAGATTTGAACTCAGCTCATCTTGGTTCAAGGCCTTGTGCCCTTGCGGTACAGTTGTCTCTGAAAACCATATTCGATGGGAGTCTGTTGAAATAACTGAAGATATTCATCTCGGAGTAGACTTGGTGGAGACATGATCTCTATCTTCACATATTTCAATGATTACCATGCCAAAGAGGGATTAGATTTGTTTTGTTTGTCCCAAATGGTAGAACTAGGAAATATTTAGGAAAGATATAAGTAGACAAGTTACAGTCCAACAAAATTAAAAACAGAAAACATTCCTATTAGAGCTGACCCACAATGGAGCACATTGCTGGTAAAGTAATAAGATGCTTCACACCATCTTCAAGCAGAGACAGAATGGTCGTCTTTCACAAATATTGTAGACAGTCTGTGATTTGGGTATTGTTTGGGGTCAGATGATATCTGACATCTCTTCTGGTATTAAAATTCTATGAACAACTCCTCTGAATTTTTTGGGCTATTTCCATTTGGGGAACCCCTGCAGATAGCAAGTTAGCTTTATCTTAAGATCAATAAATGTGATATTTCTTGTTTCCCTATACCTGCCCCTGGGAAGCCAACTTTGGGCATGGAAAAAGGATGGCACTAGCAATGAACCCACTTTTGTAGATTACTGGAGTGGAACTAGAAAAATAGATTGGTCTCTTTAAACAAGACATCAAAGCTCTGGTTCTTATTGGCCAGAAGGGAAGAAGTTCAAGTTTGTCTGGTTTCTCCTAGACTAGGTCCTGAGGGGATCGTTGCTCTTGGGCTCATTAAAAACAAGAGTTTCAGCTCTGAATCCTCAGGGGTTGGATAGATGAGTAAAAGGGAGAGAGGGAGAGAGAGCTGGGCTCTCCTCAGCATCCTTATTTCTAGATTTTTGCTTAAGGTCCTTGGTGATTTTCACTCCCTTCTTCACTGTGAGTGGAGGGGACAACATCAATAGCAGGAGCTCTCCTGAGAGAGCTTGGCTTGCCTCAGTCACCTACTAGAAAATATTTGAAACAGAGGTTTAGCACTCTGTGGGGAAATTGAGTTCATTTGTGGATTCTCCTGTGAGAGGTGAGCATTTTCTTTAATGTTTTCATTTGAGATGGAATAGGAAGAGAGGGGGAGACAACTAGGAGATACTGGGCTGAAACCTCTAGAACATGTGGTAGAAACAGATAGACAATACAATCAACCTTCTCTTCTCTGAGTCATCCACCAGGGATACAAGAGGCAGGTCAATGTAGTGGAAAGAGCAAGTGGGCTCAAGTCCTAAATCTGCCACCTATTAGCATGGGCAAGCCTAAAATTCCTCATATGTAGAATGAGAATACAAATACATAAACCACCTCCCATGTAGGGAATTTTAAAGGAAAGCACTGTGAATTTTTATTGGTGCATCTAACTCTCCATGAGATTCTACCTTATTTCATTTTTGTATTACCTGTGTCTCAGGCAGGGCAGTTCAAAGATCTGGTGCTCAATAAATGTTTGCACAGCATAATTCATGGTTGTTCAGTCAAGAGCTCTTAAAATTTTTTTTCTATTCACCTGTGCTGAATGCACTAAATCCTTGGGGCAGTCTGGCACTGGACCCATGTTCTATGGACCTGGGATGCCCTCACTTTTTGTCATAACAGTAGCTGGAAGAAGGAGGATGGAGGAGCCAGATTGCTGTCAATGATGTGCTTTAGTGAGATTGGAAGGAAAAAAAGCCAACTTCAAGGAGAAATGGTGGGAGAGGCTCTGGACAGGGATGGGTGCCATGATCAGTCTAAACTGATGGCTAGAGACTGATGTGCATATAAATAAATAAATATATATATATATATACATACATATGTATATGTGTGTGTGTATACACATATATATATATGTTATGATTTGATATATGTCTATATATTATAGTATATAACACTCATTTGTAATAATATAATGTTATGTAGTTAACATATCACATACATACATGATCTAACTTGATCTTTACTATGACTCTGTGAGGCAAGAAGTGCAAGTATCCTGTATTTTCATCAATATAGGGAGTTCCTAATGAGAGGACTTCTACCAGTGCAGACCAATACCATCTCTGCAACTTTTAGTTTGGACAGTTACTTGGCACACTGAACAGGTAAATGACCAGTTCAGGGTCAAACAGTCAATAGATACCAGAGGTAAGACGTAAACTTGGGTCTTCCTGCTTTTGCTCCTCCTCTTCCTCTGCAAGAATCATCCCCATGTTACTGCTGAAGAAACTGAAATTCAGGGAAGTCAATTCACTCATCCAAAATTGTAACTCAAATACAGTCCCATGACTTGTAGTCTGGTACCCTATCTACTATACCATATACTGCCTCTTATACTCAGCTCAAATCCAAAAGCTCATGGATGATGGGTTCAGCCGGTGCCCTAAAGTCATGCTGGTCACGTGTGGGATCAGGGTTTAGGATGCCAGGATTTGGGTTGCCAAAGAGGGAATGGACTCTGGAGATGAAAAGTGTTATCCAGTTCCCAGCTTATGGATTTTTCTCAACCATTAGGTCCCATTCATTCCCTTTTTGAATTTCCCAGCTCTGACTTCAAATAAGCCAGTCCACCAAATAGTCTTCAGGAGTGAGTCATGAGGGGTATACTGGGTTGGAATAGATGCCAGATGTGGAGGCAGAGGACTTGGCTCAGATTAGAAATGTGCTACCCATCTCACTCTGTCAGTCTGTAAATGAGGATGTTAAACAAGGTGACCACTTCTAGCATCCTTTCTAAGGTCTAAGTCTATTATTCAAAGACCTACAACATTTTTGTCTCATAATAATGCTAATATCTCACACTGATGACGTGAGTTACAATTTATAAAGCCCAGTAAAGTAAATGTTGCGAACATCATTATTTCCATTTCACAGATAAAGAAATGAAAGTTCATGGAGGCTAAGTTCATATAACTCTAAAGGGACACAGCGAATATTGGAACCCAGGAGTTCTGACTCAACTTCAGCACCATTATCCTCATACCATGCTGTCTCTCAGGAGTCCCCTGGATCTATTATACTTATGTTTCCCCTCCCTCCTAATAAGGGAAAGTCCCAGTGCAAATCCTTGGCTTTGTTTTGCCATTTATGTGTCATTTGACCAACTTTCCCAAGTGGCTCCTTCGTGTTATTATTTGAGTGATACCCTTGACATGGCACTAATTTGCAAGGCCAATGTTAGCCTCGGTTTTACATCCTAGAAATTCAGCAATAGAAAGAACTCCATGGATGATCAATGCTAATCCCTCTAACTTAGCATTGAAGAACTATGGTTTAGAAAGAATTAAAAATTTGGAGGCAGATAATTTGATCTCCAATGCTGGTTCTGGTACCAAGTGGCCTTGGAGAAATCATTTCATCTTTCTGAGTCCTGGCTGCCTTTTTTAAGCGGTACCAAATAATCTGTGGCACTGGGGCAGGGGAGATGGAATTAAGTGAGCATCCTTTCTGATAAAGCTGATGAGAAACCAAAATGAAAAGGCATTTCCTCAATTCTGTGACACTAACCCAAAAAATGAGGAGGCTTTTATATTGGTTGCTTCCTGTCCCATTGTAGCACTGCGCCTCACAATACTTCCTGACCTCCATAGCAAGATTCCCTGGCTTTCACTCATATTACCCTTTCTTTAACCTAAGTGAAGACCTAGATTCCCCAACTCAAGTAGGTAGTGACATGTTGCATGAGTGTTTCTTCTTTGCAGAGCCCTGTGATAAAGAAGTTAATGTGAAACAAAGATCATTTTGAATTCATTTCCACTGCCTGAGGACTTGGGATTCTTCTTTATGGCTACAAGCTTAACAACAGAGCCTTACTTTCCTCTCCCATGCCCCAACCCAGCAACACATTTTTTTTTCACATTTACGGACAACCCTTCAGTCCTCTCAAGGGCAACAAAAGCATCTTTAGAATCATGGACTGAGAGGTGGGAGGGACCTTGGAAATCATCTAGCCCAACTCCCTTTCTTGAAGATTTGGAATTTAAACTCAATACTTAAGAATCCAAATCCAGTTTACATCCTGTTACGTTATGCTGCTTGTTACTGTGCTATGCTTTATTGAAGTTAGGTGCCTAGATAAGGGTAGGTAGATAACAACAGGTAGGCAATAACAGAGGCATTCATTTCAATTCAGTTCAGTGAAATATACATTTATTAGGCACCTACCATTGAATTACTTGTATCAAGATAATGTTGGAATCAATAGGAGTTAATGAGCTCAACAATAGTGAGACAATATGTGAAAACCTGAGGTGGGAACATATGTGATCGTATATGTTGGGGTAGCAGGGAATGAAGTGAGAGAGTGAGAAATGGCTAATGATTCAGCAAGTAGAGTAAGATTGAGTGGTCAGACAGGTAGGAAGGGAACTAGGAGTGAGCAATGTCACAAAAGCATAGGGTTGAGGGAATAACCCAAAGAAAGTGGTGGTTGGTAGTTCAAATAGCATCAGAAAGGGTAAGGAAGAATAAGAAAAAGGAAATGTAATTTAGCAATTAGGAGATCATTAGTAACTCTGGAGAAAGCAGTTCATTTGAGCACTGGGTTTGGGAGTCAGATTTTTAGGGTTTGAGGAGTGAGTAGGAAATGAGGAAGTGGAGTCAGCAAGTCTTGAACTAATATTTTAAGACATATTTACAGTTCTTCTAATTTTGGCTCTTCCCAACCACTCAATTCCAGCTTGCTCTCAGCTCAGGTCTCTGGATTATTTTTCTAGTTCCATCCTCCTTCTATCATTAGTGTAAGCTGCTTTCTTAGGAGTTTCCTTGGCTCCTGGAAAATTTATGAATGATTCCATTTACCCAGCTTAGCTATGTACAGAATAGTTAGGTAGAATAGGGGATAGAACTTAGGCTTAGATCAGGAAGACCTGAGTTTAAATGTAGCTTCAGACTTGTACTAGTTGTGTGACACTGGGCAAGTCACTTAATTGGTTTGCCTCGGTTTCCTCATCTGTACTTCCCAAGGTTGTAGTGAGAATAAAATGAGATAATAACTGTAAAGTGCTAAGCACAGTGTTTGGCACATAGTAAGCACTATATAAATGTTATTTATTATTATTACTACTTGTAATGTTACTATTAAAAGATCATCTCTAGACATTAGTAAAACTAAAAAAGACATTTAAAACATAGCATTTGGAAGGTAACATTTTGATACTGACTAAGAAACATCCTAAATAGGAGAAGGATATCTGAGGGGCTATCACAGAGGAAAAGAAGATAATGATATGTAAAACTAGGAATTGCAAAAGAGTGGGTAGTGTTTAGGGGGAAAAACTATATCCGAGAGTCAAGAAATCTGGGTTCTAGTGACACCTCTCCTGCTAACCAGCAATGTGACCTTGACCAATACACCTTGTCTCTCTGAGCATATTTCCTCATGTGTAAATGAATGAAGCTACCATAGGTTCCCCACTCTTGGTATTCTATCTGACACTGAAGATTCCTTCTAGTCATAAAATTATAGGATATCTCTAGTAACACAAATGAGCATAATATAAATACAGTACTTCATTGTTGAGTCAATATAGTGACAGGCTAATTACATGCTGGGGGCTTTAAGTCTTTCTAGTCTCATTATTTTAGGCAAGGTCTGAAGCAAGATTCAGAAGGAGAGCTGTAGATTGGCAGAAAATACAGAGTTTGGGGTTATTCTGAGTTGGAGGGCTTATAGAAATAACGGTTTATAATAAAAATAATAGAAATAGAGATAAATAGAAAAATTAAAATAATGGAAATAATGACATATAAAGATCCAAAAATGATAATGAGTAAGCTATGGTGAGGGGTCAACAGGTTGTCTGGCCACAATGAGAAATTAAAGCCAAATTATAAAGAGATATAGGGATTTCTGTGTTTTTTTTTTTGTTGTGACTTCTGTGCTATGTCATTGTCCCATATTCATAGCCCAGAAGGTAAATTCATTCATTGGCATTTGGCTGTGATTATCAGATTAACAAACATTGATTTAGTACCAACCTCTTGTCAATGACATCTGATCTTGAAATATATCCTATGAGCAGGTGAGGGATATAGCATGCTCTAGATCCGTCTCTATACCTTTGAGAATTAGGACTTCTGATTGGTAACATTAACTCTCTTTTGCTCCCTAGCTGTCAGAGGACTGAATGGTGGGAAATCACTCTGGAGTCATCAGATTTTATCTTGAAGGCTTTCCAGGTTCACCAGAGTTCTGCCTTACACTCTTTGCCATCTTCTTCTTCTCCTTCTTTGTGACTTTAATGGGAAATATGGTAATCATTGTCATTGTCTGTGCTGATCACTGACTACACTCTCCCATGTATTTCTTCCTTGGTCACCTTTCTCTCTTGGACATCCTGATTACCTCCACTATCATTCCTCCCATGCTAGGGGGATTGTTAATGTCTGAGATGGTGACCATGTCTTTTTCAGCCTGTGTCACTCAACTCTTCTTGTATCTCTCTTTGGGGACAATAGAATTTGTATTGCTTGGAGCAATGGCAGTAGATCGTTATGTAGCAGTCTGTAACCCCCTGAGATACACCATCATCATGAACAGTCAAGTTTGTCTCTGGGTGGTGATATTGGCCTGGGTCTTTGGGTTTCTTTTTCAAATCTGGCCAGTCTATGCTACTTTTCAACTGTCATTCTGTAAGCCAGCTCTTGTGAATCATTTCTTCTGTGAGAGAGGCCTATTGCTCAAGCTTTCCTGTGATGACACCATTTTCCTAGAGTTTATTCTCTTCTTGCTGGCCACTGTCATTCTCTTGGGCTCTTTACTTCCAACTATTATCTCCTATACCTATATAATCTCTACCATTTTAAAGATCCCTTCTGCCTCTGGCCGGAAAAAGGCCTTCTCCACTTGTGCCTCCCACTTCACTGTGGTGTTGATAGGCTATGGCACCTGCCTGTTTCTCTATGTGAAGCCCAGGCAGACCCAGGCAGCTGAATATAACAAGACAGTGTCCTTGATGATTTCAGTAGTAACCCCATTCCTGACACCTTTTATTTTCACTCTTTGGAACAACCAAGTCAAAGAGGCCCTGAGGAATGTCATCTTTTTAAGGGTTAGCCCTTCCTGAGAGAGCTTTCAGTGAGAACTATATACATTTCAGATTTTTGAGTTGTTGAATGTTCAGTCTTTAAGCTAGTTCATTGTCATAATTTTCTAATAGTACATATTGCATTTTCTTGCCTTTGGAAACACTCAAGGAAAGTTAATGGGGAAGTTCACTATCTTTTAGGAATCTTGTTTCCAATTGGCACCAATGCCATTGTTTTGTTCTTACTGAAATGTCACTCAGTTTCAAAGGAGCTCAATATATGGGAAAAGGTGTGGGGCCTCTATAAGAGGTAGATTATGAGCTAGAGAAGGGGTAAGAAATGGAGACTTTCTGGTAGGAACTGGGACAAATGTGTTTGATGCATTGATCCTTCTTCCTTTCCAAACTGATTTGCTGTTCAGGACTTTGACAGCCAGAACCCCAAAAATGTGGATGGTCATTAGCTCCAATCCCACCAAGCCCTTCAAATCTTATCCTACAATTTCTGGGAAGCTCTTCACAAATGAATATTTCAGCCTGGATGAACAGATGGAAAGTCAACAAGGAAAAATCAGGAGAAGAATATGTAAAGCAACTACATTAATGCAACTCAAAACAACACTAAAACACAGTTGAACTCAGTTTAATGGCAATGCCCAGGGTTGCTTACAGAAGATAGACACTGAAACCCATATATATCCCTTTTCTATGTAGTGAGGTGAGGGACTATGGGGGCTGAATTTTTCATACATTGTCAGATGAGGTTAATGCATTGGTTGTTTTTGCTTAAGTGTTTTTCTTTATAACAAGGGAGATTTTTTTGTGTGTCTATATGTGCACATGTGCATAGGCATGTCTGAGTATGTGCTTTTTCAGGATGGCATAAAAAATTGTCTTCAAACTTTTTTGATCATACAGCCACTCCCATAAAGATATGCACATTTCTAATTTATTAATTATATACACATATTTGTGTATTTATAATTATGTTATGAATGCAAAGAAATTAAAAGGATGAGATAAATGTAAAACAATATTTTGATAATATTTTATTATTATGGCAAAAACTTTTCATTCTCACTAAAATTTCATTTTTAATAATAAACAATGAGGGCAATGCAATTGAATATCCTTCATTATTTCTGAAAATCTTGGTTTAACACATTGTGATGTAGCAAAGTAAAGGTCACATTCTAAGTTAGGTTTATTTTAAAACTTGGTATTAAAGGTTTACATAACTGAAGAATATAACTCACAAATAGAAGCATGAATGTATAAATGAAAAAAAAAACAATTATTAAAAGTCCTTAGTAAAAATTAAGCACTGTGCTAAGTGCTAAGGCTAAGATAACAGAGTAGGCTGCCCCAGCCCTCATTTAGCTTAAATTCTATTCTAATCAATGCTTGGGAAGGGAGTTATGGTCTGGTAAGTCAAAAAGATGATGAGTGCAATTACAGGGTAGTTCATTCATCTCTCCAGAGACAGAAAGTATTGATTTGATTATAGCTTTCAGAGACAGAAGTGGGACCCATGGATGATTGGAGTTGGGCTGAGGGAGAAGCAAAGCAGAAAATGGCTACTGTTAAGATGAGCATTCTTCAACCCAGCGAGTTCAGAGCTGAGTGGCTCATTTCCTCTCAGGAAAGAGCTCTGGAGTGTGGGGCAGTAGCAGCAGGGACAAATAACCCAGATAAAGAAAGGATGCATGGTCTTAGAGAGTACAGAACTGAATAGCTGCTCCACCCTCCAAATAAGACTGCTGGAGATGGTAAGCCATTGGGCTCTGCACTGCTTAGATCTGTCCATCTCCCTCTTCATATTGCCCATTTTTGCCTTTCACCTCCTCTTGCATTACCCTCAAAAGTAGTATGTATTTTATTAGCCATACTTATGAAGTTATGGTACTCATTTTCAATCCCATCTGCCAATTACGCAAAGGGTTTTGTTTAATTTTGGTTGGTAAAGTGTTGTCTTCGTTGATGTTCTTGTAACCTAATTTGAAGGCGTTATATTTTTATATTTTTAACAAAGGGCTTCAAAACCCACTGAAACTCTTCCTTTGGAAGATTGTTACACAGATTAGAAAATTGTTTCCAACTTTCTAAAGGGTGAAGATATGGGTGTTTGGAAGGTAAAACACTGAGACTGTTTTCAGTAACCCAAAGAGGAGAAATGACTTATTTGGAAAGAAAAATTGCTTGTGCTGGGTTGGGTCTGACTCAAGCCAATGGCTTGGTTGTTTAGGTTCAATATTGGAATGAAATGAGACACTTGTAGGTCATTTGATTTTAAAAAAAAAAAGATTCAGTCATAATAGAAGAGGAAAGATACTCAACCAGGATATGCATTGGGAATGCCTCAAACTGGGTCAAACTCCTCTTGAATTACCCATCATTTTCCTCCAGCCAAGTATTACATTGTACCTGTAGTTATTTATGGCTATTTTGTATTCAGGCCATAGGAAGAGATTCCAACAACCTGAGCCTTTAGTCTCCTGAGCTAATCATGGCTTTTTTTTTTTCAGTCAAAGACAAGGTTTATTAAAGATCCACCATATTGGCCAGACTCTTAAAGAATCTGAGCATTAGTAAGCTATTGGCCAGATTTTAAGAATCTGAACCTTGGCTAGATTATAAGAATCTGAGCACCTTAATGGAGACAAGATGGATCTTATACACAGAAAGACTGTGGGAGTGATCTAGGAGTTGCCAAGTAGTTTGGGGTGACTGGAAGAGGGGTCTGGGAGAAAGGGTCTAGGGGGGGATATTGATGGGAGTGACTGGGATCAGTCCAGTTGAGAATCCAGTCTAGATAGGATGAAGGGTGAAAGTACCCAGGGGCCACCTGGAGGTAATAGACAATGATTAAGGGTAATAGAATTGGGAGATTGGGCATAGGGGATAGTGAAAGGTCAATTGATAGGATTATAGCCTCAGGCTAATGCTAGAGACTTCTTTGGCCAAATGGGAGAGTTCAAAGAGAGTCCAAGCTGTAGGGTCCACAGGCAAATGGGACCCTAAATCTTTTTGGGGTAAGGGGCAAGAAGACCTCAGATAGTGAAACTGCTTTCTGCTGGCAAAGGGGTGTAGAGCTGTCCCTGCCTTGCTGGGTCCCATTCAAGGGATTAGACTTCAGGTCCAGTAGGCTAGAGACCTTGGACTCTGTCTGAGGTGGTGTGTAGCCTGAGCAGTCACCTAGAGGTTGAGGGCTAGGAGCCTGGAGGAGACAAACCTGGCAAGGAGGTTCGGGCAACAAGGACCAAATAAGCTAATCATGTCTTGAGGATAGTTTCAACACCTTTTGAGGAAAAAAGAAAACAATATAAAAACTAGCCTAAAACTTGCATAGGTTAGGGCATTTCTCCTGGTACTGTTGTCAGTAGTGAAAAATGTTGCAGAGAGGTTAAAAAGGATGAAGACTGAGAAAAGGCCATCAGATTTGGCAATTAAAAGATCATTGGTAACTTTGAAGAGACCAGGTTCATTGATTTGAATGTCAAGGATAATAAAGAGGCTGAGAACTTGGGTGACTGCAAGGATGATCTCGTAGTCATAGAAATGGAAATGGGGAAGTTCAGAAGAGGTGTAGGTTGGGGGAAAGAGAATGTAATGAGATCTAGGATGAACATCACAACTCATCCTTTTCCTACTCATCCTGTGCTATTTTTTTCCCCCACAGGGAAGACAACTACATCAACAACAAAAGTGGAGGCACCATTCACTGGTCTTTGTCCCAGATTGCAGAACCTGCTCATTCTGTGGCATCTACTATAGTCACAAGGTGATCTGAGCGACAAAAAGATGGGTTTTTACCTTGTGAGAAATTAATATTTCTCTTACATTCAATAAGTAATTATTGTATTAAGACCAAGGTTTTCCCCCTTTTCTACTTCCTCATCCAGAAACTAACCAGTGTGGGAAATCTCTTAAAGATTTACCTAGGCCAAGATCTAATCAGAGCATATGGAAGTGATTGTTGATAAATCTGAATAAATTAATGAAAAAAGATCTAATCAGACAGTAAAAGAAACTCTAAGTTCAGGCTAATGGGTGCATTCCTGCTCATTATGCTTGCTCAGACAGGTCCTGGGAAAATGTTGATTCTCCCTATTGTCAAGATAGGTAATATGGAAATTGGTGTCTCTTTGACCGAGATTTGAGTGACCTAAGTCACATACCCCAAGATAGCCTACATCCCATTTGATTAACCAATCAAAATTGAGTAGGCATCTCTCGGGAACACTTCCTCTTCAAAGGGCATATAAACTGTGACCCCACTGCTATTAGGGTCTTTGGTCTAAGAGAGATGGCCAAATGACCATCCTTTTATTAATAACTTGCTGGCCTTATTAATAAAATGATTGAATTATGCAGAAACTATGTCTCCCAAATCTTTTTAAATGTCACAACCTATAAAGCTGCTGTGGGTGTCTGGGTTAGGGTTATAATTCCCCTGAGAGGTATATACCAGGACGGAGTCAAAAAGTAGGAGGGGACAGAAAGGAGAATGTTGAGCTATAATGTGTGAAGAGAGAGTTGGGATTGGTTATACTGGAAGTAGTCCCATTTTGCTGGGAGGTTGGCATGTCATTCCTTTTCCATTTCACTGATTGGTCAATTACACATCCTATGAGGTCAGGTCATGTTCACCTTGGAGTCAGAAAGTTGTCCCCACCTTGAAAAACACTGCCATAATGAAAAAAAGGAACAAAAAGAATTGTTGTTGGTTTTGTTGTTGTTTTTTAATGGGGATCGCAACCACCAGACTTGGTATCTACTCTCATATTTCCCCTGTACTTTTCATTTGTAAGTTCATCTCTCACTTATTTTAAAATAGTAGTTTTAGAGGCAAAGGGCTACAAGACTGTGCATACCCTTTGACCTGGCAATACCACAACTAGGTATGTATCCCAAAGAGATTAAAAAAAGGAAAAGAACCATTTGTACAAAAATATTTATATAAGTTTATTTTATGGCAGCTAAGAATTGGAAATTGAGGGGGTGCCAATCAATTGGAGAATAGCTGAGCAAGTTGTGGTATAATATTGTTGTGCTATAAGAAATGACAAGCAGGATGCTTTCAGAAAAACCTGGAAAGACTTACATGAACTGATACAAAGTGAAGTGAGGAGAACCAGAAAAACATTGTACACAGTAACAACAATATTGTATGATGAACAATTGTGAATGGCTTAGCTACTCTTATCAATACAATGATCCAAGATAATCCCAAAGGACTCGTAATGAAAAAAGCTGTCCACCTCCAGAGAAAGAACTGATGTTGCCTGAATAGAGACTGAAGCATACTATTTTTCATTTTTTTTAGTTTTCTTGAACAAAATGACTAATACAGAAATGTTTTACATGATTGCGCATGTACAACCTATGTTGGAATGCTTACCATCTCAGAGAGGGGAAAGAGGGAGGGAGGGATAGCATTTGGAACTTATAACTTTAAAAAAAAACAATGAATGTTAAAAATTGTTTTTATATGTAATTGAGAAAAAATAAAATATTTAAAAATTTACTGTTGCCATGGAAGCCCTCTAGAACACCCTATCTGTTTGATGCTAATAGTCTTATATTTAGTGCAACCCTGAGAAACATCTTCAGTTTTGTATTTCCTTTCATTAAGGAGCCAGTTTATAAAACCTAGAAAAGGTTAGAGGGCAATAACATACAAAATGATTAAATAATTAGATCTGGAATAGGGGTAAAAAAGAGGGGTGATATCATGCTTTGTACACAGGGGTGTGATGGCGCCAACTCAAACCAACTCTTACCTCCTGTTAGATTTTTCAGTGTGAGTATTTACACCTCAGAAATGAACAACTCTACATATCTGGACTTGATAGATTGCTTTGCTGATTGTTTAGACCTAAAGTATTAGCCATTCAGATTAAATTTAAAAGTCTGTGTGCATACCTTTTTTTTGGAGATTCTTTTTTAAACATTCACCAGCATACCCTTATCTTTCTTTATAAACACTGCTTGAGCTCAGCAGGAATATAGCACAAGGCTCAGGGAAAAAAATCATCATCAGACTGGAGGCCTGGTGACTATAGGCTAATAATAATAGTAATAGCAGACATTCATATGGTGCTTTAAGGTTTGCAACCTGCTTTACATCCATTATTTCATTTGACCCACAACCCTGCTTGTACTTCACTTAAGCATGGAGACAGTAGGGATAGGATAGGGACATTTCATTCCTAAAAGAGAGAAATTCATTTTCCCTTCTCCTTCACAAAAGTATCAGTGGAGGAGTTGAAGCTAGAACTAGATTATATTGACTAGACCTGGCTAGTGCCCTCTGTCCTGATTCCATTTCCTCACTACTTCTTACCCATATCAAGCATCTTTATGGTGGTATTCAGCTCTCAAATCCTTGCATTGCTGCCACCCAGCCAGGCCTGCCTTTATATTTTTTTACAAGATTGAATGCTTGCTCCCAAATGTCCCCCCTCTATCCCTTCTCCTTAGGAATTCTAATGCATTCATTTAACTAACTCATTCTTCTAATCTAACAGAATAACCAATTAATAGTCACCCATGCCTTAAGCCTCCAGGAGTGTTTGATCAGGAACTTGAAATAAAGTCTCAAAGGTGGAATTTCAGTTAATGAGTGCAAAATTTCTGGGAGAGTAACCTTCCCGTAAGTTGTACCACTCAGGCTTCTCCATTAGGCCTGGGGCTAAAGGATAGAATTCCTTCCAAAATGGGGCTGAAGTGTGTTGTCTGCAGATCAGAGGTAAATGATAGTTTAGGTATGGCTTGCTGGAGGTGCTCTCAAAGGGCAGAGAAAAGGATAATAAGATTGACTCTAGGCCAGATTCTAAAAATTGTCTATGGTACTCACCCTCTACTCCATGTGTTCCTTTTTTTTTCTTTTGGTTCCTCAACACTTTTCTTTTTTTTTTCTTTTTAGGCAGTTGAGGGTAAGTGACTTACCCAGGGTCACACAGCTAGTACATTTCAAGTGTTTGGTCTGAGGTCGGATTTGAACTCAGGTCCTCCTGACTCCAGGGCCAGTGCTCTATCCACTGCACCACCTATCTGCCCCCCTCAACACCTTTCTTAATCTAACCTTTTTGCTCTCCAACTTCATTATGACCTTACCCCACCTTCACTGTGTTCCTGTACATTTTTCTGTACTTCTTCCTACCTGCTGATCTATTTTCTCTTTTCTCCATAAATCTCCAGGAATGTGCATACTGCAAATTTTCTGTCCATTCATTCCTATGCTCTAAAACCATTCAACCTCCTTTGTCAACATCTCTATTCCTGTTAGCTACATTTTAGGAATGCCATTTGATTAAAGTAATTCACATAGTAAGAATGACTAATTCACTTGGTATGAATGACTCATAGCTTTGTCCATTAGCATTGCATGCATGAGGGTGCATATCCAGCATACCTGAGTCATAGAGCAACTCATACCTCTGACATTTTAGGGCCGCCAATACATTCTCATAATGCCTTCAAATTGAACCCCTAAACCTGTTCCCTGGGCCGTCCCATCACTATTACTCCAGCTAGTTATCACATGGTGTCTCTGCTGCTCCCTACCTTTCACTCTCTTCTGGGATGCTCTTGATGTTGCCGCAAACTGAGATTCAGCTGGAATCCTCACCTGAAATGTTACCTCTTCTTTGTAAGAAGAACAGATAACATCTGCCCTCTCTTGGGACTCACAAGGCAAGGGCAATGCTTTACATCTTTTAGGCATGCAGGACTCATACATACATACTCATTAGATTAAGAAAAAAGTATCTTTATCTCCACAAGAAGAGAGATACTGGTCAGTTTTCAGACTCTTACCTTCCAAACGCCAAGGTAATTTGTAGATCACCAAGTAAGCCAATTAGAACTCATAGGCATCTAGTTTGTATTTCTTCCAGCAAATAGGAGACATGTTCTTGACCCTAAGGCTCTATATGTCTTAGGATTAGTCAGATAACATGCCATCATCTCTTGATTGACAACCTGTACTCCCCCTTATACAATTTTGTGGCTATTATCAATGAACTCTAAAGGACCATGTGGGTCTGAAACACTGTAGGTTCCTTTAGTTCCTCAAGATTCTTTGAGTTTTGATAATTTATATGAATGAAGTTGGAGTGAAGATGGAGGGAAGAAAAGGACAGGTAAGCCTTCTGTGAGGCTCTAATCTCTTGTTCTGGATTTTTGCCTTTTATAGGATGTATGGCTGACTACATTTTCCAAGTTTTGAGCCAGTCTCCTTTTAATTTGCAGCACTCAGCATTTATTCACTCATATATGCCTGATGTGAGCAAGGAAAAAGGAAGCTGCATCCCAGAAGACAGCAAATTTGCCTTTTCTTTCTTTATCTCTTCCTCTCTCGATACTGCCTTGCTTCCCCTTCTCGTGTTATGTTCCAGTTTGGAACCTGCAGCTCAGACCCACTTATCTTCTATCCCCAATGTCTTTCCCATGGTCATCAAGTTGGTCGGGGCAGGGGCTATACTTGAAGCAGTTTAAATAGTCAACACGTGCCAGGTACTGTACAAGGAGCTGAGGATGTAAATAAAAAGAATTAAATGCCCCCCTCCCCAAAGGAAATTGTTTTGTAATGGAAAATACAGTAAGTTCAATACATATATATGTATAAAGAAAATAAATACAAATACATAAATAATAAAATAAGGGATAGTTTGGGAGTGATGGCATTAGCAATTGGTGGGATCAGGAAAGGCTTCATGTATAAAGTAGTACTTGAGCTGCATCTTGAAGAAAGGAGTTCAATAAAGCAGTGATAAGGGAAACAATAGGCAATGGTCAGGGGAAAGACCTGGAAACAGGAAGTAGAGTGGGGAGCAGAGAGGCACATTTGCTTGGATCTCTGAGTGACTAGGGAATAAAGTTCAATGAGACTGGAAAGATAGTTTGGGGCCAGGTTGTGAATTTTTTAAAAATGTATATAAGAAAGTTTATATTTTTTCCTAGAGGCAATAGGGAGTCCCTGGAATTTATTAAGTAGGGGAATCAAATGATCTTTTCTGTACTTAATGAAATTTGCTTTGGCAGCAGTGTGGAGAATGAACTGGGCTATAGAGACATTTGAGGCAAGAATCTAATTAGGAGGGTGTTGCAATAATTTAAGGGGGTGGTGATGAGAGTCTGAATTAAGGTGGTAGCTATGTGAGTGAAGAGAAGGGATCTGATGGGAAAAATGCTACACATGAAGCAAGAGCATGCTTTGGGAATTGGTAGGATATATAGGGCTAGGGGGAATGACATTATGAGGTTATGAGAGAGGTTATGAACCTGAAAGATAAGGAAAAAATGGTGCTGCCTTTAATGGAAATTTAAACATTTAGAAGAGAGAGGATGCAAGAGAGATGATAATGGAAGTTTTAGACAAGTTGAGTTTGAGATGTCAATCAGTCATAAATATTTATTAAACATCTACTATGTGCCAGACACTGTGCTAAGCTCTGGGTATACAGAGAAAGTCAAAGGACAGTCCCTGCCCTTGTAGAGCTCACATTCTAATGGGTGATGTCTTCAGGATGTCCAATTTGAAATGATCAGTAGACAATTGATGATGTGGGACTGAACTTCAGAAGCCCAAGGGAGTTACTGCTGACCCCTTATGGGTTGTTGCTGGGTTTTTTGGGGGTTTTTTTTGGTATTCTATCAATAACTTGAGTTCTAGTATCCTGAGTCACTTAAGCTCAAGGATGGTTTCAGTACCTTTTATGGAAAAGCCACGCTAGTGTACATTGATCCAGGGAACCAATGTATAGATTTTGAATTAGAGTTCTTGGGTTCAAAAACCACTTCGGGCAAAACACTGAATTTCCAATTATTTTGTACATTTATTGTGTATATGCACACAATGGTCATTTCCCTCAACAGAATTAAAGTCCTTCAGGGCCGGGATTATTTAGTTTTTGCCTTGCTATCTCTGGTGCTGATGCCTTGCTTGTAATAGACAATTAAACTTGCTAATTATTGTTTGATTGACATTTTGTGTTTCTTTGAGGAACTAGAGATACTCCCTCATCATTTCCATGCCAGTGACTTTTACCTGTTTTTGTCTTCCCAGACTGCTTTTATAACCACCTGGTGAATTTCTTCCATCTGAGAATAGTGGAATATGTTCTTATTAAAAGGACGGTTTGTATGAGACTTTGGGCTCTGAGTGATTCATAAATGCCAAACCTTTCCTGGTTTAGAACCTTGATTGGGACAGTGGATGTTGCAAAGAAAGCCATCAACAGCTGTGATAATGTGGGAGTCCAGTAGCTCAAATAAGCTCAATAGAAAACTTGTGTTGGTCTGAGAAGAGTTACTAAAATAAAACCCCACAAGAAACCAAACTGGCCCAAATCCTTATGGTAGACTCTGCTAAAAGCCTCACTGCCCATTACAGCAATATCCAGTGGCACTATCTATCTAGGCATAGAAAGAGGAAGTGTGAAATTGTAGGAGGCCAGATGGAAAGAGCTCCTACTGAGAAAAATTATGCTTCTTTTTGAACTCTGGCTTTACTTCTGCTTTTATTCACTGTTTTGTCTTCTCTCTGGGTTCCTGCTGCCTGACGCTTGGTTCTTTATCTCCCACTTATATTTGGAAGCTCCTGTTCATGTAATACTTATTATCAGGAAACTGGGCTGGCTGGAAATATATTCTCTCCATATCCTCCATGGAAATGAAAATATGGAACTACATAATTCAAGCTGCAGATATCCTTGAATGGCTCATTATCACGGGATTAATTATTCCTAAGAAGTGTTATCGCCTCTCAAAAACCAGATTCATCTGTCTCTTATCCTTTATGGCCAAACCTTTAAAAAAACTACTCTATATATAGATGGAATCAAAATGGCAGAGTGAGAGGAAACATTTCTATTTAGCTCACCCAGCATACCTCCTCTACAACAACCTTGAAAATAGGCCAGACTGAATTACTATCAGTAAAATCAAGTTAAAAAGTCACAATGAGTCACTTTTCCAACCCAGGGACAGACAGAGAGGCCTGCAGAACCTGGGCTAGGTGCTGACCAGGAGGTGGGCAGCAGGAGAGGTGGAGCCTGAGTTCATGTCCATGCTCAGAGACAGAAAGGGGAAGGAAACAGTATGAAGGCAGTGATTCTTGGGGCAGGAAGACATCCTAGTCAATCCTAGAGCTAGTGCTAAGTGCCATCTGGCAGCTCTCTTGCCCATTATCCCATTCTGGGTAACATACCTGGGCAGAGATGAGCAGTTCCAAGCAAGCAGGGTGATAGCTGTGTATTGAGAAAGAAACTAGTTCCAGTAATGTAAGTAGTTTGGCTTTGATTCCAGAAGCAGAGCTGCAGCTCAGTTCTAGCCTTTAGCTCGGCTCATAAACCTGAAGGAGAATAACCAGGGCAGGAGTCCCAGACCAAAGGGGGTCCAGAAGTTTAGTTGCTTGGAAGTTGCAGAATCTCCCAGTGGGCTAACATTGACTGAATCCAACAGCAGTCTACTGAAACACAACTATGTATAGACCTAAACCTTAATTAGAAACTTCCAAAACTTAGCCTAGCAAGTCAGGGAACAGACCTCTTCTTGGGTCACACAGTTTTTGGAGCACTAAAAACTTTAAAGGCACCAAATTGAGCTGTGAAAAAAATTAAAAGGATATAAAAAGACAAAAGCTCAGGCTAGACATCCTCCCCATCCCCTAAGAAGTATGCAGAGCCCAGCTCTAACATAAAGTCCAAACTCAAGAAGTAGACTGAGAGAATGAGGAAACAACAACAACAAAAAAGAACCCAACCATAAGGAGATACTATAGTAACAGGGAAACTCAAGATAAACAGAGAAGAAGATAATAATTCCAAAACATCTGTAAGCAAAGCCTCATATAAAAATGTAGACTAGATACAAACCCAGCAGGAATTCCTAGAAGAGGTAAAGAAAGAGTTTTTTAAAAAGAGGGGGGAAAAATAGTCTATATTTACTATCTCTACTTCACTACACTCTTTCCTTAGTCCCTTTCATTAGGTCTTCTGTTCCCAACATTCTACTGAAATTTGTCTCTAAAAATTCACTAACTTCTATATCCCGTAACCTCTTTCAGACCATTGCTATTCATTGTACCATGTCCTCATACTAGATGCTTTATTCTCCATTGGCTTTTGACACATCGTAACTCTCCTGGTTATCCTCCCAGATTTCTGTCATCTTTTTCCCTTTCTCCTTCCATATATATATTTTTTGGTGAGGCAATTGGGGTTAAGTGACTTGCCCAGAATCACACAGCTAGTGTGTGTTATGTGGCTGAGGCCAGATTTGAACTCAGGTCCTCCTGACTCCAGGGCCAGTGCTCTATCCACTGTGCCACCTAGCTGCCCCCTCCTTCCACAATTTCTAACATTTCCATGGAAATTTAAGATTAATGTTCCTCAAGGTTTTGTCATCAGTCTTTTCTCTTCCTTCACTACAGTCTCCCCCTTGAAAATATGTCTTATTCCCTTGACTTCAACTATCACTTCCACACAGAGGAGTCTCAATTCTTATTTTGAACCTTTGATGTTTTTTTCTAATCTACGGATTCATAGCTTCAGTTTCCTATGAGATAGTTCTGTCTGAATGTACCTTAAAATAATTGTTTACAAAAGTTTTTATCTTTCCCCTGAACTTGCTCTTCCTTTAAGTTTCACTATTTCTGTCAATAATATCATCACTCATTCAGTCTCTTATGATGCCATCTTTTATAATCCCCTACTTGTCACATCTTACCAGATACTAATTCCATTGTATCTCCACATCATATATTATTATAACACATCACATTATAACATATCATATCATATCATATCATATCATATCATATCATACATATCATATCATATCACATTGTGGAGTAGCTATAGCCTAAGCTATGTAATACTTTATGAATAAATATTCTATGAAGAATCTTGTTACCCTAGAAGAAGAGATTATGAAACATCCTTCCTTTTAATAGAGAGGTAGAATATTATAGGTGCAGAATTTTGGATACATTGTTGGGCATTGTTGCTGTGTTTGTCAGTTTTATTAAACTGGTTTCCTTTGTTATAAGAGAAAGCTTTTGGGGGGATGAGACTATGAATATAGGGTGATAACAGTCATATAAAATCCAAAGGGCATCAATAAGACTTTCTTTTAAGTACTCCAAGGAAGCACCTGATAGAGAAAACCTTCTGGACATTAGCTTTATAATTGTTAGCCCTAGAGAAGTAGTACTGGTTCCTGCTTCTCAATTCAATTTTCAGTGTCGCATAGTGGTAAGAGTCCTAGACTCAGGAGATCAAATTTCTAATCCTCCCCCAACTCCCAATTTCTAATTAGTTGTGTAACTTTGTACAATTAATGTTTCTTGCTTGGACCTCAGTTTCCTCAGCTAAAAAATAAGGAAATCAGACTAGATGATTGTCAATGTCTATGACAGCTATAAAATGACACCTATGAATTCAAGCAACATTAGTGTAGTGTGAGCACAGCAGAACTTTGCCATGTCTGCCTGGGACCATGCTACTTCCAGGTAGAACAGGTATATGTATTATTATACAAACATAGTTTTCTTTCTCTGTTCCAAAAGACCCCTCATCTTTAGCTGTACACCATAGACTTAGTAAATGATGAGATATGGTGGTAGGATATAGGCTGAAATATATAGAAGAAAGATATATAGGGCTAGGGTTCATGAAATTTGAAAAGACACAAACACAGATATGATATTGGGAGCAAAAGTAAGGGTTTCAATTTATACTAAAGGTAAGTCTGGGAAAATAGGGAAGAGAATTAAAGATAATCTTTCCCTTCCTCTTGTTGGACCATGTTAGATTCTGACTGGGAGGGATAAGTCAATGAAATTAAAAAAGTAAGGAAATTTATGAGCCTCAGCCTCCAGGACAAATTGATAAATGATGGGAGAGGGATTACCCTCTGAGCTTCTTGGGAAGTAGAGGAAAAAAGAAAATAAAAATAAAACTTTCCATGAAAGCTATAACTACAGCAAGAGAGAACAAAAGAGAAGAAAAAAATACGACTGCTCCCCAGTAAACATACATATAAATTTAAACTGCATAATATATTAAAAGTGACATCACCTCTTGCTTTCTAGATACAGGGGTGTTATAATTGCTCTGGGTGCTATTGTATCTTTTTCTACCTTAGTCTGGTTGTGATATTTGTTGCTTCTCTATGAAACAAGATTAATGGGTGAATTTCATACGAAGCTTTTGTGAGGTGATGCTCCTCTCCATCTCCTAAAAGATTATTCTTTTATCCATTCTCTTGCTGGATTCTAAGGCAAAAAGGGGTATATTTTGATGTTTTCTCATAAATTACCAAAAGGACAATATATATCTCATTTAATCAACTAGCTTTGAGTCAATACCCAGTTTATAAAAAAGTTATTTATTAAATTAATTGGAGAACTTCTTTCCCCATTAGCATATGTGTATATATGTGTATGCATGTATGTGTGTATCCCTCATCTCCTAAGCTTAATAAACATCAAGGTTACTGGATATACAGTTTATGAACAGTATAACACGATGGATATGGTGGTCCAGGTCAGAAAAATGTAGCAGGCTAACGCTTCTGCACTAATCTCTACTGGAATCAAGCCAATGAGCGTCTACTGAACTTGTAGAATGAGTAGGGTTGGGAGATACAGTGTCAAAAAAAATAAAGCAGTATAAGAAATAAAAACACCCAAATATAAAAATAATTGTCTACATTATATCAGCAGTGAGAAGGAACACAGCTAGAGTCACTTCTAACCATCTGTGCTTCTGGTGACTTCTTAGATCTAGAAACAGACTCCTACCATTTAGGTTTCAAATTGTTAATTATTTTTTCTCAAGAATATGCTTTGCTATTTCTGAAAATTTTGCCTTAACTCTTTGTGATGTAGCAATATGAAGGTCTGGTTCTAAGTTCGGTCTATTTCAGTACTTAATATCAAAGGCTGCTGTATCTGAAAAAGATAACTCACAAAGATCCAAATAGAAGTATGAACGAAAGAAAAGCATTTATGAAAAGCCCTTAGTATGTGTCAAGCATTGTGCTAAGTGCTGAGGATGCAATAACAAAGGCTATACCATTCCAGCCTTCATTTAGCTTACATTCTGTTCTATCAAGGAGACAGTACATATAGTAGTGTAGTTACTTGTGAAGGGAGTTATGATCTGGGAATTTACAAAGATGATGAGTGAAATTATAGGGCAGTCCACTGAGCTCTCCAGAGGCAGACAGTATTGATTTGATTACAATTCTCAGAAATAGAAGTGGAAATCATAGGTGATTGGGATTGGGTTGGGGGTGGAGAAGCAAAGCAGAAAATGGCTATAGTTAAGATAAGCATTTTTTTAAAATATTAATTTATTTTTAGTTTTCAATATTCACCTCCATAAGATTTTGGGTTCCAAATTTTCTGCTCTTCCCTCCCTTCCTCCTACTCCAAGACGTTGTGCACTCTGATATAGGCTCTACATGTATAATCCTATTAAACATTATTTTTTTCTTTTCCTCTTGTTTTAATTAAATTAATTTATTAACTTTTAGTTTTCAACATTGAGATAAGCATCTCTAATCCCAGGGAACCCAGAGCTGAATAGCTCAAGTCCTTTGAAGCATTGACTCTGGATGTTTGCTCTGGAGTGTGGGGTGGAAGCAGGGGAAAAAAATACCTGAATAAAGAGGGGATACAGGGTCTCAGGAAGTGCAAAGCAGAATGGCTGCTCTATTTTTCCAATGAGACTACTAGAGCAGATTAGCTACTGGGCTCAGCACTCCCTAGTCTATCCATCTTCCTTTTTATACTTTCTTCTCCTTTTGCTCTACCCTTCAAAGTAGTATGTACTTTATCACTTGTACATACTAAGTTATGATATTCATTTTTTTAAATCACACATGCCAATATTCAAAGGGTTTTTATAATTGAATTTTGACTAGTAAATTCCTCTTTCCTGACAGCAACCACTTGTTCTTTGAGATTAATCAAAGGTTTCACGTTTTTATATGTTTAACAAATGACTTCAAAACCTATTGAAACTCATTTGGATGATTGTTAAATAGATTAGAAATTTTTTTCCAAGTTTTTGAAGTGTGCAGATATAGGAGTGTGAGAGGTAAAAAAAACTTAGATTGTTTCAAGTGACCCAAAGAGGAGGAAGGAAGTATCTGGAAAGAAAAGTTGCTTATTCTAGGCTAGACTTGATTGAAGTAAGTGCCCTGGTTATTTAGGTTCAATATTGCACTGAAATGATTCACTTGTAGGTCGTTAGGTCATTCAACATTTAACAAAAGGAGACTTACTCAGCCATCATAGCAGGAGAAAGATAATCAACAAAAATGTGCATTGAGGACACTTGGAATTGATTCACCTGGGCCAAACTCTTCCTAAGTCACCCATTATTTTCTTCCAGCCAAGCATTGGAGAGTTCCGGGAACTTTTCATGGCTATTTTGTGCTCAGCCTACCAAGAAATGATGCCAACAGTTTGAGCCTTTGGTCCCCACAGCTATTCAAGTCTTGAGGATAGTTTCAATAGCTTTTAAAGAAAAACTAGCCCAAAACTTGGAATAGCTAGATGACTCAGTGGATAGCAATGGTAGACCTAGAGTAGAGAAGACTCATTTTCTTGAGTTCAAATCTAGCCTCAGACATTTACTAGCTGTGTGACCCTGGACAAGTCACTTAATTCTGTTTGCCTTAGTTTCCTCATCTGTAAAATGAGCTAAAGAAGGAAATGACAAACCACTCCAATATTTTTTTGCCAAGAAAACCCCAAATGTGATCTCAAAGAGTCAGACATGACTGAACAACAAACAGCACAGCTAGAATGTGTGTAGGGATAGATGTAAGCATATTTCTCCTAGAACTGTGGTCAATAGTGAAAGATGCTGCAGAGAGGATGAAGATTGAGATAAAAGTATCAGCTTTGGCAATTAAGAGCTCATTGGTAACTTGGGAGAGAGCAGGGTTTTTGATTTAGGAGTCAAGAACAACGAGGAGGTTGAGAACCTGGGAGAATAGAAGGATGATCATGTCTTTGATGGAAATAGGGAATTTCAGGAGATGGGTGGGTTTGGGGAATGAGAATGTAGTGAGATTTAAGATGCACATCACAACCCATCCTTTCCTGCTCATCTTGTGCTATTTATTTCCCCCCACAGGAAAAACAACAAGAGATAGGGAAGAGTGGAGGTATGTTGAGCTGTAACGAGGGAAGTGGGTGATGTGGTTAGTTCAAAATAATCCCAATGATTGCCTACAGCTGGGAGATAGAATGCGACTCATCTCCCTACTTGCTGATTGGCTGTCAACACATTCCCTTGGGGTCAGGCTATGGCCTCCTTGAGAATAGAATGGTGCTCCCACATTGGAGAACACAACCATAATAAGCAAAAGAAAAAAATAAACTTTTTTTTCCATGTATATCTCAGCCACCTGACTTGGCATCTGCTCTCACAATACCCCTCTGTGCTTTTAACTTATAAGTATGTCCCTTTTTCTCCTACTCATTTTGCAATAGTGGTTTCTACCTAAGTATGTACACAGTAGGTGCAATGGACGAGAATCTCTTGTGTTTGATGCTGATGCCCTTGTCTTCAGGGCACCTTTGGAAAGTGTCTTCCTGTTTTTGTACTCTTTCATCAAGGAACTGGTTTTTAGACCTAAGAAAAGGTTAGATGACAATATTCAAGCTGAATCAGTAGTTAGATCTGATGTAGGGGTAGAAGGAAGGGGAAATATTATCTCTTGTACCCCACTTGAGAGAGTGGAGATGGGGTAGGAACATCTCATTCCTTGAATAGGGAAATTGGTTTTTCCTTCTCTCTCACAAGAAAAAGAACAGAGGGGTTGAGGCCTGACCTAGAGTAAAATGACTAGCCTTGGCTTGTGGTGTCTTCTGTCCTGATTTTTATCTCCTTTCCATATTCCTCAATACCCACCCAGATCAAGTATCTTTATGGTGCTCCTTGACATTCTAATACTTCTCACTGTAGTTACATAGCCCTGCCTTCACCTCCATTTTCCAGATTGGTGGCATGCTACAAAGTCTCCATTCTATCCCTATCCCACCACACCAACATCAATTCCTTTTCCTTCCTACACCTAAGGTATTAATTTAATTAGCTCATTCTCCTAATCTAGCAGAGTAGGTAATTGAGTCACCTACTTCTTAAACCTCCTGGGAGTGTGATCAGCAACTTAAAATAACTATCTAAAAGATGATATTTTGGGCAGAGTGAGGGAAATATCTGGGAAATATTTTCCCCTTGAGTTGTACCACTCAGCCTTCTCCATCAAGTCAGAGGGTAAGGGATAAGAAAGGGTTCTTTTCAGATTGGGCTGTAGTGTTTTGGTTGGGGATCTGAGGAAAATGACAGTTTGAGTTTGGCTGCCTGGGGGAAGTCTCTAAGGGCAGAGAAAAGGATAATGCTGACTGTGGTTCAGATTCTGAAGTCTGTCTGGCATTCTAGCCCCATCCTGTATTTTTTTCCATTTCTTTGTTTGATCTCTCAACCTTTTTGTTTTCCATCTCATGTATGACCTTTCTATCTCAACTTCACTATGTTCTGGTACATTTTCTCTGCCTTTTTAATTCCTCACCATTCACTAAACCACTTAACTCCCCTTATTAAGATCTCCATTCATGTAAGCTACATTTAGGAATGCAATCTGATGAAAGTAATTCACATAGTATGACTGGCTAATTCACTTGGTATGAATGACTAATAGCTTTCTCCATTAGCATTCTCAGAGAATGTTTGCTTATTAACCTAACTGCATTTCCAATTAAAGAAATTTAAGGTAGCATAAGGGAAATTCTCTGGTGCAAAGTCCTTATCCTCATTTAGCACTTAGGAAGTACATTTTTACAACTATTTACAACTCCCAGCTATCATAGCTCAAGGTAGGATTCCACTTAGAAACATAGCTCACAATCCCTAAGTCATATATTTACTTTTACTAGTAAGCAGAGGATACAACTTGTCCAAAGCAAATGCATTCATTGAAATGACATAGAAAGAAAAATAGAAATAGAAAATTTCCACCATAAATTTGGGAAGGTTTTCCACAAAGATAGATAGATAGATAGATAGATAGAGAGATAGATAGATATAGATGGACATATATACCATCGGGGGGGGGGGGGGGAGCAATGGCCAGGTACAATGAGAGAGAGAGACAGACAGACAGAGACAGAAAGACAGAGAAGAGAGAGGGAAAGGGAGAATTTGGTCAGTAAGCATACATTAGGGTGCACATTAACCACAGACATATCGTGAGGAAACTCACACCTCTGACATTGTGGGACCACCAATGTGTTCTGGTAGTGTCAACTAATTACTATTCTAGGCTTCCTCCTTTGGGAGTATTCCATCACCACTAATCCAATTGGGTATCACATAGTGTCTCTGCTGCTTGATGACTTTATCTTCTAGCACTTCTACTATGGGTCAAGACCCACAGTTTACGAAGTGCTGAAGGGCTCATGAGTAGAAAAAGTTTAAGAAGCTCTGGATATTGCCACCAACTAGGATTCAGCTGGAATCCTCACCTGAGATGCTGTCTCTTCCCTATAAGAAGTGTAGATAACACCTGCCATCTTTGTGACTTATAAACCAAGGGTAAAGCTTCAGATCTTTTGAACACATAGGGTCAACATATACCCATTCCTTAGATTAAGAAAAAAGTGTTACTCTATAAGAAGAGAGATACTTGTGAGTTTCCAGAGTTTTAGCTTCCAAAGACCAAGGTGATTTGCAGATCACCCAGTGAGCCAATTAGAACTCATAGACATTTAGTCTGTCTTTTTGAACTTACTTCCTCCTGTAAGCAGGCTCCACATCCTTGACACCCAAGGTTCTATCTGACTTAGGGTTAGTCAGCTAGAATGACATTATCTCCTAATTGCTAACTTGAACTTTCCTTTAAACTATTTTGGGGCTATCATCAACAAATCCTAAAGAGCTGTAGTTTCTTTCAGTCCCTCAAGATCTTTTGAGTTTTGATCATGTATATGAATGGAGTTAGAGTCAAGGAGGGATGGGGAAAAAGGGAGAGGGGGGGACTTTCTATGAGGTTCTAGTTTCTCGTTCCAGATTTTTGCCTTTTACAGGATGTATGCCTGGCTACACCTTCTAAGTTTTGAGTCATCCTACTCTTAAATCTCAATACAGAATGATTACTCTCATATATTACTAGTTTGAGAAAGGAAAAAAAAGAAAGCTCCAGCCCATGAGGAAAAAAAAAACATTGCCTTTCCTTTCTTTATCTCACCCTCCATACCTCCAACTTTCTTTTCTCATGAAAGGGTTGTTAAATCATTGCTTTACTTCCCCTTCTCCTGTTATGTTACTGTTTGGAACCTGAAACTCAGGCTTGCTTATCTTTCATCCTTAATGAAGGTAGATAAGCTTTCACCCCAAAGGTAAGGGCACTGACTTGCTAAGAGGTTAGATATCTTTCCCATGGTCATAAAGCTAGTTTGTGTCAGGGGCAACACTTGAACCAATTTAAATAATCAACTTGTGCCAGGCTCTGTATTTATATGCTAAGCATGTAAATAAAAAAGAATGAAACAACATCTACTCAAAAGGAAATTCCTTTGTAATGGAAAATACACCAAATGCACATATAAATATAGACAGAATAAATATAAAGAGAATAAATAAAATGCATAATTAGTAAAATATAAGACAGTTTGGGTGGGATGGCACTAGCAGCTGGTGGGATCAGGAAAGATTTCATACATAAGGTGATGCTTGAACTACATCTTGAAGAAAGGGGAATTCTATAAATCAGAGATGAGGAGAGAAATGGGAACTGGTCAGTGAAAAGGCCTAGAGGCAGGAAATACAGTGGGGAACTGAGAAGGACATTTGGCTGGATACCTGAGTGAGCAACAGGGAGTAAAGTACAGTAAGTCTGGAAAGATAGGTTGGGGCAAGTTTGTGAATGATTTTAACAGCTCAACTGAGGAGTTTATATTTTATCCTAGAGGCAATAGGGAACTACTGGAATTTATTAAGTAGGGAAATCACATGGTCAGATCTGTACTCGATGAAAATCACTTTGGCAGCTGTGTGGATAAGAGACCTGAGGTAAGTAGATTAATTAGGGGGCTGTTGCAGCAATTTAGGGGAAAGGTGATGAGACCCTGAACTAAAGTGGTAGCTGTATGAGTGGAAAGAAGGGATCAGATGGAAGAAATGTTGTAAAGGAAGGAAAGACAACATTTGGTAATTGGTTACAGATGTAGGGTGAAGGAGAGCAAGGTTTTGAGGATAATGCTAAGCTTATGAACCTGGGAGATTCGAAAAATGATGTTGCTTTCGACAGAAATGAAAGTTTAGAAGAGGGGATGGGTGGGGAGAATACCAATGAAAATTTGAGATATATTGAGTTTGAGATATTAGTCAGTCATAAATATTTATTAAGTCCTTACTATGTGCTAGGCCCTAAGCTAACCTCTGGGGATACAATGAAAGGCAAAAGATCATCCCTGCCCTTGAGGAGCTCACAGTCCAATGGGAGATACCTTTAGGATGGACAATTTTGAAACATCCCATAAATAATCAAGGATATGATACTGAAGTTTAGAAGCCTGAGGGAGTTGTTGCTGACTTTATGTAAGCTGATTTTTGTACATAAGCTGACAGTGATCTCTATCAGTGATCTGAGCCACAGTTCCCTGAACCAATTAAGTTCAGTCATAGTTTCAGTACCTTTAAAGGAAAAACTATATTGCAAATATTGCTCCAAGGAACCAATATATACATTTTTAATCAGAGGAAATGGATTCAAATACCACCCTTGGTAAAACACTGAATGTCTTTGCCCAGTTTCCTCATCTGTAAAATGAAGGGGGTTGGATGAAATGACTCTTTAGGTTTATTCTAGTCCTAGCTTTGTGCTTCTGTATTTCTTGTGAAAAATGTAATGAAACAGAATGTATCACAAAGTAGTACATTATTGTTTGTTGAATGAATAATATTAAATATTAATTCAGAAAATTAAGATACCAGTGTGGGCTAGAGCAGGTTTGAAAACTTTTTGGAGGAGGAGAGATCTGAGGTGCACCATGAAAATTTGGGTTTGGTTTTGGATAGGGAGAAAAGAGGAAGTGATGAGGAAGGCTGAACAATACAAGCAGCGGTATGGAGGCAGTAAAGCATAAGATGTATTATTCAAAGGACAATGAACAGGCCAATTAGCTTGAAGTGGAAGATGTATAGGTAAGTAGTGAGAGATAAGTCTGAGAAGACAGGTAAAGACCACATTTGGAAAGGATTTGAATATCGCATTGAAGAATTTAATTTTGTCTTGTAGTTACTAGGAAGGTTTTGAAGGTTCTTGAGCACAGGAATATTATAATTTAAATCATTCTTTCATTCCTTAGAAGCCTATGATCAGGTCAGCAACTTTCAGTATGCCTAATAATCAAACTCCAACAGGAAAAGGGCAACAAATAAGAGAAGGAGATCAGAGATAAGGGAAAAATGTCAGTGGGAACAAGGCCACCTTAAAAAACATTAAGGCAAAGTAAATGAAAGACCATTGTGCCATGTTTACAGCAGAAGAGGGAAAACTTCCTCTTTGCATCTGCTGCTCTGCCTGGTTTCAATGTCAGAACAAGTTGTACCTCCCAAGATAAGTTTATCACTTTTTATTTCATCACCATGCTGCTGACTCAAGCCTTGATTGACACCATCTCTTTCAGTCTCTTCTCCTCTCTGATTGGAAGGCTAGAGGATGGGGTACCAAATTCCTCCTAATGCCTTTCTTTTTAGAGGGAAGAAACTGGACTCTCAGCTCACTCCATTTTGCATCTGCTACTCTGCCTGATTTGAATTCCAATGAACAAGATGCCCCTGTGCCAGGTACCCTCTGGTATTTTCTCCTATCCCTGCTTTCCTGTCTTCTTTTGTATACTGCACCTCCACATTCAATTGTAGGCTTCTTGAGGATAGAGACTGTCCTTTTTTTATTAATTGTATCCTCAGTGCTTAGCACAGTACCTAGCACATATCTAAATGTGTATTAGATTATTCAGAAAAGTAATAACCTGAGAAAATATTAGAGATGTAGAAAAATGTAAACAACTCATATCTTTAAATGTGAATGGATTGAACAATACAATAAAGTGAAAAAGAGTGACATGGATAAGAAAACAAAACCTTACATTTTGTTGCTTACAACATTTAAGACATTTACACATTTGAAAAACAAAGACATACACAAAATAAAACTAATAGGGTAGAAAATATTTACTCTGCATAAAGTAAATAAAAAAGCAGGAGTGGCGATCATACTATTTAACGAATAAAAAAGAAACATTCAAAAAATAAAATAGGACGAACAAGGAAACAATATTATGTTTTAGGGAACCATAGACAAACAAATATCAGTAATCATCTTATATGCTCCCAAAACCTCATACCTAATTCATATAGGAAGAATTATCTGAGCTACAAGAAGACATAGAAAGTAACACAGCAGTCACAGAAGATGTCAATATACTTCTCTTTATAAGTAAAACAGGAAGATAAACAAAAGGGAAAATATGAAACTGAACAAATTGCTGGAGAAACTAGAACTAAAAGACTAATGGCATTCTAAATTTAATGCAAATATTTATAATACTTATTTTTTTCTCAGCACTATATTGAACTTTTACAAAAATTGACTACATACTAGGACACAGAGATACTGCAAACAAATGTAAAAAGTCAGAAGTAGCTAAAACATCTTTTATAGGATGTAATGCAATAAAAATAGCAATTGGTTCAGGGACCACAAACAAAGGATCTGGGAAGTATTCTGGAAGAAATTAGGCTTAGACTAAGACTTTACATCACGTTTCACAATACATTCTAAATAGACACACAACTTTAATATTAAAGATCATACTATTTAAAAAATGGAAGAGAAACAGATCACATACCTCTCACAGCTATGGATAGATATATTTTTAACCAAACAAGAGGCAGAGGCAATGACAAAAGATAAAACAGACAGCTGTGATTTCTTGAAACTGAAAAGCTTCTGTGCAAACAACATTAATATATATATAGAATAAGAAGGAAAGTAATCAATGGGAAAAATCTTTGTATTAAATTTCTCTGATAAGGGTTTAGTATCTAAGATATATAAATTATATATACATATATGTACACATATATGTACACGTGTGTATACACACATATATGTACACATATGTGTACGTATGTGTATACATACTATATATGTACATATATATGTACATATGTGTATACATACATATATGTATATTAATAGCCATTTACCAATAGATAAGTGGTCCAAAGATACAAACAGTTCTTAGAAGAATTATAAAGTATTCACAACCATGTAAAAGAATGCTTTAAATGAGAAATGCAAATCAAAACAGCCTGAGATTTCACTTTGCACCCTGCAAATTGGCAAAAATGACAAAAAATGTTAATTGTAAATTTTAGAGGGGTTGTGGAAGGACAGGCACAGTAGCACATTGTTGTTGGAGCAGTGAAATTGTATAACCATATTGGAAAGCAAATTGGAGTTATGCAAATCAAGTGACTAGAACATCCATTATCCTTTTAACCACAGACTAGTACTGGGCTTATATCCCAAAGAGACCACAAATAAGAAGTAAATCCCCATGTATTACAAGATATTTATAGCAGCACTTTTTGTGATAACTAAGAATTGGAAACAAAGTAGATGCCCATCAATTGGGGAATAGCTAAACAAGTTGTGGGGCAGTTAGGTGGCATAGTGGATAGAGCACTGGGCCTGAAGTCAGAAAGACTCATCTTCCTGAGTTCAAATCCAGTCTCAGACACTAACTGTGTGATCCTAGGCAAATCACTTAGCCCTGTTTGCCTCAGTTCCTCATCTGTAAAATGAGCTGGAGAAGGAAATGGCAAACCATTTTAGTATCTTTGCCAAGAAAACTCCAAATGGGGTCATGAAGAGTTTGACATGACTGAAAAATGACTGAACAACAATAAAAAAACAAGTTGTGATACATGGATACAATGTAATATTACTGTAATGTGAAAAAAATATGTGTGATGAGCAGAGAGAAGCATAGAGAAATCCATGCAAACAGATACAGAGTGATGTAAGCAGGGACAAGAAAGCAATAGATACAATAATTACAACATTATAAATGGAACAAAATTATAAAGATCCAATGGGACTCAAATAGAGATGTATGAGAAGACACTTCCAAACCACCCCATTGTGGAGGTGGGAGGTCCACAGGTGTTACACAATACATAAGTTTTCAGACTTTTTCAGTGTATCCATTAATTGTGCTGACTTTTCTCTCTCTCAAAAATAGTGTTTGTTATATGAGATGGATCTCTGGGAGAGGGTGGTAGAAGAATAATGGGGATAATTATGATGATATGAGAAACAGAAGATTGATAAAAACATTTTTTTAAAAAGAGAGAGAAAAGAAAAAAGAGAAGAGGATTGAGGAAATTAAGGGGGAGGAAGAGGAGGAGAAAAGGAGGACAGAAAGAGAAGAGACAGCTTACCTTAAAGATGAATCTACTTTCTCAGAAATCTACCACTTGCTCATGTACCTACCACTCCAGTGGAAACTATAATTGTTACAGAGAATTGGAATGTGATGTTAAAAAAAATCTCTTCCTGGAATTACTCCTGATGTCTACTTGTTGACAGACTGTAACGTATGGCAAGATACATGATTAAATGAAAGTAATAGAGACTAGAACATATCAAAATGATTTTCCCAGAGGAAACTAGTCCCTATTCAGCTATGTCCAGACAATGAAACCTCCATTTCAGCCATCCTCCATAACTCCCTTTACTTTAACACACTCTGGACTCTGCCCCCAGGTCCCTTGGGGAGGTTCTTTTGTTTGTTCGTTGCCTTATCTTACTTGGAGCCTGACCTTCTAGTTACTCCCCCATCATAGACAAATCTTAGCAACCCCCATCCCTCCTTTCTGAATTGACTCCCACATTAGAATATAAGCTCCTAGAAGTTAGTAATTTTCTTTCTTTGATAGTATTTGTAGCCTCTGTGCTTAGTATGGTGCCTGGGACATGGTAAGTGCTTAATGAATGATTTCTCATTCATTCATAACCATTCACAAATTCCCCCACAGCATTTCTGATGGACAATAATCCAAAACCAGTTTGATATCCCAAAAGGACAGAGATCCCACTACCTAATAAGGCAGAAGACTTCGCTCTTTGACAACTCTAATTGCTAGGAAGTTTGCCCTTATACTTAGTCAAAATTTCTCTCCCTGCAATTCTTACCATGCAGTCTTAATTCTGCTCTGTGAAGTCATATAGAAGTTATATTATACAATCCTATAAATTATAACTTGTACTTCACTTTCCTTTGGATTTAACCATTCTAATTCTTTGGACTATCATTAAATCTTCAGAGATCTACATATTTTTAGGACATTTAGGATTACTGACTTTTAAACAATGAGCTGAACTAATTGTTCCATAATAGGTAACATGGAGCATACCATCTCTACCCATCAGACTTCTGGTCTGGGAACCTTATGTGCTATCGCTTGGCTCCAAGCTTTTTAGAGTATCATGGCTTTGGCTATTGGTCCTCGGCACTGATGAGCCAAAAGATCAATGTGAGGTGAGCCATGTTGTTGCCCTTTCCAGAGCTGGGCCTGGGTTGCTCGTATCATTCACTGGCTTTCTTCTCTACAAAAAGCAACTTTTCCAAAGTGAGAACTGATTGCCACAAGTGGGAAGAGTTGAAAGTTTCTCCTATCCCCAATGGAATCCTGAGGGGAATCCTTACCTTGAGCTCATTAAAAATAAATCATAGCCAGGAATCCTCTTGGGAAGCAGAAATAGAGAGACAGTAAGAGAAAGAGGAGGGTGGCCTGTAGCATTCTGATTTTTGAACTTTTTTTTCTTGGATCCCTTGCTAAAAACAACTTCATCATAAGCAACCATAGCAGGTTTCAGTATTAACTTTACACAAACCAACCCAGGGAGGTGAACAAGGCACTAACCAGTCAGGATACAGCCTGCACTGAGACTCAGTGTTTTCTAGGAAATCTTGGACCATTGTTGTTTCCTCCTGTGATGGGTAAGTGTTCTTCTCTAACTCACTTTATGAAAAAGGGACATCTTTTGAAATAAGGTCAAGTTGTGAGGCTCTGGGTCTGATTTTGGATGGGCTGATACAACATTATTACAGTCTGGGTCTTCCATTATTTCATATTTCTTCTGTGGGGAAACAACTTTGTAGTTTCCTTCAATGCCAAGTGTGATAACAGATCATAAATATAAATGTTGAAAGGATGCAGAAAAAAGGGGCCATGGACAGGTATTGTAATAACACAAGTATGTATCCTAAGTGTACCCCTATTTGGTGGATACCACCAAATCTTTTCCTTTTAAATGATGAAAAAAATCAGTCCATCACTCAAGGACCTCCCACTCAAATGGGGGAAACAACATAAAAAACTAGATCTCCTCTCTCTCTCTCTCTGTCTCTCTCTCTCTCTCTCTCTCTCTCCACACACATATATGCATATGCATATACACACAAATACAGTCTTATACATACTAGTATGCATATGTACATATTTATACTTATATAACCATATATTTATATGGTTATAGACAATATAGATGGGAGAAAATCTCAGAGGGGATAGTATTAGCAGTTGGGATAATGATGGGGAGACTTAGAAAGGGCTCCTGAAGAAGGTGATTTTTGAACTGAGATTTGGAGGAAGTCAGAGGAACTAAGAGGTGAAGATGAGTGATAGCATTCTAGGCATGAGGGACAGCCAGTGCAAAGACATGGGGAGGGGAGGTGCAACAGAGGAATAGTGAGCATAGAGTTCATGGAGGTACCTAAAGTAAATAGGAGAAGAATGAGACATCAGCTGGAAGGAAGGAATGATAATATTGTTGACATTACAAATTTCCATAGCATTTTTAAAGCACTTTCATCTGCAATATTCCATTTTGTTCTCACAATAACCTGGGCAGGTATTATCTTTGTCCATGTTTTACAAATAAAGAAGAAGGGGTTCAAATGGTTTTGAGAAACTTGTTCCTAGGACACATTCTTTTAATTCAGTGTTTCACTGAAGCATGCCCTCAGAAAGGATGTTCCTACTGAAGAGCCAGGAGATGAGAAGGGAATAAGTAAGGCTCAAGGATCAGGACAAAAAGCGAATCTTATCCCTTTCCAGCTCAATCTCATTCCAGGACTATCTTACTTCCTTGCTCCTTTAACTGGAAATACGGTGCTGTCCAGAATTTTTCATATATTGTTAATTAACTTCCTTTCATCCTCATCCATTACTTCCTTCTCTTTTAAACCTGGCTTCCCTTTGAAGGTAATGAATCTGTGACAAATCCTTTAATTGTAACCATTCATTCATCCATTCTCTCTGCACTTGTTGGCATCTTCTTGTCTCTAGGACTCTTCTTTAATGACTTTAGTACATAACTTGTAGTCTTCCTTTCCACCCTACTTTATACCACCATATTCTGTGACTTTACTGTTAATGTTCAGGATATTTCCAATACTGTGATATCACAGTTCCCTTCTTTTATTATCTCCAACTCTATTTCATTTCAGTCACCCATCTTCATAGTTAACTACTTTATTTCCTCACATGGTATTCTGTCACTTCTAAACCTTGTACTCTGAAGTTTTCCTTCATGACCACAATCTCTGATCATTCCAACCCTCTTCAAATGTCTCTCCTATTGAACCTGTTCTTTTCTTGCATCACAACTTCTTTCCCTCAACCCCTTCCTACTTACCAGTTAGAGTTTCCCATAGGGGAATGGTTACAGAACCATTTAACCATTTCCATGATGTACTTCTTTTTACCTTTGAATCTCTTTGCCCCTTAATCTCTCCTAATCCCCACCTGGACTTTTGCAATAACCTCCCAAGCAGTCTTACTGTTTGCATTCTACCTAAACATCCTCCCCAAATCTATTCTTCAAATCAGACTCCATTTGTTCTTCCTTAAGTAGATGTTTGTTCATGTCAATCTTTTGTTGAAAACCATTCAATGTGTTCCTATTGCCTGGCGAATAAAACCTAAACTCCTTTGAATGGCCTCAAAGGCTCTCCACAATCCAGTGTCACTTTTCCTTTCCAATGTTTTCTAACTAGTGCCCTCTATGTACTCTATACTCTTGAAAATTTGGATCAGTTACTGTCCCCTGTAGATATCTAGAGCCTTTTAGTCTCTGAACCTATGCTCATACTGTTCCATCTGGAATATCCTCTCTCCCAATCTGCACCATTAAATTCCTACATATTGAAATACTGAGCTCAAATGCTACCTTCTAAAGAAAGACTTTTCTGATCTTGCCATGTGAGAATGCTATTTGTCTTATGAATCTCACAGGGGATTTTGCTTACAATCTCTCTGATGCACTTAATATAAATTATTCTGTCAGGTTTTTTTCTTGCCTTTATGTGCCCTCTTCCTTTTGCCTAGGCTTTGAATTCTAGTAGTATAGCAGGTGAAATATGAATTTGCAATAGGGTGGCTAGGGAGCAATGTGACAAGCATCCCATTACAAATGATTCCAAAGCCAATGAAGAGAGGGTCTTCATAGATAAGAACAAATGAGGAAGTCAGCTAGAGAAGTAGTAGGATTCCCTGGTAATTGTTAGGAATGTGATGGTAAGGAGATAGCATTCTGAAAAGATTGTTTAACTCCATATTTACCAAGGAAAAGCTTAAGAATATATGTAACCTCCCATTTTTCTTCCAAGTACAATTATTACATATGGACACATTTATTTCTAGAGGCCATTGTCCTAGGAATCTGGCAACCTGGCATCAAGGACCTGCCTCCAATGCACAATGGATATGTGATCTAAGTTAAGTAACTTTCCCCCAAATGCTCTGGGCAGCTCTATAAAAGTTGTAGAGCAGGTGTTAATCAGGAAACTCCTAGAACCAATGAAATTAAGAGTCTAATCTCTATCCCTGTTTCTATCCTGCTCCCTCTATCTTTCCTCTTATCCCTATCTCTATCTCTATCCCTATCCCTATCATTATCCCAGATCTTGAAAGGACCTGAAATATCATTTTATCCAGTCCGTTGATGGTAAATATGAGGAATATGAAGGCAGAAATATGAAATGACTTACACAAAGTCCCTCACTCAGTAATGACAGAGATTGAACTTGAATCAAGTATTCTGAGTGTAAGTCTCTTGTTCTTACTGTTGTATTATGTTTCTTTATCAGTGCACATAACTAATATCTAGAATGACCTAAAGATGGTCTAACTCAAAACATCCAGCAATATTTGCTAAACAGACCTAGACAAGAAAATTTCACTGTAATTGGGGAACTCTTGACCAATATGTATGATCTAAAACATTTTTAAGGTCCTCTATGCCCCAGGGACCTTTAATGTTAACAGAAGTAAAGTGGTTTGTTTGATTTACTTTCTTCCCAAGTGGATAGTTTTCCCTTTTATGGTCTTGAAGTCCTCAAGTGTGAAAATTCAACTATTAGTTCCTTCCTCAATCCCTCCTTTGGAGGTTAGACTTTTTCACCATCAGCACTGAAGTAAGAACTAGTAAACATAAAAAGTTCAATTCATCAATAGCAGGAGAGTGACCTAGCCCCACAGAAAAAATTCATGAGACTCAGAGGAAAATGGCAGAGGAATACAAACAGAAACATTTCATTTTCTTGTCTCCCATGAGTAACTTCTGGTAAGCAGAAATTAGGGGGGACTCCTTACCTTTCTGATCTTGTCAAGTAGTTCAATCAGGTAGATGGGAATGGGTTAAAGGTGGGGCACCTGCCTTGGTGCATAAGGATCCTAGGGAGTCTTAATTTGCCAATGACTGTAGACCAAGATATCTAGCCTTTCATTACAAATGGTTCCTGTTCATAAGAGATTTTCCAGAGAAGACCTGGGAAAGTAGAGACCTGTGAGTCTTAAGTTCATATTGAACAGAACAGGAGAACCTAAAACAAAGCATAAGATGATCACTCTTGGACTAAGGCAGCAAGGAGCTCTTTGTACTCAGAATCCACCAGGAGCCTATCAAATTTCAAACTTTGGAGCAAATAATGGGTCAGGCTGAGATTTTGTGTGAACCATAGCAGCTACTTTGATGTTATATATTGAAAGCCAGCCTTTGACAAAGGCTTTTGTTTCATATAGAAAGAGAAGTGGTGACCATTAAAAGCTATCATAGTTTCATCAAGAACAAGTCATGTAAAACAAAGGTCATTTCTTCTTTGACAGAGTTATTAGATTGAGAGATTGGGGAAATGTCATATATAGCATGTGTAGATACTTCTGCAAGCCATTTGAGAAAGCATGTGACAATTGCTCCATGGCTAGGATGAAAAAAGAATGTGAAGTAGATGAAAGGCTTTAGAGGTAGAAGAAACCTTAGATATTATCTAATCCAAACATTTAATTTTATACATAAAGAAACTGAAACCTAACTAGAGTTAGGTATGTTTGAATGATTAGTTCAAATGTAGGTAATTAATGGATTGAAGTAAAACATGGAGAAAGCTCTGTAAAGGAGTAACCCAAGAAGGTTTCTAAAGACAAATTCTATTGAAGGACAATCTACCTAAGAACCTTATTTATTCAACAATTTTATCAGTTAGTCTAATGAAGGAATATATGTCATTCTTTTGAATTTGCATTTAGCATTAAGCTGAGAGAGGTAGCTAAAATGCTGGATGCCAGAATTTGGCAGAATTAGAAAAATATCTCAACAAGCTAGGATGATGCATCTAATGAAATAGAATTCATTAAAAATAAATGGAAAGTCCTGTATTTGAATTAAAATCAAAATCAACTCCATAAATATAGTGTGAAAGAAATGTGAATAGGCAGTAGTTAATATGAAAAAGACATAAGGTTGTTTTTTTCTTGTTTTTTGTTTTTTTTTTTTTTTTGGTGAGGCAATTAGGATTAAGCAACTTGCCCAGGGTCACACAGCTAGTATGTGTCAAGTGTATGGTCTGAGGCTGGATTTGAACTCAAGTCCTTTCTCCAGGGCCAGTGCTCTATCCACTGCGCTACCTAGCTGCCCCAATCTGGGGTTTAACAGACTTCAAGATCCACCAAAACTGAGTGATCTTAAGCTGTGCCAACAAAGTCTAATGTCTAGGGAAATGGCAATGATACTCCCATTACCCTGATTAGATCACTTCTAGAGTGTGGTGTTCAATTCTGGAAGCTTTACTTAAGCAGAAAATTGACAAATGGGCATGTAATCAGTGGACTGTAACCAGAATGATAAGAGGTCTGAAAAACATCCAATAAAAAAATCAGTTGAGGGATCTTGGGCATGTTTTTCCTTTCAAGGTAAGGCTTAGAGGGTTAAGATTGCTGGCTCCAAGTGTTTGAAGTGTCATCATATAGATAGGGGATTAAATTTGCTTTGTTTCAACCCAGGAGACACAACAAGGAATTATACATAAAAGTTGCAGGAGGTAGACCTAATTTTGGTATGGAAAATTCTTAATAATTGGAATTCCCATCAAAATTGAACGAGCTCCTTTAGGAGGTAGTGAATTTTTTTTATCTTGAACAGTCTTCTAAGATCAGGGTGGACAGAAATGTCTTTGAAATATTTTAGAGGAAATTCCAGTTCAAAGACAGCCCAGATTAGATGATTTCTTGAAGTCCATTTCCATGTCTGAGATTCTTTTCTTCTCTGACCCTAAGTACCAAAGGAAAAGAAAGAGATAATGTCTTGATGGCTATTATAGGTAAGGGAAGTAAAAAGTTGAGTAAAACAAAGGTGGCAGGGTGGATTGGACATGTGTTCTGGATCTAGTCAGCCAAGGTCCAGAGAATAGAAGGTCAAAGAGAGTCAGTCAAAGTGGCACCAATGAATGGATCCATAAGCCAATCAATCAATAAACATTTATTAAGCAATTACTACGTGTCCAATACTGTAGTATGCACTGGGAATAGAAAAAGAGGCATGAGGCAGTCCCTGACCTCAAGGAGATCATGATCCTTGTGGGGGGAGGGGCAACATGCAAACAAATATATGTAATACAAGCTATATATATGTACATATATATGATAATTAGGTAATAATTAAAAGAAGGAAAGCACTGGAATTAAGGGGAGTTAGAAAAGTCTTCCTTTAGAAGATTAGATTTTAGTTGGGACTTAAAGAAAATGAGGAAGACCAATACTTACAGCAGAAGAGGAAGAACATTCTAGTTATGGAGGATAGCCAGGGAGAATGCCCAGAACCCAGATGGAATGTCTTGTTCATGAAACAGCCATGTTGTTAGTGTCACTGGATCGAAGAGTACATGTCAGAGAGTAAAGTGTAAGAATACAGGAAAGGTAAGAGGAGGATAGGTTATGACCACCCCAAAATTGAATTCCTGCACCCTTCTTACTGAATTCCAATGTTCCTGGAGCCATAGATTAGAGTCATGTGTATGTTACTCTACTTAATGTTTTCCTCCTTTCTTGAAAAAAAAAAACACACTACTTTTATTATTGACTGTTTCAGGGGGACAAGTGTTAAGATCATTGAGCAGACTTTATCATCTAGAAGGAGAAAGTCTTCCTTTTGGACTCAGTTCCGGACATCTACCATAAGAGTGGCAAACACCTTTGGTGAGTGGGCACATGCCTTCACTGACATCACTCATTATGAATGTACTCATATACAGGCAGGTATACACATATCAATACACGCACATATATATTTGTTGTTGTTGTTCATTCATTTCAGTTGTGTGCAACTCTTTGTGACCCCATTTGGGATTTTCTTGGCAAAAGTTCTGGAGTGGTTTGCCATTTCACAGTGTTGCTCATTTCACAGATGAGGAAACTGAAGCAAATAGGGTTAAGTGCATTGCAAAGGGTCACACAACTAATAAATGTCTGGGCTTTGAACTCTGGTCTTCCTGACTCCAGGACCAGCATTCTATTCACTGTGCCACCTACCTGCCCCACAGGGGCCATCTCCAGTTGTCCTGATCGATATCTTGCCATTGGACCCAGATGGTTATAGAGGAGAAAGTGAGGCTGGTGATTTTGCACAGCCTTCCCTCAGTTAAATCCAATTCACTTGCAAGTCATGGCTTCAGGGCAGCTAGGTGGTGCAGTGGATAGAGCTCTGGCCTTGGAGTCAGGAGGACATGAGTTCAAATCCAGCCTCAGACACTTAATGCTTACTAGCTGTGTGACCCTGGGTAAGTCACTTAACCCCGATTGCTTCACCAAAAAGCAAAAACAAAACAAAACAAAAATAAAGCAAGTCATGCCTTCACCTTCTTGATGTCACGGTCCACTTCATGAATGAAGGACAAACAACAACAATCACAGCTGCCCCACACATACATATATACATACATGTATATTTATATAAATGTAGCAGATTTGAAATATTTCAATTGTGACTATAGATAGATTTAACCAGGGTCATTGGAGGTAATTGAAAATATAAAATTCTCTGATATCCTAATAAAAAGTGTCCTTTTTAGGCAATACTACTAGAGTTCAGAAGCAATTACTCCACTTGGTTGCAGATGTGCAGGAGAAGGGCAAATGCAGTATGATGGAGGAATTGGAACAGCCCTAGGTCTGCTGGCAGGAGATTTGGGTTCTAGGCTTGGTTTTGCCATTAACTCATATTATTATTTTGGACTACCTAGGTCCTTTCTCTGGACTTTAATTTCTTTCTCTGTGAAGTAGAGGTAGATAAAGGAGTCAGTTTAAATTATTTCTAAATTTCTTTCTAACTCTGAAATTCTGTCCCAGTTTATGCCTTCCTTTGCCTATTGTGTATCTTGATATATCTTAATTATTTAGGATGTAATTTCAGTTTTCTGAAGTATGACTGGTTGGAAGGTCTATTGAAATATGACACTGTACAAGGGGGACTACAGATTGGTGGCAGTCAAAATAGGGACTCTTGTGTTATCATAGAAGAACACAAAATAAATATTTATAGTAAGTTCAAAATGAATGTTTAAGAAAATTTTAGGCAAACTCATGAGTTAAGGTAAGGCAACAAGCATTTTATTAGGCACTTAAAATGTGCTAGGCACTGTGTTAAGTGTTAAGGATACAAATACAAACAAAAACAAAGATAGTCCTTGCTTCAAGGAGTTTACAATCTACTGGAGTAAGACAATGCAGAAAAACAAAAGGGAGATGGGGAAGTGCATGGTATTAAACAGATGAGGAGTTTATAGTGTAGAGTAGACATTCCTTTTTCTCAAAGAAGCTCATCTTCAAGGAAGCAGAGGGAAAAAATAAGATGACAATTACTAATACTTTCAGATAATCTGTTATTTTCAGAGGTTGGGCTCTCCTTCCATGGAGTTGTTCAATATTATCATAAGACCTCATGATTGTTTGGCACTTTAAGGCTTACAAAAGGTTTTTATCATCACAGCTCTGTGTATGCAAGTATTTCTTCCAGGGCCTATGATTGGTTCATGTGGGTCCTCCCTCTTCTGCCAAAGTCACAGCCTCTCTAAACCTAAGTAGGCCATCTTAATGAGTTACTATAACCAATTTTCTGATGATGAGCCTTCCTGAAGTGACCCAGGTTGGTTCTGGAATGACAGACACATACCCTGTCATCACTACTTTTTTGATAGGACTTGACAAAACGTTAACTCTAACATAAACTTCAAAAAACCAGTGACACTTTCATGCTATAATGAATTGGACTTCAGTGAAAAAGGGCAAGTATTATTTTCTCATTTTACAGATGAGAAAATTGAAACTTAAGAGAGGTAAAGTCCAAAGGTGCATCACTGACAAGAGATAAAGGTAGGGCTCAAACTCTGGTCTAATGGCTAAATCCATTATTCTTTTTACCAATGTAAACAAACTAACCTTTATTTACTTTTCAGTAACCTGTACAACAGATAGTGTAATGTTTGGCAACCACTCAGGAATTCTGGAATTGAAACTTCTTGGGTTTTCTGGCTCACAAGATTTCCACCACATGCTCTTTTCCATATTCTTCCTTCTTTACATGGTGACTTTTATTGGAAATTCACTCATTATTGTTATGGTATGTATGGACTATCGTCTCCACTCTCCCATGTATTTCTTCCTTGGTAACATCTCTGCTATGGAGATTTTAACCACAGCTATTGTTATCCCTACTATGCTGGGAGGTTTGCTGACCACCCAAATTCAGACAATGTCCTTTGGTGCATGTATGGCTCAACTCTTCTTCTTACTTTCTGTGGGGACTTCAGAGTTTGTGTTGTTGGCAGCAATGGCTGTAGACCAATATGTAGCTATCTGTAATCCCCTGAGGTATAGTCTCATCATGAATCACCAAGTCTGCCTCTGGGTGGTCATTGGGTCCTGGGTATTTGGGTTTCTGTTCCAAATCTGGCCAATTGTTGCAACATATCATCTTTACTTCTGTGGGCCAAATGTCCTGAATCATTTTTTCTGTGAGAGAGGCCAGCTTCTCAGACTCACTTGTGGTGACAGCAGATTTCAGCAGTTCATCCTCTTCCTGATGGCAGCTTTCATTCTTTTTGGTTCTTTGCTCCCAACCATCATTTCCTATATCTACATCATTTGTACCATTCTGAGGATTCCTTCTGCTTCTGGTCGGAAGAAGGGCCTTTTCTACCTGTGCCTCCCACTTCACCATGGTAATGACAGGCTATGGCACCTGCCTGTTTCTCTATGTGAAGCCCAGGCAGTCTGATGCAACTGAATATAACAAGATGATTTCCCTAATGACCTCAGTTGTGACTCCATTGCTGAACCCCTTCATCTTTACTCTGAGGAATGATCAGTTCAAAGAGGTCTTGAGAGATGCAGTAAAATGGTTAAGTCACCTCTTGAAGAAGTAGATGTTTCCAGGACAGGTTCTGGTGGGAGCAATTCATATCAGGACATAAACATTAACAATTAAAAAAAATCCCAGTGGAATCTTCCAACAAGTAACCCTTAAGCCAAAATGTAAAACACTTATATTTAAAATATCAGTAATTGCCTATTGCTAGTATTTGATTGAAGTAGCACATTATGCTTCTGTCTCTTTTATTGCTGTTTTTCTCTGTGTATATCGGTTTACCATATACTTGATATTTCATCTTTCTTCCTTAAGAAATAGCATGGTGCAGAGGGGGAAAAGTCACTGGATTAGTTTGCTCTTTATGATTCCTTTCAGTATAATGTAGTTTCCTTTTTTATGTCTATTTTTGAATGTTTGTTTTTGCATTGTCAGGCAACATGATTATATATCCTACTTTTTTCCCCCCAATTCACTTGATGAATTCCTTCAATTTTATTTTATCTTTGTTTTTTAAATGGGTATCTTGTAAGCAATAGAGGATAAGATTTTGTTTTCTTATCCAATCTATCACTCTTTTTCATTTTCTTGGTTTGGTTAATCCATTTACATTTAAAATTTTAAGAGTTAGTTTATATTTTCCTCCATTTATCTCTTACTTGTTTTTTTTTCTAAGTTACGATTTTTCTCCTTTTCTGCTCTAAACAGTACTATGGTTTTTTTTCAGTTACTTAAGTTTAATCATTTTTAAGGTGGACTTTTTTTTGCCTCCCTTCTCACCCCTGATTCCCCCCGATATTTGTTACCCCTTCCCCTTTGAGATTTTGCTTATTGGTTCCTTTCTCTGTCTTGCTTTTATATGGGTATATAAGTTTTCCCTCCCTCCTTTTACTCTCATTCAAGTAGATTTACCCTTCTTTCCTTCACCTAGTTTTGCTCATTAGTGTTTCAAATTTCATTTTTTTTCACCTTTATCCAGGCATAATTTCTCTGACTCTTATCATTACATCCTCCCTGATTACTCTAGACCCTTATTCTCAGATTCATGATCCCAATAATTTTCTATTCTTTTTCTACTGTATATTCCTCATGCAACCCAAACTTTCGAGGTACCTATTCTGAACTACCGCCTCTAGGCAGTTTCTGTCACTGCCTTGTACTGTTTGCTGTGTGGATCCCCCTTTTCCATTATGTTTCACTCTTAGAACAATGCCAATACTTACAGGTTTCAAACAGATAAGTGCCTTGTGGTAGGACCTGCTGCCCCCATCCCAACCCTGGTTATGCACCCCACTACTGTTCTACACTCTCCCTCTAGTTACCTCCCCCCCTTGCCTCAAAATCTCCTCCCTGGGTCCATGTCCTCCTGCTCCCGAGGTGCTAGTTGCCCTCAGGAGTTCCAACTCCTCTTCCCCTGAGATAGGAGTGGTCTTCTCAAGTAGCAAATCATTGATTCACCTGTAGGCAAAGTGTTGTCAGGTTCTATTCATAACACCATAGTCTGACCTCTTTAATATTACCTCCACCAGACCTCTGCCTTTACCCTTGTCTCCTTGTGTACATTTAGAAAGAAGACTGTTACTGGTCTTTGCTGTTACTTTATTGTGGTTGCTATCTTTGACTGATGCCTTTATTCATCAGCTCCTGCATTTCTCTTGTTTGAGATCTTCAAGAAGCAAATGTTCTCCTCAATTCTGGTTTTCTTTCTATGAATGTTTCAAACACCACTTTATTGTTGAATGTCTATTTTTTTTCATGTGTGGTTAAGTTTGGAATTGCAGGGTAGGTTACCCTGGGTTGCTTCATGAGCTCTATTAATCTTTGGAACACATTATTGAATTCCCTCCTGTGTTTTCTATTGGATTCAGAATTGCCTTGTGTTATTTGAATTTCTTTTCCTTTGTTTTTGAAGGTCTTTTTTCCGATTGCTTGCAGAATTTGTTATTTCTGGATTGAATTGTTAAATTCAATCACTACTTGTCTTTGAGTTTACAGTCTTGTTTTTTTTTTTCTGGAAGCAATTTATTAATTATTTCAATTTGTGTTTCATTTTCTGTGTTCAGAAGTTCTGGGTAGTTCTCTTACATTATTTTTTGCATTATGATGCTCAGGATTTTCATCATGTCATGTCCTGATGGGAGATCTATGATCCCTAAGCTGTCTTTATGTATCCTGTCTTTGAGATCAGTATGTTTTGCTTGAACAGTAAGTATATTTTCTTTGAGTGAAATAATAATGAAATATTATTGTACTAAAGAATGACGAATGTGGTAAATATAAAGAAGCATGGAGAATACATGAACTGATACAGAATGAAGTAAACAGAACTAAGAAATCAATATACATAATGACTACAATAATGTGAACTGAACTAAAACTACATAAACAAAAATTTATAAAGAACATGCATGGCTCAAAAGAGGTGTGAGAAGATACTCTCCCTCCATCCCTTTGCAGAGGTTGGAGGTCCGCAAGTGTTGCATAGTGCACATATTTTCAAACTTTTTCAAGGTAATGATCAATTATGCTGATTTTTCCCTCTTCTTTTTCTTTTCTTTTTTGTCTTTTAAAATGCTATTTATTATATGGCATAGCACTCTGGGAAGGGGGAGAAAAGGATACTGGAGGAAACTATGGTGAGGCAAAAAGCCCTCCCTCAAAAAAATAACAACATATTAAAAACAAAACAAATGCAAGCAAAAAGACAATCTCTGCCCTCAAGCAGCTTACTTTTTAATGAAGGAAGATAAAAATTAAAAAACCAGAGGAGGTAGGGAGAAAGGTCCTTACTTCAGATAATCAGAAATAGAGCCCAGAGAGGAATAAAATAGAAAAACAACACTAGGTGATATTTATATGGCACTTTAAAACTCACAACAGGCTGTACATAGGTTGTCTTATTCCTCACTAAAGCCATGAGAGGTAGGTGCTATTTAATAATAGCTCCGCATTTTAGAGATGAAGAAAATAAGGCTGAGAAATGTGAAGTAACTTGCCCCAAGTCATATAGATAAATAGCTAAGAGAGGAATTGACCTTAGGTCTTCTTGACTTCATGTCCAGTGCGCTATTCATCATTCCAGGTTGTCCAGGACTGGAGAGGTGATGTCTTACTCTACTCTTCTTTGTTCAAACTGCATCTGGAGTGTTATGTTCAGTGATAGGTGCCAAATGTTAGGCAGAGTAACGATAAATGGGAAAGTGTCCAGAGGAGGGCTATCAAGATAGCAAAGGACCTCCATGTCATGCTACATAAGGAGCAATTGAAGGTATTGAAAATAGCCAGCCTAGAGAAACAAAGACTTATGGGAGGAGGGTAAGGGAGTGCACGTACACCCATAATACAATAGTTGCCCCCAAATATTAAAAAAAAATCCCATGAGGAAAGGAATGGACTCATTCTATTTGTCATCAGAGGGTAGAAATAAGAATAAGGAGTGAAAGATGCAAATGACAAATTTAAGTTTGATGTAAGGAAGGACTTCCTAACAAACTGATTCAAAAGCACAATTGAATATCTTAGGAGGTGGTAGGTTTCTACTCCCTAAAGGCCCTCAGGCCTTCGAGTAAAAGCTGGAAGATCACATATGTTCCATTTCTCTTACGTGACCTTGGGCAAGTATCTTAACCTTTTCTGGCCTCAGTTTCCTCATATGTAAAATGATAGGTTAAATAAAGTGACCTCTAAGGTTCTTTCAAGCTGTGAACCTGTGGCCCTTTGATCTTGTGTTATAAGGGGATTCTTGTTCAGGCATCATCTGAACTAGACAGTCTCTGTATTCCCTACCAACTGTGAGATTTTGTGATTCTGGGGTATCTTATCATACATCACTCTGTATGTTGGATGATTTCCTGTGACTAGACTATCTGCACATTACTGGATGTTTTATAATGTGTGCCTTCATATGTAACTGTTTGGTGGGATTTGCAGAGACAACAGTTTTTTTTTTCTCCTCCTGGCAGGAGGATGTAACGGGGTCTCCCCAGGCTGACTCTTGTCTAATATCATAGCCCATGATACATCAGGAGATCAACCAGTCACTGGGGGAAGCCTCAAGGTATCAGAGTCCTTTTGAGCTGTACCTGGATTCAGCTATTACATTGGAGATATGGACTTTATTGAAGGATAGAGCCACAGAGACACGGATAAGATGACTGATGATGCAATTGACTAAAGAGAATCCCTCTTCACCGAGGTTTTGGTGGCTGTGAAAAAATGTACTACCAGCAGACAGCCTGATTTTGTGGGAAGCAGTTTGCAGAACCAGGGATGTTGGGATTGCTGCCCACACTTACTGTGTTCATATCAGAAAGTGTGAGGGAAAGGAACCCCAGAAGATGGATTCCACATGGAGGGAGTTTCAGTCTAGAGCCAGAGTTAAGACACCTATGAGGCCTCAGCAGATCTTAATGACAACACTGAAACTTCAATTTCACCACTGGCTGTGTAAATTTCGATGGAAAATGTTTCCTAACTGGTGCCTTTCAGAAGTCCCACTCATTTTTGCTATTCTCTTTTGACTAAATATTTTTTTTATGTACTTTGTTGACCATTATGAATGTATATTTCTAAAGGGCAGGACTGTTTGTCGCCTTTTTTTGGTATTCCCAGTGCTTAGCACATCACCTGGTACCTTGTAAGCATGTATTGCTTATTGACTGATTGACTAACTGCTTTCTACATGATCTGGGAATAGAGACTGTACACCACATTGGGAGCATTAAGTTATATTTACAAAATGAATATTATCCAATCCTCCTCACACTGAAACTAAAATAATAAATAGTTCAGAATTTCATAAGTAACAGGATTGGGGTAACACAAGAACTTTAAACTTAAATAGATTTTAACAGCTTGTGAAAGATCATTCTATAAACATTTTATTTGAGAAAACTCATTACAACTGAATGAATTTAAGGTTAGAGTCAGATTTTAGATGTTTTACATGCTTGGTGTACAGAAACAAATAGTTGAGCCTTGAAGAATTCTCACAATTAGAATATAGAAAGTGAAAAAAATAAATATACAATGATAAAGTTATAGAAAATGTTGAACAAAGAGAGAAAAGGACAAAGATTGTATACTGTCTTGGGAAATCATCTCCTCCTGCATTTGCTAGAATGTATGATGTCTTTAGTCTAGACTCATGGATATCTGTATGAGTCTTGTGGGGAATAGCTATCCATAGCATCCAATTATGCCAGTTACGATATTTATTATGTCAAACAAATATTACTTATTTAAGAGTCTCCAGAGGTACTTACCCTTGACACTGGTCACGTCAAAAAGTTTTTATTTTTTTCAACAAGTATTTATTAAGTATCCACTGTGTATGAAGCACTATGCTAAGCACTGGGTTTATAAAATAAGACCAAAAACAGTCCCTTGTCCTAAGGATCTAACAGTCTACTAGGGAAGACAACATGTAAATAACTATGTGCAAACAAAATAAAAACAGGATAAACTTGTGTTAGAGAAATTCTGGCAGGAAAACTAGCCCTTGTGCTTGTGAAGTTACTACATGAAAAAAAATTTAAAAACATTAAAAAAAAGTTACTACATGAACTGCCTATGGAGTTGTTATGGAGCTAAGGAAGAGATTTGGTACTGGATGCATGATGGCGGTGCTCTTGGTTGAAACCCCAGGGGTGGAAAGGTTGATATGAGACTCTGGAGTAGGATAAAGGTTTACTTTGAAAGTTAAGCTGGGTAGTATAGTAAAAAAACTTTGTGAACTTGGAGTCACGATAACCTGAGTACAAATCCTGCTTCAGATACTTAGTAGTTGTCTATCCCCATTAAACCTCCTTTTGTCTCATTTTTCTCATATGTAAAATAAAAGAATTGGACTGATAGTCTCCAAAGTCAATAATACCTCTAACTCTGTGATCCTATGATCTGTGATACCATAGTCCAGGGGTGGGAAACTTGCAGCCTCAAGGCCACATGTGGCCTTCTAGGTCCTTGGATGTGGCTTTTTGACTGAGTTCAAGTTTTACAGAACAAATCCTTTTATTAAGGGAATTTGTTCTGTGAAGTTTGGATTCAGTCAAAGGACCATACCTGAGGACCTAGAGGGCCATATGTAGCCTTGAGGTCACAGGTTCCCCACCCTTGCCATAGTCCAATGAATTTTGATAGAGTGAGTACTAGGACAAATCTGAAAGCTGTTATGTACTTTCTGAAAGAATGCCTATAGAATTATGAATTCTAGCACCATTTTATATGAATCTGCATTTTATTAGTCTTTGCTAGTAAATAAAAGTTGGGGGGAAGAGCAGGAGGGAAACAGCAAGGAAATTCAGTGTCTGGGATGTGGATATAATATTTTGCTTATATATATTAAACAGCTAAAATTAATTTTAAGGAGGGGCAATTATTAATGAGTAATCCAGAAATTATTTTTCTGCACCCCCCTGAGAAAACAACACGTCTCTAGATCCCAGAAGATAAGTGATAGAAAAAAGGAACCCATAAATGCTTCTTAATAGAAAAAAAAAAGAAATCTAATTTTAAAATTACAAAACAAAAAAGAGAGAGAGAACCATGACAAATAGTCAGGAAGCAAAGAACATGAAGATCGACGTAAAAGGGACAAGTAGAATGGGGGAGCCCAAACCTAATTGCACTGAACAGCAGTCAGATTAACATAAGGAAAAGGGGACATTTCCCAAGAGGTCCTGGGTGTGAAATTCTCCATTTGCTCCCTTTGTTATTAAAAAATAACTCCCTTTCAAAAAATACCTTATTTGTATTATTACTTGTTACTATAAAGATCTGTATTTGTATGGGTGAGGGAAGTCTCCTAGTCAATAAAGATTGCAATCCCTCTATTCTTTAATAAATGGTTTCATGAACTGCTATTGTCAAAATAATTTCCTTGCTGGCCAACCTTCTGATGAAACTTTTCTGAACTTAGTGAGGTTAAGCACAATAGCCCCATCACCAGGTCCATCCTATCCAGCTTCATAGGAGCTACCAACATATGTCTTTTTTCTGGCATAGCTTTAGAGAACTTAGAGTCACTTCCCCAGAAGAATAGGACTTTTGTGAAGGAGCTTAGTCATATTTTAAAATAAGATATTATTTAATTATACACTAAAGTAATGATGAGCAATACTAGATCTATGAGTTAATTGCTACAGGGAATTCTCAGACATGGAAACTTCTTTTACCAATGCAGGTCAATGGTATCTTTTCTGCAATATAATCCTAGGGAGTTCCCTACGTCATTGATAGCGTAAGTGACTTGCCCATGGTTATACAGCCTGTATATGTTAAGCATATGTAGATTCAGGTCTTCCTGCCTACCAGGCTGGTTCTCTACTACTCCATGTATACTCTGTAAGATTGTCGAAAGTGATATGATATCAATGTCATCACATTTAAAGTGACACCAACTTTTGCATATAATTTACTATTGCAGATAGTCAAATGATTGACTGGTCACCTCATAAATGTAACCTTGAAGTAGATGACCAGAGTGTCTGCTTCTTATCAATAATTGGTGACTCATTTATATATGTGTGTACATATATATATGTATATGTATATGTATAATTTTCAAGTATATCTTGCATGATAAGAGCACAACTGATTATATTTTGTGCTCTACATGTCAGCACCAAGGCTACGAATAGCAGCAGAACTGGTAGTAGCAAGCTTGGTCAGCATTACACTTAGGATAATTACCTCAGCAAGCCACAGGGATGCCTTGTGTTGCCACTGCGAGTGAGGGTGTGTCACAGTGGGTAGCATGAGATTTAAGCATTAGGAAGAATGCTGTCTGTTACCAGTAGTAATTGGACTAGCCACAACTGTGAAACCTTTGGCAAATTTGATTGTTTGTTGAGGGAGATTCAGACCCAGTAGCTTTGAGCACAGGAAGAGTACTTCTGTATTGTTTTATATCTTGGGAAGACTTCCCACATGTAGCTGTGTTATATGTTCCTTACTTAGTACACCATTCCATTTGAAGGCAGGGAAGGGAGTTGTGTGTTGAATCTGCATTTTCCCTCATCTTGGGAATCTTGAATGTTACGACTGTACTTCATAGCTTCTGGTTAAGTGGAAATTATCCTTTTGGTACAAATGACTCTGTGAGTACCCTTGTATCTGATAAACCCCCAAATCCCAGCTACTGGGGCAAGAACTCACTATTTGACAAAAACTCTCAGGAAAACTGGAAAGCAATCTTGCAGAAAATAGGCATAGACTAACATCTCACACCATATACCAAGATATGTTTTAAATGGGTATGTGACTTTGACATGAAGGAGGATATTATAAACAAATTAGAGAGGTAAGGAAGAAATTCTCTGTCAGATCTATGGGTAAATGAAGATGATCAAACAAAAGATAAAAAGAATCATAGAGAAATTTGTGTCTCAGAGGGTTTCTGCAGCTACCCCAGTTGAGCTATAGATAAACTAGCCCCAGTTCACTACATCTGGTACATGCCATCACAGCAAAGAGTGCCTTTCAACTCTAGAGCTAAGCAAAGTTCATTCAAATGGCAGAAATGAAAAAAGAGCCTATAAGATTCAGAATTAATGTAAAAATATTAATGAGCAATTTTATAGCATAATAAAATTAATAATCAACTAAAAGTCTAATAAAAGTAACAAAATCAATGTAGCTAAAACTAGAAGAGAATTGGGCAAATGGGAAAAAATTCACAACAGTTCTCAATAAATTTTTCATTTTTAAGATATATAGGGAATTGATTCAAATTTATAAAAAAAAAGAGCCATTCCTTAATTGTTAATGGCTGAACAAGTTGTGGTATATGAATGTAATGGAATACTGTTGTGTAATTAAGAAGTGATGAACAGGCAGATTTCAGAAAAACCTGGAAATACTTGTATGAACTGATGCAAAAAGAAATGAGCAGAGCTAGGAAAACATTGTATACAGTATCAGCAACATTGTATGATGATCAACTATGAATGACTCAGCTTTTCTCAGCAACACAATGATCTGAGACTAATAAATACAAAAGACTCACAAAGAAAAATGCTATCCATAACCAGATAATGAACTGATGCACTCTGAATGCAGATTGAAGCATATTTTTTCACTTACTTTATTCTTTATTATGATTTTTTTTCCTTTTGGTATGTTTCTTCTTTCACAACTGTGACAAATATGGAAATATTTTTACATGATTGTGCATATATAACCTATATCAAATTGCTTAGCATTTCAGGATGAGGGGAGAGAGGGGGGAGAAAAATTTGGAGCTTAAAATCTTGTAAAATGAATGATAAAAATTGCCTTTATGTATAATTGGAAAAAAATACTGTTTTTGTAAAAAGTGTTGGGAATACTGTTCAACACAATGACTAATCATGATTTCAGAGGAAAACAAGTCTATCCATCCCCTGACAGAGAGGTGATAGACTCAGAGCTCAGACGAAGGCTTTTTTTTTTTTTGGACTTGACCAATATGTGAAATTGTTTTGCCTGACTATACATATTTGTAGCAAGGGACTTTTTTTTAAACTTTCTTTTTTTAAACTTTCTCAATGGGAAAGGAATAGAGGCAGATGGAAAGGAGAGAAGGAAGATCTTTGACTGAAAGAAAATTTAAAAAGTGATCTTGTAATGAGAACATTCAGAGATAAGCCAAGCTACAATTCTGATACTGCAATTTTATAAGACTCTAAAAATCAATGTCAGAACTATAGCTAAATGTAAATATTGCAAATATTGTTAAGTCTAATGATAGCATGAGTGGATATCACTCTAAATGTACACCTTGACCACAAATGTTTGCTCTGAATGTGTCCTTTTACACTTCTTTATGTATTATCCAATCTGCCTGTGGATGTGTATTCTTGTGAGAGAGTGCCTCAGGTTTGAAGGGGGAAATGTTTTGTTACTACTTTCCTTACTATGTTATTCCATTAAATGTTTTTGTTCTGAACTAACTGTGTTTTCTAGCTAACTATCAGAGGTAAACATATCAGTGGAAAATTGAGAGCTATTGTTTTTAGCAAATGCAGGTCCACATATTACCTTGAACCTGGGATAGCCTTCCTAGTGGGACCTGTCCTGCAAGTCAGGGTGGGGGTGGGGAGTATACCTGAATGATGCAAATATATTAACTGTTAAGATAAAAACAAAGTAAAAACAGAACATAAAACAAGAAAAGCCCAAAATTTAGTTTTTTCAAGAACAAAAAATTTGAACATATTTAACAACAAAAAACAACAATAATAGCAAGCATTTAGATGGCACCTATTATGTACCAGGCACTCTGCTGAGTGCTTTACAAATTTTATCTCACTTGATCATCACAACAACCCTGAGAGGTAGGTGCCATTATTATCCCCATTTTGCAATTGAGAAAACTGAGGCAAACAGAAGGTAAGTGACTTATCCAACGTTGCACAGCTAATAAGTATTTGAGGCCAGATTTGAACTTAGCGCTTCCTGACTGCAGATTCAGGCTCTAGTCATTGTACCATCTCACTGCCTCTCTAACATATAAAGATCTTTATTCCCTATAACACTGATTCACTATATTATATTTAGCTGCTTCCGCTGTGTTGTGTGTTGTTAATATCAATTTAGAAAAAAGTGAAATATTTAAATTGTATTTTGATTATGAGAATGGAAAATATGTGTTGGCATAGACAACTCTGTAAGAAATGGCCTTTGAGATCCAGCTCATTGATAGCTGAAATAGGGTCTCATTTAGCCATAATGATGAATTTGAAAGTGAACTTTGTTGGACCTGTGCTGTGGAGAAACTGCATTAGGTCTGAGTCTGTCCAGAGATAGAGATAGAGTAAGGGAGAGATTTCTGCCTCCCCTCCCCCTCCTCTCCCCCCACTGTTGTATCTTCAAAGAAAGCAAGGCTTTTTAAAAGCTAATTTATGTTAATTGGATATATGGAACTAAGATGTTAGTCGCTGAAAGCTAAAGTGAGAGGAACACACAAGAACAGGGACTTGAGCCAATAGCACCAGAGAAAGTCTACTGCACTCAGGGAACCCTGAAGGGGAGAGGTAGCTGCCTTTGTTCTGGGAAAGTGACAGTAGAGTGATAGATAACTACATTTGAAATATTTTACTTCCTTGCACTAAGAACCATTGCAATATTTTTAGCAGTCATTGAGATGTGCTCTTTAAAAGTTACAACTTTTACACACTTTCTTGGAAAAATGTCCATTCTTAAAAATCACAAAATTAAAAATGTAACAAAAAGGAGATGAAACACACGTAAACAGAATCAAATTAATTCAGCACTCAACTTACAGAGAACTAACTAAAGGTGGTGAAGTAAGTTCAATTCAACCAATATCAGATGTTCCAAATCAGCCTTATGTCCATGGAAGCACAAACGACATCAAAATTACTTCTCCTAATAAATTTTCATACCACTGCACGCCATTAGACCTCAAGCTCTGAAATGCTCTACTTGGTGAAAAGACTTCTAATATGATCCAAAGTGATAGAATGTGTCTGTTTCTGAGCAAGACCCTACCTAAATATAGCCTGATTGATGAGACTTTGTTGGCCATGAAGTGATGAATATTTTTGCTACTGCAAATCATGAAATAGAGAAAAATATGAATCAGAATTCTGTTTTTTATAGCTTATGCAGTGATGGCAGCATGGTGGTGGAAGTAAGGTGCTAAGAATTACACAAATTTTAGGTCATTTATAATAATTAATTTTACCATGAAACACTTGTCTAATGGCCAATAAGTTTGTATATTATTAAATAAGAATTGCCTGTTAATGATATGGACATTCTTTGCTATAGATGAAATTGGAAAATACGTATTTTTAAAAAGATATGGTTAAATGGAAGGACTTGCAGATTCTCCTCAGAGAGGCAAAGAACCAAGTTCTATTTGTTTTTATCTTGTATCCAAAGACCCCCCAAAATACTATTTCATGGCATACTTGGTCATGTACTCATCCACCTAGAAACCTGTTCTGAACTGGATTTGGAACCATTGCATGGATGAACAAGCTTCCTGCCTCCTTTCCCAGGTATCAGAGACCTGTGTGTAGCCCTTCTCCTCTCTGTCCTATAAACCTTTCATTGCTTCTGCTTTCTCTTTGAAAGGCCAAAGGTGATGTTAATGGGTATGTTTACACTGTATATAGACATACATCTTTGATGACAGAATAAAAGCTGTATCTGTGGGTGACAATGACTACCTTCACAATTTGTCTAAAACTTTAATGCCAAATCAAAGTCCTCATCAGTGGAGGGATAATAAGAACCAAAAAACAATGCTTGATTGCACACCTTATACAAAATTCTCCTCTCTTTAACATAGTTGAGACTAATTTACAAATGTACTGATGCAAGGATTAGAAGCCGTCATATAGTTTATTGCAAACAATATTCAAAAGCAGACTATATATTTAGAGTCACACAATTGACTGAAAAGTGAGATCATAAAGTGGATTCATTGTTCATTGGCTATAAAAAAGCATCATGACTAGTTGAGAAGGGCAAGATATTGATACCTTAGACCCACAAAAGCTTACTAAGCTGAAATATTATGTACCATCAAGAGCAGAGTATATAGAGAGAAGCTTGGGCTCTACACAATATACAGTAGTAAATGACCATAGTATCTCATGTTTGATAAATGCAAGATCCAAACTTTTGGGAAAAGAACTCAATATCTGACAAAAACTGCTGGGAAAACTGGAAAGAAGTTTGGCAGAAATTAGGTATAGATCAACATCTTTTACTGTATACCAAGATAAGGTCAAAATGGGTACAAAGTTTAAACATAAAGGGTGCTACTATACACAAATTGGAGAAGCATGGAATAATTTACCTGTCAGATCTACGGATAAGGGAAAAATTTGTTACCAAACAAGAAATAGAGAGAATTACAGGATATAAAGAGATAATTTTGATTACATTAAATTAAAAAGATTTTGCACAAAGAAAACTAATATAGCCAAGATTAGAAGGGAAGCAGAAAACTGGAAAAATGTTTATAGTAGTTTTCTCTGATGAAGTCCTCATCTCTCAAATATATAGAGAACTGAGTCAAATTTATAAAAATATAAGTCATTCACGAATTGATAAATGGTCAAAGGATAATAGGCAGCTCTCAGATAAAGAAATCAAAGTTACCTATACTCATATAAAAATGCTCTAAATCACTATTGATTAGAGAAATGCTAATTAAGACAACTCTGAGGTACCACCTCACACTTATCAGATTGGTTCATATGACAGACAAGGAAAATGACAAATGATGGAAGGGATGTGGGAATATTGGGACACTAATGCACTGTTGGTGGAGTTGTGAACTGATCCAATAATTCTAGAGAACAATTTGGAACTATGGCCAAAGGACTATAAAACTGCACATATCCTTTAATCCAGCAATACCACTGCTAGGTCTGTATTCCAAAAAGATAAAAAAGGAAAAGGATCTATATGTGTAAAAATATTTATAGCAGCTCTTTTTGTGGTGGCAAAGAATTGGAAATCGAGGGGATGCCCATCAATCTGGGAATGGCTGAACAAGTTGCAGTATATGATTCTGATGGAGTAAGAAATGATGAGTAGGATGCTTTCAGAAAAACCTGAAAAGACTTACATGAGTTGATGCAAAGTGAAGTGAGCAGAACCAGGAGAACATTGTACACAGTAACAACAATATTGTACAATGATCAACTGTGAATGACTTAACTTATGATGAAAATGTTATCCACCTCCAAAGAAAGAACTAATGGAATCTGAATGTAGATGGAAGCATACTTTTTTTTAAAATTTTCTCCATTTTTCTTGATTTTTTTTGTCTGTGTTTTCTTTCACAACATGACTAATATGGAAATATGTTTTACATGACTGCACAGATATAACGTTTATCAAATTGCTTGCCTTCTCAATGAGCGGGAAGGGCAGGTTAGAATTTGGAACTCAAAACTAAAAAAAAAAGTTAAATTTTTTTACATGTAATTGGAAAAAATAAAATATTAAAATAAAAAATATATTACAATGGAAAGACCTTGAGGGAAGAAACTCTCATTTGCTTGGTCATTCAGAACCATTCACAAATGCCCACACAATATTCCTAATGGGTGGTTATCCAGCTATAGCTTGACACCCTCAGAGACAAAAATACCCACTAAAAAGGCAGAAGATTACATTTTTAAATTTTTTTTATTTTTAGGCAGTTGGGGTTAAGTGACTTGCCCAGGGTCACACAGCTAGTAAGCGTCAAGTGTTTGGTTAGAGGCCAGATTTGAACTCAGGTTCTCCTGACTTCAGGGCTGGCGTTCTATCCACTGTGCCACCTAGATGCCCCAGAAGATTGCATTTTTGAGAGTTCTGATTGCAAGAATATTTTTCTTATACTTAGCCAAAATCTTTCTCCCTGCAAAATCTTCTACACTGTGCTCCCAATGCTTTACTCTGGAGCCATATAGAATATGCGTAATTAAATCCTATTAATTGTAAATTGTACTTCTTTTGCTTTTTGATTTAACACTCTAAATCCTTAGACTGTCATGCAACCCTTGTAGACCTAAAAATTCTGAGGTCATTTGGAATTACCTAGCTTTTAATAATGAACTGACTTGATTTTCTATGCTAGATGGCATTGGTCAAACCATCCCTGCTAATTAAACTTCCAGTCCTAAGTCTTCTATGTTCCCCAAGCTTTCTGCAATGTCCTAGTTCCACTTTGGACTCATCCAGCATTGACGAGCCAACTGATCGTTGTGAGGTGGGCCACACTGCTACCCTTTCTAGACCTGGGTCTGGATTGCTCCTGTCATTCACTGCCATGCTTCTCCACCAAAAGCAACTTTTCCAAAGTGAGGAGAACTGATTGGCCACAAGTGGGAAGAAATGAAAGTTTCTCCTGCTTTCCCCAGATAGGATCCTGAGGGGGATTCTTGCCCCTGGGCTCATTAAGAACAAATCTCAGCCAGGAATCCTCTTGGGGAAACAGAAATAGAGACAGAGTAAGGGAAAGAGGAGGGCTGTCCCCAGCACTCCTATTAGTGAACTTTTTTCTTGAGGCCTTTGCTGTAGTCAGTTTCATCAAAAGCATTCATAGCAACCATCAGTATTAACTGTGGCCAAACCAACCCAGAGACCTGGATGAGTCATTGACTAGGCAGGACACACCCTACTCTGAGATTCAGTGTTTTTGGGAAAGTCTTGGACCATTTATTGTTTCCTCCTGTTATGGGTAAGTATTTCCTTCACTAACTTCTTTCATGAAAGAGGGACACCCTATGAAATAAGATCAAGTTGTGAGACCCTAAGTCTGATTTTGGATGGGGCTGAGATGTTTTTCCATTCTGGGTTTCCCATTATCGCTACTGTGAGATGCCAACTCTAGTTTTCTCCAATGTCAAGGATAGTAAGAGATGATGCACATAAATGTTGAGAGGATGCAAAACAAAGTGGCTGCAGGTATGTATTATAATAACTGTGTGGATCCTACATATACTTCTCTTTGGTGGAGACGAGAACAATATTAGCTCTACAATCTATCATGGCTTTGCAATTATAAATGTGTTTGAGCACAGGACAATCAGAAAATCAACCAGTCAATCAACAAATTAATCAATCAAAAAGAATTTTTAAGCACTTCCTATATGCCAGAAACTATCCTGAGCCCTGGACATACAAAAAAAAAGATAGAAGCATTCTATGTCCTCAGGTATCTCACATTCAAATGGTTAAGACAATGTGTAAATAATTTGGTCCATGTGTATGTATATTTGTGTACATACACATACATACCCATATATACACACACATATGTATAATGCACATATATATAACAAAAATAAAAACTAGGAATATGTATTATATATACTTATATACATACTCACATGAATATATATTATATATATGTAGAATAGGGTAAATTATCTCACATAAAAGAGGCAAGAAAAAGCTTTTATAGTGGAGGGGGAGGTGAGGAGGTGAGGGGGAGTGAGTGAACCTTACTCTCATTAGAATTGGCCCAAAGAGAGAATAACATACACATTCATTTGGTTATAGAAATTTATCTTAACCTACAGGAAAGTAGGAGGGGAAGGGGATAGCAGAAAGGGGAGATGATAGAAGAGAGGGCAGATTTGGGGAGGGAGTAATCAAAAGCAAAACACTTTTGAGAAGGGAGAGTGAAAGGAGAGAGAGAATAGAATAAATAGGAGGTAGGATGGAGGGAAATACAGTAAGCAATAGTAACTGAAAAAAAATTGGAACAAGTTTCTCAGATAAAGGCCTCATTTCTCAAACAAATAGAAAATTGAGTCAAATTTATAAAATGAGAGCCATTCCCCAATTGATAAATGATTAAAAGATAGTATCAGTTTTCAGATGAAATGATCAAAGCTATCTATAGCCAAATAAAAACACTCTAACTCACTATCAATTGGAGAAATGTAAACTAAAAAAAATAAGAAGGGGTTCACATGGGTATAAATGACTTGTTCCTGGGTCATATATATTGTGAGCAACCAAAACCCAGATCCCCCCCTCTCTTTTAATTCAGTGCTTCACTGAACTCTGCCCTCAGAAAGGAGGGTCCTGTTGAAGAGTCAAGTGATGGGAAGGGAATGAGAGTTGGGGGACCAGAACAAAAAATATTCTTAGCCCTTTTCATCTCAGCCTTATTCCAGGACTGTTGTCCTCCTTGCTCTATTTACTGGAAATATCATGCTGTCTAGAATCCTTCTTCTACTGTAAATTAGCTTCCTTTCATCTTCAATCTCTTCTACCATTCCTTCCATGTTTTAGAGACCTAGTTCTCCTCAAAAACACCAAATCTCTGACAAATATTGTAATTGTAGTCATTCATGTCATCCACCCTCTCTTCATTTTTCTTGTTGATATCTTCTGGTCTCCAGGACTCTCTTCTATCTTCTTCTATGACTTGAGTATATGATTTGTGGCATTGTTTTCTATTCTACTTTATGCCATCATCCTCCATGACTTTACCATTCATGTTCAAGATATTTCTAATACTGTGGAGTTACAATTCCCTTTTCCTATCATCTCTCTTTCACTTTAGTCATTCAACTTCCTACCCAGCTACCTTATTTCGTCATGTGGTATTTCTCCAATTCTAAGATTCTGAATTCTAACATTCCCCCTTCATGACCACAATCTCCTTCCAATACTCTCCAAATGTTATTCCCAGTGATGCTGTTCTGTCCTTCATCACAACTTTTTCTCCTCAATACTTTCCTATTTGCCAATTTGATAGGTACCCCTGTGACCTTTCAAGCATTTCCATGATGCATTTATCTCTAACCTTAAAACTCTCTGCCTCCTGATCTCCCTTGATTCCCTCAATGGACTTTGCAGTAAACTCTTAAGCAGCCTTACTATTTGTATTCTGCACCAACCATTCCCAAATCTATTCATCAGATCAGAGCCCATTTGATCTTCTTTCACAGTAGATCTGTTTGTTGCAATCCTTTGTTAAAATACCATCAATGGCTCCCTGTTGCCTAGAGGATAAGACTTCCTTTGAATGGCTTCCAATGCTCCTCTTTCCTATCATTATTTCCCTCTCTGTACTCTATACTTTCGAAATCTGGATTTCTCACTGGCACCTGTACACATGCAGTGCATACTGTTCCATCTGGAGTATTCTCTCTCCCAGTCTGCACCTGTTAAATTCCTAAATATTCTTTAATACTAAGATCAAATGCTACCTCCTCCAGAAAGGCTTTCCTGATCATCCCAGAAGGGAATGCTATTTCCCCCTTGGATCTCACATAGGATTTTTCTTACACCCTCTCTACTTAGTACGAATTATTCTGTCAAAGTTTTTTTTTCCTTTCCTTAATGTGCCCTCTTCCCTTTGACTAGGCTTTGAGTTTTAATAGCATAACAGGTTAAGTGTGAATTAGCAATAAGGTGGCCAGAAAAAAATGTTACAAACATATCATTGTAAGTGATTCCAAACCAATAAAGGGCCTCCACAGATAAGAAAGTAAGGAACTCAGCTAAAAAAGTAATGGGATCCCCTGGTAATTCTGGGGAAGTGGATAGAAAAGAGATGGCTAGCATTTTGAAAAGATTATTTGACTCCATATTTACCAAGGAAAAGCTTGAAAACATATCCAATCTCTAAATTAATTTTTGAAGCATAGTTATCACACATGGAGACAACATTTAGTAGTGGATAGAGAGTTGGCCTATGAGCCAGAGATGTGGGTTCAAGCCCTGCCTTAGACACGTTGGTTGTATGATTGTAGGCAAGTCACTTCTTTTCTCAATGCCCTAGGGAATTCTCTCAATGCTTTAGACAAACTATAAGTTGTAGAGAAGGTCCTGACCTGTACTGCAGAGAGAATTTCCTGACCAGAAGCTCCCTACGCCAATCCTATCTCTATCCCGAAGCTTGAAAGGACCTAAGACATCATTTGATACAGTTTTAACAATTTATTTTAAAGATGAAGAAAATGAAATGCAGAAAAGTAAAATGACTTGCCAAAGCCACAGTTTGTGATGACAGACCTTGGTTTTTTGTTTGTTTGTTTATTTTTGTTTTGGAAGCAATAGAGGTTAAGTGACTTGCCCAGGGTCACAGAGCTAGTAAATGTCTGAGGCTGGATCTGAACTCAGGTCCCCCTTACTTTAGGCCCACAGCTCTAGGCACTGCATTACCTACTTGCCCCCATGATGACAGATCTTGAACTTGAATCAGGTCTTCTGATTATAAGTACATCATTCTTCTGATTGCACCAAGTTTCTCTATTAATGTAAAATAATGTCTGATCTGTGGGATAGCCTAATACAGATTAATAAATCATATCCAGATAACTTTTTTAGACAAAAAGGAATTCACTGAGAATTTTAAAGGAACAGATCAATGTAGTTGGGAAACTCTAGACAAAAGGATATTATCTAAAAGGATTACCAGAAACAAACCTAAAGGCCTCTATAGCCTTGGGATCCTTAAGATTAATATAACAACAGTAGATTGCCTGGATAACTCTCTTTCCAATTGTATAATTCTCCCATAGACTATAATTACCTTGGAGTCTCCTCAGGCAGAATACAAGAATCCAACCTTCAGCACTTTCCTGACAACTTCTCCCTGGTATCCAGACTGACTCACTGCCAACCCTAGGGATAGAACAAATGATCACAGAGAAACCAATGAGTCAATATTAGGAAGGGGACTTGGACCCACAGGAAAAAAGAATATGAGATGCAAGACTAAGAGGAAAGTGGCAGAGAAATACAGACAGAAACATTTCATTTCCTTGTCTCCCATGAGTTACTTCTGTTAAGTAGGAATTATTTTTCTGGTCCTGCTAGGTAGTTCAATTGAGTGGCTAGGAATAGATTGGGAGTGGGGCACCTGCCTTGAGTCTTAATTTTCCAATAAGGCTTTACCAAAATGTCTAACCTTCCATTACAAATAACTTTTGTTCATAAATTTCCAGAGAAGACCTGGGTCTTCTGTGAGTCTCAAGTTCATCAGACAAAACAATAGATTGTACAAAAAAAAAATAAGATGGCCACTCTCAGGCCAAAGCAGCAAGGGGCCATTGATAATCAGGATCCACCAGGGGTCTATCAAATATCAAAGTTTGGGGAAGACAGACCATGAGTCAGATTGGGAATTTGTGAATGATGTAGCAGCTACCTTGATGCTAGGTATTTTAAGTCAGCCCCTGACAAAAACATTTGCTTTACTTTGAAAGAAGAGTGGTGATTATTAAGAACCAAAATGGACTCATCAAGAACAAGTCATGGGGCAGCTAGATGGTGCAGTGGATAGAGCACCGGCCCTAGATTCAGGAAGACCTGAGTTCAAATCTGGCCTTAGACCCATAAAACTTACTAGCCATGTGACCCTGAGTAAATCACTTAACCCCATTGCCTAGCCAAAAAAAAAAAAAAAAGAACAAGATTAAGCTGATTTCTTTTTTGGCAGTTATTAGACTGGGGGAGTAGGGCAATGTGATACGTAATATGTCTGGATTTCAGCAAGGCTTTTTTTTGTTTTCTTGAAGAAAACATCTTACAATTATCTTGCAGACAGGACAGGAAGATATGGATTGCATGATAGACTTTCGATCTAGAAGGTATCTTAGATATCACCTAATCCATATATTTAGTTTTATGCATAAGGATATTGAGGCCCCAAGTTAGATTTATTTGAAACTGGTTGAATTATTAATTCAAATATATGGTAATTCATGGATTGAAGTCAACCTGGAGGCAGTTTGTAGTGAAGTAAGCCAAGAAGCTGTTAGAAAGGGCACTCTTCCCACTGACAAAGTTCCTAAACTCTATACACTTTTATGAGTTTCTGTATCTACAACAAGTAGTTGTTGGCCAAACTCCATTGGCCAAACTTCTCATTATAAACCTCTCTGATAATAGCTAGGCTAGTCTTTAAGTGACAAATAGACAGTCTGTCAGTCTATACTGAAGGTCCTTCCAGGTTATTAGGACCTAACAGACCTTGTATTCCACTGAGATATTCTTCAAGAAACCAATGTCACCTCTAGACCACACCATAGTGAGGCACTGAAGTATTTCCTAAGTGAAGAATGAAGCCAAAAAATGTCAATAAAATGTTAGACATCATTAAAGAAGCCATCCTTTAAAAGAATGATATGATACAACTAACTTCAGAAGAAAAATATTTTGGCAGTACCTTATAGAATATCTTGAATAGAAAGAAACTGGACATGGGTTAGCTAGACTATTTTGGTAATCCACATATTATGGAAATGGAACAAAAAGGCTAAGTATGTTGTGAAAAAATAAAGATGATTTGGTAACTGGTAGTAGTAGGTGTATATAGGAATAGGAGGAAGGGGAAGAATGAAAAGATTCATGATAAATGCTCAGTTTATAAGGAATGGTGGCACAGGTGACCAGTACAAGTTTGGGGAAAACCACTGATTGTGTGAGTAGTGGTCATATTACTTCATTCATCAGTAGGACATTAAAGTAGACTTATCCTATTATGTAGGGATCCAGGACCAGAGAAAGGATAATAATAATAATAATAATTATAATAGTAAATAATGATAATAATAATAATGATAATAATAATGATGATGACGATGATAGCTATCATTTATATAACTATCTAATGAGGGTTAAACATGGGACTCAAACCCTAGTCTTTGGACTCCAACTCCATTGCTCTTTTCACCAAAGTAAACAGGCTACCTCTTCTTTATTTCCCAGCTATCTTTGCAGCAGACAGTAGGATGAGTGATAATAACACAGGAATTCTGGAATTGAGACTGCTTGGATTTTCTGGCTCCCAAGATTTCCGCCACATGCTCTTTTTCATATTCTTTCTCCTATATATGGTGATAATAATTGGGAATTCAGTCATCATTATTATGGTGTGAATAAACTGTCATCTGCACTCCCCCATGTATTTCTTTCTCAGTAACCTCTCTGCTATGGAGATTTTTATCACATCGGTTGTTATTCCTACTATGCTGGAGGGGTTGTTGACCACCCAGATTCAAACAATGTCCTTTGGCGCATGTATGGCTCAACTCTACCTTTTTCATTCTGTGGGGACTTCAGAGTTTGTGTTGTTGGCAGCAATGGCTGTAGACCGATATGTAGCTATCTGTAATCCCCTGAGGTACAGTCTCATCATGAACCACCATGTCTGCCTCTGGATGGCCATCACATGCTGGATATTTGGGTTTCTGTTCCAAATCTGGCCAATTGTTGCAATATACCATCTTTACTTCTGTGGGACAAATGTCCTGAATCATTTTTATTGTGAGAGAGGTCAGCTGCTCAGACTCACTTGTGGTGACAGTAGATTTCAGCAGTTCATCCTCTTCCTGATGGCAGCTTTCATTCTTTTTGGCACTTTGCTTCCAACCATCGTCTCCTACATCTACATCATCTGTACCATCCTGAGGATCCCTTCTGTTTCTTGCCGAAAGAAGGCCTTCTCCACCTGTGCCTCCCACTTCACTGTGGTGGTGATAGGCTATGGCACCTGCTTGTTTCTCTATGTGAAGCCCAAGCAGACCCAGGCAGCTGAGTATAACAAGATGATTTCCTTGATGACATCAGTGGTAACTCCATTGCTGAACCCTTTCATCTTCACTCTGAGGAATGACCAAGTCAAAGAAGCTCTCATAGATGGAATAAAACGATTAAGTCATTTCTTAAAGAAGTAGATGTTTCCAAAGCAGGGTCTTGTGGCAACAAGTCACATTGGCATAACCATTAACACTGAAAAAGAGTCTTCAAACAAGTAACCCTCCTCACAGAGCCAAAATGTATAAAACTATATAAAATGTCACTAATTGCCTATTGTTAATATTTGACTGAATCAGCACATTATGAGTCTGTCTCTTTTATTGCTGTTTTCCTTTGTGTATTAGATTACAATACGCTTTTTATTTAATCTCTTTTCCTTAAGAAATAGCATGGTGCAGTGGGGAAAAATGGCACTGGATTTGGAGGCTGAGCCCCTATACTCCAAACAAAACTCTGTCACTCACTACCTGTCTGACTTTCGGCAAATTACAACCTCTCAGGGCCTCAGTTTCCTCATTTGTAAAATGGAGGTTTTTTTTTCCCCAACTCTAAATCTAAGACATCCTTCAATGCAGACTTGACCATTCCAGAGACGGTATGGAGAAATGGAAACAGTACTGAATTTGGACACTTGGGATGAGTCATTTACTCTCTCTGAGCTTGGTCTCCTCCCTTTATAAAATGGGGGTAAATATGTCCTATCTCCCTCATAGGGTTCCTTGTACATATTTTTGGGGTACTAGGCCTATGATTTCATAGGTATTGGGAATTCCCAGTGAAGAAAGTCCTTCTACCAACGTAGGCAGACACCTATTCTTAAACTTAGAGTCTTAAAGAATTTCTCAGAGAACTGAATGATTCCCAGGGTCATAAAGACAGTACATGTAAGAGACAGGGTTTAAACTCAGGTCTTTATTATTCTAAGATCAGCTCTCTATGTCAAACACCTCTTTACATATAGCATACCTTTAAAATGTGTGTTGAATTTAATGTAGATAAAATATTTTGTAACTTACAATGACACTTAAAATGTAAGTAGCTATTCCAAGCTAAGGTAGAAAGTGTGGCGAATGGATCTCTATACCTATTCTTGTTACCTGTATTGTCAAACTCTGGTTGCTTATTATTTGAACTATCATTGCCCAAGATCTCGAGGCTATCACTTTGGAAATACAGTCTGATTTTGAGGGGTCAGAACAATGCCTTAAGTCAGAACCAGGGAGGTGCACCAGAATGAGAACCTGCTCAGAGTAGGGATACTGGTAGACAGCAGAATAGTGAAGTAGATGGACTATAATGATAATAGCTGTTGTCCGAAGTGTGCTTGATGGTTATAATATCCTTTACGTATTTTGTCTTGTCTGATCCTCTTAAATTTGTAAAATCGGTAGCACAGATATCAGCAGCTTGATTTTATAGAAGAGGAAACTGAGGTATCAAAACCTTAAGTGACTGGTCCAGGATCATACACTTGGTAAATGGCAGAACCAGGATTTTAAGCCAGGTCCTCTGACTCCAAGTCCAGTCCTCTTTCCACCATTTCGCAATTGTGAGGAAGACGTATGTCAGTTATAGGGCAAAGCAAGGTAGGAGGTGGAAAAACTGGGTAAGCAATTAGGAACCAGGAGAGCTACAAGAACTGAAAGAGCCAGGCAAAACAAGTCGGAAAGAATGTGAACTTTGAAGTGCCACCAACAAAGATGGGTCTTGGCAACTTGGGCAAAGGGTCACCTCAGTCAGAGCTCACTCGTGTTTCCTTTTAGGAAGGTAGCCAATCCATAAGTAAGGAAGGACAGGACTTAGAGAGGAAGTAAGGAGAAGAACTTGGCCAGAGTTGGGAACAAGAGGGCCAAGGAGCTAGGAGTTGGATTCCAGAACTAGTTCTATCATTAACTAATTGAATGATCTTGGATATCACTTCTTGGACAAGATACTCCATATCTAACTTGTTTCATATATAATCATATTAATAAAAACTAGCATTTATACAGTGTTGTAAGGTTTAAAATATGCTTTCCATATGTTATCTTATTTGAGTCTCATAACAACCCTGGGGGTTAGGTGCTATTATTATCATCATTTTATGAATGAGTAAATTGAGGCTAAGAGAAGTTAAGTGATTTGCCCAGGGTCATACAGCTAGTGAAAATCTGAAACTGGAGTTGAATTCAAGGCTTGATGACTCCAAGTCCAGCACTCTTGTTCAGGACCTGTCCAGGATTACACCAATTACAATTGGTAAATGGCTAAAGCAAGGATTTGACCCACAGTACACCTAGCAGGCCCTCTACAATGTCCACACCTAAAGACCTTATTCTGACCTTTAATCAAAGCAAGAGAAGCATTGTTGATTTAATGACAACCTCTTGAACTGTTCCAGCTACTTCTGTGTTAATTTTGGCATCCATCCCCTGGTTTCCAACTTGAGTTTTCCCTTTATTTGCTCTCTGATTTCCAGTTTTTATCCCCAGCTGCCTCCTTGAAACTTGATTGGAGCCCTGGATTCCAATGCTAATTCACCAACCTCTTCTTGTCTCAAGTTTAGTCCTGTTTTATGACACAAATCAACAAACTGGAGAGAGATAAAACCACCCATTAATGCCACTGAATACTTCTGATGTCAGATCTGATCCTCAATGAAGTAAAAAACAAAAGCAGAGATCAAAGCTGAGTCAAAGTAGCTGTAGTACCAACATATAGGAACAACTCAGATCACTGTTAGACCAACACGACATCTTTGTTCTTTGCCTCTATTTGGAGATGGCATCAATGTGGACCCTTTGGTGAAGCCTAGAAAGGCAGACAAATAATTGAACTGAGCAAGCATTTATTTGGCTGCTACTATGTCATTGTGACAAGGAAGCAATTGAAGGTAAGACATGTGCATGGGAATCAGAAAACTATGCAAGACAAATACTTATTGAGATTGTACAAGATAAATGTGCTGTCATAATTTGTGTGATATAGAAAATAAGTGTTGAACTCAAAATCTTGTAGAAGTGAATGTTGAAAACTAAAAATAAATTAATGAATTAAAAAAATTTTAAAAAGAAAATAAAGAAAAGAAAATAAGTGTCAGTGAACAAGAGTGATAGTAAAGCTCAACTAGATGAAATTATTCAGGAAAAGTTTCATGGAGGACAAGAAAGTTTGAGATAAGGCTGGAAGAAGGAGTAAGAAGTGAACAGAGAGAGGGATGAGGGGAAAAGGTAGAACTCTAACCAGGGTCAGATAACCAGGGTATTGTCCAGGGCACTGACATCTTGGGGGCATGGCCTCCACAGAGTAGTTGTTCTTCCAGCCGTCCCCATATTCCATGATCCTCCACTGGCCTCTTTTTGCTTTCAAGGGCACTGAAACTCCTTGCTTTGAGTTCTCTTGCCATGACATACTGACCATGTCCCAGTGTGGTAACCTCTACGTGCATTCTCTCTTCCTTCAACTTTTCCCAGAGAATTTTATGTGTGTAAGAGAGAGGGAGCAGAGTGGTCAGGAGCTGAAGATCATCAGTCGTGTCACTGGGGTATAGAGTCTGTGATATGGGTGCCCTTTTTACTACCACAACTGTATTTGGCCTGTCCTGTGGCATGTCATTGCTGGGCCTAGGAACCAGTGACTTGACTTTCCCAAGAGATACTTGGAATCAGCATTGATGTCAGTGTATGCTGACTAAGATAAGATTCCAAGACTTTTCTATACTTTCAGTATAATAAATCTGGAAAAGTAGGTTAGACTCTTTTAATACTTGTTGCAAAGAACTGGAAACTAGGGGGTGCTCATCAATTAAAGAATGGCTAAACAAATTATGGTATATAAATGTCATGGAATACTATTGTGCCATAAGAAATTATGAACAGGTGAACTTCAGAAAAACCTGGAAGGACTTATATGAACTGATGCAGAGTGAAGTAAACAGATGCAGGAGAACAATTTATATAATAACAACAACATTTAAAAACAAACAACTTTGAAATATTTGCACACTCTAATCAGTGCAATGACCAGCTATGATTCCAGAGGACTAATGCTACCAATTTCCTTACAGAGATGTGATGGTGCAGATTAAGGCATATATTTTTTTTCAACATGGGCATTATAGAATTTTTTTTGCTTGCCTATGCATATTTGTTACAAGGGTTTTAATTTTCTTTTTTTCATTGGGGAAGGTGGGAAATAGAGAAAATGGATTTTTTTCATTAAAAGTTTTAATGAAAAAAAGGAAAGAAATATAGATTAGAGCCAGAATGTGAAGGGCTTTAAATGCCAAAGAAAGGAACTTATATTTGTTCCCAGAGGCAATAGGGAGATATACTAGTGTAATGGTAAATATAATGCAAAATTTAAAGAAGTTAGTAGTCCAATTTGGCTGGGACATAGTAATAGGAAATAAGATTTGGAAGATATGTAGGAAGAAGATTGCAAAAGACCTTATGTGTTAGACTGAGGAGTTTCTATTTGTGTCCTTGAGTCAATAATCACTAAGGATTTTTGAGCATTGTAGCAACATGGCCAGACCTGTGACAAGCTTCAGGAAGGAAAGACATTGGATAGGAGAAACAGGAAGTTGGGGAATCAATTAGGAGGCGGTTAAAATAAATAGTTCTGTCAGGAAGATAGGAACCTGACTTAGAATAGTGGTCATGAATGTAATGAATAGGATGGATTTTAAGGAAAATGCATCTTAGGGCTTTCTAGTTCCTAAGGAATAAGAGAAAACTAGATTATAGAAGAAATAATGGAGCAGCTAAGTGGCGCCATAGTGTATTGATTGCCGGGCCTGAAGTCAGGAAGACTCATCTGCCTGAGTTCAAACTTGTCCTTGGACATTTACTAGCTGTGTGACTCTGGGCAAGTCACTTAACCCAGTTTGCCTCAGTTTCCTCATCTATAAAAATGAGCTGGAGAAGAAAAAAGTAAATCAGTCCAGTATCTGCGCCAAGAAAATCCCAAATGGAGTCACAAAGAGCCAGACACAACTGAAAAAGGACTGTTTTTTTTTTGTTTTTTTTTGTTTTGGCTATAGTAAAACAAAGAAAGGGTAGATGCTTTTTTGGAATAAGCATAAATATAAAAGAGATACATGGGTAGTACCCATTTTCTTTTTTTTATTTATAATTTTCATTTTCAGTTTCAAATTCTCCTTCTCCACCCAAAAAGAAAGCAAGAAATATTATACCCATTATATATACAAAGTCAGGCAAAACATTTAAGGTAGCACCCATTTTCAGAAAAGATGTGAGGAAAAAAGGAAAAATAAAAACACAAACTCAACAAATATCACTTTTCCCCTCTGAGTGTTGCCCCATCTACTTGGTTTCATTTTCTGGGATGGTACTGTCAACAGCTTCTTCTACAGGAGTTTCCTGTTTTTATTACCTTTGTGACCTTCTGAAAACTAAAGGTTTGCATGCATTCAGAACATTCTCTTCCCTTAAAATGTTAGTTTAACTCTTGGTCTGGTCTGGTATTTCTGAACATAGATACTGCCACTTATTGAAGAAAAGGAAGGAATCAAAAGCAGGAGCAAGGCAAAAGGAATCAGGAGGAGGTTTTTTTTCCAGTTTTTAGGGATGCTTGCAATCTTTGGTCACAATTCTTTGTGATAATGCTGATGTTATGGGAGTGGTATTAGTCCTTCTGGCATCCAAACCCTGGAAAAAGTTGCTCAGACTTTCTTCCTGATGGTCCATCTCCCTTGTACTTAAAAAGGAATTGTTAATGTCTGCAGGATACTTCCTAAGAAGGAGAGTGTCTTTGGTTATCCTAGTAGCATTTAAAGAGTTGCTCAGACTTTCTTTCTCATGGTCTACCTCCCATATACTTAAAAAGGAATTATTAATGTCTGCAGGATACTTCCTAAGAAGGAGAGTGTCTTTGGTTGTCCTAGTAGCATTTAACAATGCTATTTTTTCACTTCAGTATATTTGCAATAAATACCTCGTTTTTTCATTTTAAATGAAAGAGACTGGAGGCTACTGCTGGTGTCTACTCTGCACTTTGTCTCTTAGGATCTATCAGGTCTTAGATTCTTCTATATAGTAAAGAATTTGTGAGATTTGAACTTGGCAATTTTATGATTTTAATTTAATTATTCAAAGTGGTCAAGATTAAATTTATAATTAATTTTTTTAAACTAAAAAAAAAGTAATTTGATGGGAGTTACAACCAGAGGGACTGGAACATCTCTAGATTGGAGTGCCATCTGGTGGTTGATACAGAGATTATACGTTGAATAACTACGTCAGCCTCCTACCACCACCATCTAATTTTTAGTGTCAATATAAATAAAACAGATGCTTCTGAGTGTGGGAACTTCCCAGACATTGAACCATATGATTTCTGAGGACTTTCCCAGCTCTAAATCTACATCTATGTTTATATCTTCAGTGCCAAACACTGTTCCTGCCATATAGTAGGAAATTAATAAATGCTTATTTGTTGATTGATTGCTAGCCACTTATTTCTAGGCCAAAAGTCAACAAAAAGAAGCCTATGAGCAAAGGATTCAGTAATTCTGCTCTAATGAAAATGCCTTCTGGAGGTAGGACTGCATCTTGAGAGTTATGCTGTACTGTTTATAAAGAAATTATAGTGATGCAATCTAATGGTACAAATGGTTTCATATGAAAAAAAAAAATCCTCTTACTACAGTGTCCTTAGAAATAAGAGTGGGAATCAAATCTTTGGCTTTATTACTTTTCCAGAAGGGTGAGGGTTGTTATAGATGTGAAATGTTATGTACACTATGATTCCTTTTATTTGGTTTTTCTTCTTTTTTCTTTATTGCAAGAGAGGTAACTCACTGAGAGAGAGTGAGAATATCCAGAAATGATCAGCACATAAAAGGGCATCAACAATACTTTAAAAATATCTCCGAGATCCAAAGGGATCATGGCAAAAAAAGTTGTCATTGTTTTCTGAAAGTGCATTTTAAAAAATTATCAAAGCATAAATTATATGAACATCAAGAGTTTTGGTAATTTTTAAATTTTAATTTAATTATTCATAATGGTCAAAATAAATTTTATAATTTAAATTATTTTTTTAAAAACTGTAATTTTATAGGAGTAAAGGCCAGGTAGTAATAGATGATAATCTTATCTTACGTATTTTATTCATCATACTAAAATTATAATCCCTTAAATTTTCAGGGGAAAATGCTCTTTAACAGTTGGGCAACTAAGTGGTTCAATGGATCCAGTATTGAATTTGGAGTCAGGAGGGTGGAGCCAAGATGGCGGAGGGAAAGCATTGACTTGCTGGAGTTCTCCCCCCAAACCTCTCCAAATACTTATAAAAAATGGCTCTAAACAAATTCTAAAGCAGCAGAACCCACAAAAAGACAGAGTGAAACAAATTTCCAGCCAAAGACAGCCTTGATGGTTGATCAGAAAGGTATGTTGTGCAGGGCTGGGGCCACAGTGACCCTGGAGCAGGCCTCAGAGGGGCTGAATCGCAGGCAGCTGTGGCAGTTTCCAGACTTCTCAACCCATGAGCCCCAAAGACAACTAGGAAGGTCAGTGGGAAAAGTCTGTGACTGCGGTGAGAGAAGGAGCTAGGTCTCAGACGTCCCCAGGGGCCATGGCTGTTCCCTGAGCTTCTGGCCCACAGACTGAGGGGGAATCAAGTGACTGATCAGAGGGGGATTGCAGGAATCTCTTTTCCAGTGCTGAGGCAGGAATCTCTTGCTTTACCTGTGCTTGGATCTGGGTCACAGTTCTGGGGTGAGGAGGAATGCTGGTGTGGTGAAGCTTGTTGTGGCGGTGGAGAGAAAACCCCTTGCCCCTTATCATACCACCTTGGAAGAGCTGAAAATTTTCAGGTCCCTAGAAGTATCTCTGAAAACAGCTGTACAAACCCCTGAAACTTGGGACAATACATTCTCCACATTGGAAGCAGACTTTTACCTTAACAAAGAGTTTAAAACTCAAGCAATTGGCTAGGATCGTGAGTAAGCAGTGCAAAAAGAGTCAGACTATATTGTCTTACTTTGGTGACAAAGAAGATCAAAATATACAACCAGAAGAAGACAACAAAGCCAAAGCTCCTACATCCAAAGCCTCCAAGAAGAATATGAATCAGTCCCAGGCCTTAGAAGAGCTCAAAAGGGATTTTGAGAAGCAAGTAAGAGAAGTAGAGGAAAAACTGAAAGTTTTGCAAGAAAATCATGAAAAACAAATCAACAGCTTGCTAAAGGAGACCCAAAAAAATAATGAAGAAAATAACATCTTAAAAAATAGCCTAACCCAAATGGCAAAAAAGGTCCAAAAAGCCAATGAGGAGAAGAATGCCCTTAAAAAAAAATTGGCCAATTGAATTTGGAGTCAGGAATAGCCCTTTTCAAATTCCATCTCAGACATGAACTCTGTGACCCTGGGTATGTCATTTAAAGTATTTCAAGCCTCAGTTTCCTCATCTGTAAAGTGAGAGTAATAATAACACCTACCTCATGGGGTTATTGTGAATATCAAGTGAAATTATATAAGTAAGGGACTTTGCAAACCTCAATGCATTGTATAAATCATAGCTGCTATTATATTAAGGAACACTACCATTCCCCTCCCCCACCCTTTTTTTTGCTATGTATTTGCATCTCAAACTGAACCAGTTAAGTAGTTGTTGCTACAATAAGCTAGGCATGGACGAAGAAGGCCTTCCAATCCTAAATTCATGACACTAGAAACAGAGAAAAAGAGACAATTATGAAAAACTTTGTGAAGGAAGAGTTGGCAAGATTTAGTGACAAATGTGATATGAATGTGTGAACAGTAGTATCCCTCCCCAATATGCATATAACTTAGTTGGGCACTTTTCAGCTGTAGACAGAGATAAATTGTGAATGTTAGATGAAAAAAATGTAGATTTCTATGAATGAGGCTGAACTCTCAGGATGCAGAAGAATAGCATGATGGACAATCCATGTTCAAAGATATCAGGGAAAAGAGAAGTATGAAAACAAGAGGACAAAAAGGAAAGGGGAAACTAATTTAATAAGCACTCTATTTAATTGCTCACTTAAACGTTTGCAAAGCACCTTATAAATCATTTCTCCTTTGTTCTTCATGACATCCCTGAGAAGTAGATGTTATTATTATTGTTCCCATTGTTTTAAATGAAGAAATTAAAACTATGAGAGGTTAAGTGTTTGGCTCATGATCACACAGCTAGATTTCTAAGGTTGGGGTTCATTTGACTCTTTGATTTCATACTCCAGGTCTAACACCATGGCCCTATGAAATCCTACCTTTTAATGAAAGAAATAACTCAGGGAAAGAGCTAAAAAACAAAGTGATGGGGAAACTGAGTTTATAGGGAACAGTTTTAAGTTAGAACAGAGACACTTGGAGAAAATTACCTAGTCTGGACACCTAGGAAGTTCAAGACTTCTGGGTGTGGGAACCAGGAAAGAATCAGAAAATCACCTGTTGTTTGGGAGTTTCTCAGGGAAGACCTTTGACCTGAGATTGAGGGTATCTGTCTATATAATTAGTTACACTATCCCCAAGGACCAAAAGTTGAAAAAGGGACTCAGAATGATGCAAGGTAGAACTAAGAGGCATAACATAGTGGAAAAAGCATTGGATTTGGCATCATAAAACCCAAGGACAAGTCTTGGCTCTGGTATTTACTAGATGCATATTTGAGGGCAAGTCAGTTCATTTCTTATCCCCATTTCCCTTATCTACAAAAAAGGAGGGAGAAATAACCTATGGGTAGGAAGGTAGTGCTCCCACATTCTCAAAACATTAAAGGATCTGGAGAAAGACCTTGGCCTTTCTAAGTAGATCCTTTATGGAGGATTTAGAGGATAACATTGATAAGAACAACACAATATAGTTTCCCTCTCTCCTCCACTGCTATATTGGGAAGCAAATAGGAAATAAAAAAATAATGAGATGTGGAAGCAAGAAAGAGGTGTTGCAGACAAGGTCAATGACTTAGAGATGGAGGGATAATATGACCTACCCCTCATCCAATGGAAACTTAAGTTGAAGGGATCAAGGTCAAAAAAATAGTGGGAGGAGGTAAAGAAGATGAGATGGTAAACAGGGCAGACAGTCTATCTCTGTGTCAGCTGTAGCAAGAAGCAGTCAGAAGTCCCTTTCAGTGTCAGGGCCCCAAAGAAAAAAAGCACTGACTATCCAAAACTTGAGTCTATATTGGATCCCAAGTCCATGTCACAGGATATGGGAAGAAGACGTTCAAAAGCTGCTAAATCATTATGCTAATCACACCCCTTCTTTCCTCCACTTTGGTAGTGTTGCTGTGTTCAGACATATTACTCTTCTAAAATTAATTACAAAACACAAAATTTTATTAAAACAAGCATAATGGGGACCTGGTCTGTGCTGTCATGGTAGGGTCACCAACTTTTTTCTCCCTCTTCAGAAGCTGAGGAGAGGTGAATGATGTGCAGTTTCCCCAACTTTTCTGGGGAACTGAGGATCCTTGGTTAAGAAAGGCAAGGCAAGAGATCTTCAGAGAAGTCTTCATATTCCCATGAGAGGTCCTTCCATGAACTATTAGGTATCTAGGTCTAGTTCAAAAGAGTTAGGAGGACTTCCAGGTCACATCAGAATAGCTAATAATAGTATGTGTATACACACACATACACACACACATGCACACATATATTCTCAGGCAACAAACAGCAGACCTCTACTCTGCCTAACGACATTCAGACCAAGAAGTAAATAAAGGTTTGAGTGCATTCTGCCTGGGGCTGTATTTCTCTCAGCCTGGGGACTGGGGCAGAGTATCAGCATTTGTGTGAAGGAAAGAGGACTGGCATCAGCTGGGGCCATTTCTGTCCCTCAAGATGTCACTTGGGAAAGGGACCGAGGGCAGGGAAAAGTCTAATGTGGAAGAAGACTGAGAAAGCTTTGAGATCAAGCTTCTGAGGAGACCTGCTATCCAAGGGAAATGAGTTAGGAAGTAAGAGGTAGGGGAATAAAAAGGACAAAAATTCCCTCATCCCTAAAATTATACAAAGAAATAAAGATGAAAGAATTTAAAGAAATAGAAGTGATGGTGGGGGAAGAGGTCTGAAACACTGGAGTAACCCTTACCACCATCACCCCTTACAGATGAATTACTGTGTGTTGTGTGACTGAAACACAGAATGTGTGACTGAAATTCATAGAAAGGGAGAAGGGAGAGAGAAGATAGAGGGGAATGTATGATGTATACCAATCAAGTAAGTAATAAACAACAAAGGGGAAATATCTCCTATGGTCTCTCGGAAAGTAGAGAGGCGACTGGAAAATGAGGGAAGTGGTCAAGGGGGAGATTGAAGCAGGGGAAAAGATAGGATCAGAACTCAATTTAGTGGTGGGAAGGGGTCCTACTGATGAACACCCCCATGAGAACCTTAAAATAATATAATCTCTAGAGATTTGATACTCAGAGATACTAATTCTGAAAGAATGGTGTGATTCTATTCACAACATTCTGTCCCAGAAAAAAATGGAAATCAGAACTTCTGGAGGAGCAACTAACATCTAGAAGGGTAGGAGATCATGGACCCAGAGAGGCAATTCCAGGGTAAATGGGAAAGAATGATCATGAGGAAGACAGTGGGTAGATTTGGACCACATCATCAGGGACACAGGTACATTTCTAACATGGATCAATTCTCACTACTTCCTATAGGAAGCGGATACTTCTAAGAGTGAACCACCAAAAAAAGGGGTGGCTGGGGAGGGAATAAAATCTACAAGGCAATAAGACAGAAATGTTTTAGAAGAGAAACCTCAAAATTGGTACTTTAGAAGCTGAAATTCCCTGAGGAATGTAAAGAGACTAATGACAGCATAAATTAGTATAAGGACCAAGAATCAAAGAATAAAAGCTTAGAACAGAAAGGGAAGAGAATTAATGAATAGAAAAAGGTAAAGAAACCTTTTTTTTAAAGAAAAAGGTGAAGAAAATATATTAAAAAACCCAAACCCTAATAAATAAAAGAAGCTGGAGAGAAGAATTTAATTAGCTACTTAACTGAGAGAAAAAAAAGGAGAGAAAAGGAAGAATTAGATAACTAAATAAAAAGAATAAAAGAAAAAGGAATCAATAAATTAATTAAAAATCCCAAATTAGGGAAAGGAGTGACAAAAAAAGTGAGGAATGTTGAAGGGGAAGTAAAGCAAACCTGTGGGAACAGGGTTGTTTTAAAATAGATTAAATAAAAGTAATTGTAGGGACAAAGAACTTAAAAGAGGGAGAGGAATGAAAAATCCCAATTTAGTAAATAAAAAATACTGGAGATACAAATTAAGGAACATGTAGACCTAACTTTCATTACTTTAAATGTGAATTGATTAAGCAATACAATAAATGGAATGAGAGTGGCAGATTGGATAAGAAATTAAAACCCCTAGAATCTTTTGCTTACAAGAAACACACATAAAAAGCACAGACTTATACAGAATAAAAATGAGGGGCTGGAACAGAACTCACTGTGGATTGGGTGAATTTTTTTTAATTTTTTTTTTTTTTGGTGAGGCAATCAGGGTTAAGTGACTTGCCCATGGTCACAGCTAGTATGTTTCAAGTGTCTGAAGCTGGATTTGAACTCAGGTCCTCTTGACTCCAAGGCCAGAGCTCTATCTACTGTGCCATCTAGCTGCCCCTAAGCTGAATTTTTAAAAATGAATTTTAATCATGCTATCAAAAAAGAAAATAAAAAGAACTGGACATGAGTTAACCAGTCAAGATGTACGTTATCTTGGTTCTTAGCTGTCTCAATATGAGTTCTAGCACTCTCTGGGAAGTACATGGCATTGATGGAGGAGGGAGGCAGCAGATGCTGGGTAGTGTCAGAGAAATCCTCCACCAAAGTGACACCTCAAGGAACGTGAGTTAGAAGCAGTGTGGTGGGGGGAGGGGTGGAGGAATCCTTGGTTCAAGTCAGAAACTACGGGAATTTAGAACTGAGGAACAGAGACCCAGAGTCACAATGTGGAAGAATAAACCTGAACCTTGACCTTTTTACTGGCACTGTTAAGTTATGTTGATGGTGATGATCTGGAAGAGGGAGGTTGACTTTTGGCCCCGAGTTCTTTCCTGTTTGATAGGACCTTAGCACTAGGGTGATAATATAAGTTTAGAATTATTACAAAAGTTCTTGGAGAAGACAAGTCCCTAAAGAAAGGAAAGTTTTCTTGATGGGCTATGGGGTCAGAAATGAGTCTTCTATTTGTTTTGGGTAATAAACTTGTTATCTGATTCATGCCTTATTAGCTCAATGTTTGTAAAAGAATTAAGGAGACATAAATGATGTGACCCATAATCCAGGGGGTACTCTCCCCCCAAAATCTCTGGCTCTGTGCTTAAACAGGATTTAGGGTCATCCCAGTAGGGTCTTTCCTCAAAGGTCAGATTTTCTTTCTCTCTATCTCATTATGCCTTGCCATCTCTCTCTCTCTCTCTCTCTCTCTCTCTCTCTCTCCTCTCCTCTCCACTCCACCTCTCCACCTGAATAACAACTGAGAAATCTCTAAAACAAAATTTAGTTATGGTTTCTGTCTCATGTCTCCCCAAAATGTGAGTAATAGGGCCCCTTCAAGGAAAGGTGCTCGATGTATAGTATACACAGTATTGATTTATCACAGAAATGGCATAAAATTCAAAAGATTCATAGATGTATGTTAAAGTATGCATAAATTTAAAAAAAATCACAAATAGCCCATTATACTCATTATGTCCTCTCAGAAGATAAAGGCTTTTTGTGGGACTGCTATACAGACATACTGCTATTTCTTATTTACCTCGGCAGATAAGCTGAGTGAACAATTCAGAAGGTGTGGATTTCCTGGTCAGCCGGGGCATAGCATAGGCTTTCTTTAGTCTTTCACTTTGAGAGAAGGCTGCTGATACCCTTCTTCTCATTGGAGGAGCTCTCTTCCCTTTGGTTAATTCGTGTCCAAATATCCAAATCAAAAACTGTGAAAATCTCCGTTTTTCAGAATCACTGGTTGATAGTACTGCAAAGGGACAGATATGGAAAGAAGGGGAAGAAGGAAGCCAGGTTCTCAGGCTTAGGCAAGCAGATTTGCCCATTTCTATATATGTATAGTTACTGGGGGTAGGAAGGAAGAGGAAATCCACCTCCCCCCCCCCCCCCAGAAATCTGATGGAGAGAAAGCATGAGCAGCAAAAACAAACAAACAAACAAACAAACAAACCCCAACCCAACAAAAGAGAAGGGCTGTAGTTATTTACACAACTTTATTGTCTGACTGGAGTCCATCTTCTTGACTCTCAGTGGTAAAACATTTTCAACTGTTTCCCTTCCCCCCTTCACATGGAATCATGGGGACCAATCAGAAGTGACTGTATTATTCCACCAAGGCAAAAATCACTTAAAACTGGCTTTCACAATCAACTTCATGAGCAAAGCTCTTTTTCTGACAAAGGTCCACGTCCTAGAATTTCATCAAGTGGATTGGGAGGATTCACTTGGTCAGGGCTCCTTTAATTATTTTGCTGCTACAATAAGAGCTAGAAATTAATCCAATTTGAATGTTCCAGAGGCTACTGTGAATAGGAACATTAGCCAAAGGATATAATTATTGAGAAACCTCCAAGAAATGAACTTGGTTCTTCAAGGGTCCAGACTTTTTGGGGGTCATGGGTTACATATACACTTACATAAGGGAACAAAAACTATCAAAGCAAAAAATGAGGAAGTCAAATTGAGAGGAGTGAAGAGACAAAAAAAAAAAGTAAAGACCAAAGGAAGGAAAAGGTTCTCTTCCATTCATATTTTCCTCAAACCCATGACACCAACTCATTCAATCTATCTTTACTGGCTTAATCTGCATCGTTTATTTTGTTTGTTTTGTTTTTTTTTTTACCCAGGGCTTTGCCAAAATGACATCTTCCCTCTGGGAATATCCCCTTCATGTTCCAGATTCCCAAAATTATCACAGGCCAATCATTAATTAAAAACAAGCCTCCTCAGACTCCACTTCCTGCATTTCTTTTCATCCCTTACTGGTCGCTATGACTTTTAAAAATTGGTTTCTCCCCTTTTATTCATGAAAAAAATCCCACCTTTTATTATAGTCTTTGAAGACCGTTGTAAGAAGTTCTTCTGAGTCTGAGTTTGTTTTTTTGTTTTGTTTTGACCTACCATGATTCTAGTTTAGACCTAAGTGGTACACTTTGGGGGCTTCCCTGTTGTCCTCGATTAAACCAACTTTCTGATTTTTGAAAGCTCCGTCTTCCCCTTTTAAAGGTCTTTTCATTCACCTAATGTTCATGCTGTGATTATCTTCCAGATGCCTGGTAATTTAATCCCTAGCACACATTTGTCTTAGGCTTTTAGCAATGTATTTTAAAATTCCAGCCAGATTTCCTGTGTTTTATTAACTTTTAGAAGCCACCCTTTAATTTTGTCTTTACAAATCCTTAATCTTTTTCATAATTCTGTTAAATAACTGTCATGAGCATTCTCTTTTTCGCCAGGTCCTTTAATTTATATTATCTCTATAGCATAGTGACTGTGTCAGATAAGCAACCCCTTTCATAGCACAATAGCCACATGTTGCAGACTTTTAGAATATTGCTGATAAGTGATTTTTGAAGCTACACTATGGGTTTTTTTGTTTTTTTGGGACATTACAAATTTGAAAAATGGGGTAAGAGATTCAATTTTGTTTGCTATTGGACCCCACATTTATTCTTCATTGTTACATCCAAGGGAAAAAAAATGGTCAGAGATTTATCTATTAAATGTCATATTCCTGAATTCAAACCTTTGATCGTTGCCTTTTTTGCTGTGGCAGTGTTCCTTTTTCCCATTCCCATTCCCCCCAATCAGAGGGGAAAGGTGAAGAAAAGTAGCATTATATGTTAAGGAGATAAACTTATGTAAGGAAATCCAAGAACTAGCAGACAGAACCATAGCAGAGAACATTTGGGTGAAGATCAACAACAGAAGATGAAAATAAAGCCAGAGGTTCAAAAAGAGGAAATAAGATGGAGTAGGGCCAAGATGGTAGAGCAGTAGGAAGCAATACAACTTGAGCTCCTATCCTCACCTCCTCCAAACAGATCTATAAGATGCACCAGACTGAATACTGATGGAGAAATCCATGAAAAGTCACAGTGAGTCCTTTGTCCAACGTAGATTGTCATAGAGATACAGAGAGGTCTGCAGACACGGGGGACAGGGTTGGGGTAGGATGGGGGTCATGGGGAACAGTGATAGGGCAAGTCACATGGAGCACTCCAGTGCCCAGGGAAAGGCTGCACAATTGCACAAAAGGAAGTCTCAGCTTCATACTTGGGTACCCCTAGACCTAGACTGGTGCACTACAATGGGGACAGTTGCCAACTGGCAATTTTTTCACCTACCACCTATCCTGGGTTGCAGATCCAGGCCAGAATGAGGAGTGTGCATGGTGAATTGAGTGTATGGCTTTACCTTTCCCAGGTGAGGAGGCCTTGGGTGGTGTGCTAAGAAATGACTAAGCTCAGAAACCAACACCAACATTCATGTGGTTCAATGATGTGCAGAGCAGGGTCTCACTTCCAACATCTAGCCCAGCCTGCAGAAAAATAACCAAGGCAGGAAACCCAGACTAAAGAGAAGCCTACAATTCTCCCACTCTGAACCCAGAGAGCTTTCTAGCTGACTGATAGGAGTGGATCCTAGCAGAACTCCATGTTTGTTTCTGTAAGTAAACCCAGGTCAGGAAATTACAGAATTAAAAGCTGGGAGGAGGTGCATGAGGATTCCTCAAGGAGAGAAAAGACATCAAGGTGTTCATGTGTATTCCTTACATGTTTGCCTTACTACCACTGTACTCTAAATTTATGTCTGCTCTTCCTATGAAAAGCATTTATTTTTAGGAAAATGAGCCTCAGGTTTATAGGGTGAATATTTTATAGCTACTGTTATTGCTATGCCATCTTGGTAAAAAAAAAACAACAAAAAAACAAAAAACCTTTGCTGTAGCTAATACTGTCTTCTGGCTGATTTATAAGGGGATCATAAGTTATAGTTTTAGAACTGGGTACTTGTAGGGTACTACTTCTAACTGGATGCAATAGCTAACTTCTGGAAAGAATACATTGAGGATGGTGAAGGGGAAAGGAATGAGCTTTTGTCAAGCATCTACTATGTGCCAGTCACTGTGCTAAGCACTTTACAAATATTATCTCATTTGATCCTCACAACAACCCTGAGAGGTAGGTGCTATTATTATTCCAATTTTACAGAGGAGGAAACCAAGGCACATAGAGGTTAATTTACTTGATCAGGGTCATATAGCTGGGGAGTATCTGAAGCTAGATTTGAACTCAGGTAAGTAATATTTATCTAAAATCATCAGCAAGCATTATTTGAAATTGGGATAAGCTAGAAGCCTTCCCAATACAATCAGGGGTGAAGTAGGGATGCCCATTATCACCTCTATTATTTAATATTGTACTAGAAATGTTGGCTATAGCAATAAGAGAAGAAAAATAAAAGTAATTAGAATAGGCAATGCTGAAACAAAATGATCACTCTTTGCAGATGATAAGATGTTATACTTAGAAAATCCTAGAGAATTCACTAAAAAACTACTTAAAATTATTAACAACTTTAGCAAATTTATAGGATGCAAATTAAATCCACATAAATCATCAGCATTTCTCTATGTTACCAACAAAGTCCAGCAGCAAGAGATAGAAAGAGAAATTCCACCTGTGGGAATCTACCTGCTAAGACAAACCCAAGAATTAAATGAACAAAACTATAAAATACTTTGCACACAAATAAAGTCAAATCTAAACAATTGGAAAAATATTAATTGCACATGGGCAGGTTAAGTTGATATAATAAAATGACAATTATACCTAAATTAATCTATTTATTCAGTTCCATACTGATCAAACTATCAAAAATTATTTTATAGAGCTAGAAAAAAATAATAAAATTCATCTGGAAGAACAAAAGCTCAGGGAAATCAAGGAAATCAATGAAAATAAATGTCAAAGAAGGTGTTCCAGCTATACCAGATCTCAAACTATATTATAAAGCAGAATTATCAAAACAGTCTGGTACTGGCTAAGAAATAGAGAGGTGGATCAGTGATATGATAAACCCAAAGAACCCAAAGCTTCCAAAGAAGCTATTTATAGACCAATTTCTCACACTGTATACCAAGATAAGGTCAAAATAGGTACATGATTTACACACATTAGATGATACCATTAAGAGAGCATGGACTAGTTTATCTGCCAGATTTATGGAGAAGGGAAGACTTTAGGACCAAAAAAGATACAGAGAGTATTAAAAAATGTAAACTAGATAATTTTGATTATATAAAATTAAAAAGTTTTTGCACAAACAAAACCAATGCAACCAAAATTATAAGGAAAGCAGAAAAGTGGGAAAAAATTTTTGCAGGAAGTATCTCTTATAAAGACTTCATTTCTCAAATATATAAAAAACTGAGTCAAATTTGTAAAATTATAAGTCATTCTCCAATTGATAAATAGTCAAAAGATACGAACAGGTAGTTTTCAGACAAAGAAATCAAAGCTATCGGTAGTCATATGAAAAAATGATCTAAATCACTATTGATCATAGAAGTGCAAATTAAAACAACTCTGAGATGCCACCTCACACCTATCAGAGTGGCTAATGTGACAAAAAACGAAAATGCTAGATGTTGGAGGGTATGTGGGAAAACTGGGACACTAATGCATTGTTGGTGGAGTTGTGAACTGATCCAACCATTCTGGAGAGCAATTTGGAACTATGCCCAAATAGCTATAAAACTGTGCATTACCCTTCAATCCAGCAATGCCACTACTAGGTCTATATCCCAAAGACATAAAAAAAGGAAAAAGATCTTTTTGTACAAAAAACACTTATAACAGCTCTTTTTGTGGTGACTAAGAACTGGAATCAAAGGTATGTCCATTAATTGGGGAATGGCTAAACAAGCTGATTGTAATGGAAAATCATTGTGCTATAAGAAATGACGAGCAGGATGATTTCAGAAAAACCTGGAAAGACTTACATGAACTGATGTATAGTGAAGTCAACAGAACCAGGAGAATGTTGTACACAGTAACAGCAATATTGTTTGATGAAGAACTGTGAAAGATGTAGCTCTTCTCAGCAATAGAATGATCTAAGACAATCCCAAAGGATTAATGATAAATCATACTATCCACTTCCAGAGAAAGGACTGATTTTGTTTGAATATAGCCTGAAACATGCTATTTTTCACTTCCTTTCTTTCATTTTTTTTCTTTTGAGTCTTCTTGTACAAAATGGCTAATGTGGAAATATTTTGAATAATTGCACATATATAACCTATCTCTGATTGCTTACTGTCTCAGAGAGGGAGGAAGGCTGAGAGGGAGGGAGGGAGGGACAGAGGGACGGAGGGACAGAATTTCAAACTCAAAACTTTAAATAAAAATGTTAAAAATATTTTAAAAATAGATTTGAACTCAGATCTTTCTGACTTTCTGTCTCCAGAACCAGCTCTTAATTCACTGTGCCAGATAGCTGCCTTCTTCTTCTGGGAAGTATCCTGGGTTGTGGGAAAGGTGGGGTTGTTACAGCAAAATAATAATTTGGTAGATTTGTGACCAAAATGGAACCAAAAAGTAGTCATTGATTGCTCGATGTCAACTTGGAAGGCAGTCTTCAGTGAGGTGCCCTAGGTATCTCTATTTGACCCTGGGTGCTCTCATATTTTTACAAATCTCTTGTATATTGACATCAATGACAAAATCATCAGATTTTTAGATGATACAAATCTGGGTGGGGAAAGGGAGAGTATAGCTAAGACATTGATTTACAGAGTCAGTTTGGATCTGAAAAGGTCTTGAAAGGTTAAAAAAATTAGGCTGAAGCAGATAAGATAAAATTTAGGAAAGATAAATGGAGAGTCTGCTGCAGGTTCAGAAAATCTTGTCTCAAAAGACAGATTAGATGGGGTTAAATAGCACTTCATCTGAAAAAGATCTGGAGGTCTAAGTGTATGACAAGCTCAATATGAGGCAAAAGTATGATGTAGTAGAGCCAAGAGAAAACAAATGCATTAAGAGCAACATGGATAAGTCAACAAAGTATTTATTAAGTCCTTCCTATGTCACAAGCATTGTGCTAAGTTCTAGGAATACAAGTAAATGCAAAAAAGAAGCATTACTTTCAAGGAGCTTACATTCTAATGGTGGATGACCACACATAAAAGGAAGCTGAAAGGGGAGGATGGGGAAGGTACCCACTTGAGCAAGTCAGCAGAGAAGAATGGAGTGACTTCCCTGGGCAATTTCCTTAAAATGGCGGTGCTAGGAGAAACTGACCAATCAGAGGAAAGGAGTACACTAACAGGATGATCTTCCAAGGTAAGAAAGCTACTGGATAACGATGGGGAAAGAATTCTGAAGAGTCAGGAACAGAGACCAGAAAGTTAGCAAGGATGACAACAACAATATCAATAATGATAATAGCAATAATAATAATAATGTTGCCAATGTCTGTGGGCATCTGTATATATGTATATATATAGATATATAGATATATATAGATATGTGTATGTGTGTATTATATATATATATATACATATATACACTCACATACACACATTTATCTATCCATCCATCCATCCATCTGCCACCTATCTACCTATATCTATATATCTGTACTTGACAAATATTATCTCATTTAATTCTCTCAACAACTATGAAAGTTACGTGCTATTATTATCCCTATCTTGCAGGTGAGGAAACTAAGGTGAAGGTTTAGGTGCTTGCGTAGGGTCATGCAGCTAGTAAGTGTCTGAGGCAGTAATTGAAACCAGGCCTTCCTGACTCCATATCAGGTGCGCTATTATCCATTATTCCATGTTGTCTATGATTAGTTCATTCTACTCTACTTGTTCAAGCCGCATGGGGGACAAATGTTAAGCAGAACAATGATAAATGGGAGTGTCCAGAGGAGGGCCACCAAGATGGTGAAGGACCTCCATATCCTGCTATATGAGGATAAGTTACAAAACCTGAGGTCAGCTAACCTGGAGAAAAAAAAAGATTTATTGAGGTGGAGGGATGGGAGGAGGGACACACATGTGCATGATCACTGCTTTCAAGTATTTAAGAGACAATCACACGAGGCAGGGAATGGGCTTATACTGTTTGTCCCCAGAGGGTAGAAATAAGAGTAAATGGTGGAAGACACAAAGGGCAAGTTTTAAGTCTGACATAAGAAAGAACTTTCTAACAGAACTATTCAGAAGTACAATTGCATATATTGGGAGATGGTAGATTTCCACTCTCTGAAGACCTTCAAGTAAAAGTTGAATGTTCATATATGCCTCAGTTCTTGTTTGTCACCTTGGGCAAGTTATTTAATCACTTCTGGCCTCAGTTTCCTCCACTGTAAAAATCATAGGTTAAATAAGATGACAGGTAGATTCTCATTATTTTCAAAATCTGTGGGCCTTTGATCCTGTATTATGAAGTGGATTCTTATTCAAACAATATTTGAATTAGTCTCTGGGTTCCCTAACAATTATGAGATTTTGTGATGGTGGGATATATTATTATATGTATTATATGTATAATATATTATATTATATATATTAGCCTCTGTATTTTGGATAATTTTCTGTAACTAGGCTACATGCACATTAATGGATGTTTTATGATGTGTGCCTCCATAAGTAACTGTCTGGTGAGATTTGCAGAGACTACAATAATTTTCCCCTGGAAGGAGGATGTAAATAGGCTTACTCTAAGCTGACTCTTGTCTAATATAATTTCGTTTAGTTGTTTAGTCATTTTTCAATCGTGCCTTATCCATTTGGGTTTTCTTATCAGGGATACTGGAGTGGTTTGCCATTTACTTCTTCAGCTCATTTTGCAGATGAGGAAACTGAGACAAACAAGGTTAAGTGACTTGCCCAGGATCACACAGCTAGTAAGCGTCTGAGGCCAGGTTTGAACTCAGAAAGAGTGCCAGGCCCAGCACTCTATCCACTCTGCTCCCTAGTTGTCTTGTCTAATATCACAGCCCATGATGTATCAGAGGATCAACTGTACATTGAAGGAAACCTCAAGATATCAGAGTCCTTTGAGATGTGATCTAATGTAGCTACTGCATTGGAGATGTGGACTTCATTGAAGAAGAAGAGTACCGGGACGTGGGTAAGATGATTGAAGGCTGGAGGGAATCAGGCCCCACCGAGTTTTTGGTGGCTGTGGAGAATGTACTGGCTGCAGATAGCAGACAACAACAGTTGCCTGATGCTGTGGGAAGCAGTTTGCTAAAGCAGGGACACTGGCGTTGCTGCCTACACTTACTGTGTCTCTATGGGAACTGCAGTCTAAAGCCAGAGTTGAGGTAGATACCTTCACCCATGAAGCCCCAGCAGATCTCAGTGTCAACACTGAAACTTCAATTTTACCATACTTCCCACTGTTGCCTCTTAGAGGTACCACTCATTTTGCCTATGGGGGTAGATGAGACTAAGAATGAAACAAGGAGTTCCGAATCCTAGTGCCCTTTCTCATACCATCTATATATATCTGCATTTTCTGAGCCCCCTGAAGTCTTTGCTTTGGGGTGAAAAAATATTTATGTGTGGAGGCAGAAAGGTAAGAAATAAATACCAAGAAGATCCAGAGCCTAGGATGTAGGGAAAATTGTCATATCATTAAGCAACTAAAGCTTATTCTTAAGTTTGGGGAAGGGAAAGGAGGTAAGCATTAATGAGTAATCAGGAAGTTATTTTTCTGGCTCTCCTGGAACAAACAGAAAGGCTCAGGATCCCAGAAAATGATCAAATAAATGGATGGTTTTTGAAAATAATAAAATTTAGTTTAAAGAAAAAAGAAATAAAAAAGAGAGAAAATGGTGGCACGGAAGTACAAAGCAAAGGAATTCAAGAGATCAAGAGAAGATCGAGATTAAGAGAAAACAGATAAGTAAAGTGGGTAACCCAAATAACCAACTGCATTGAGCAATGGTCTGATTAGCATAAGGAAAAAGGGACTTTCCCAGAAATCCCTAGTTCAAGGGGCTACAAAGTTGTTTTGATATTAAAAAAGTATCCTTTAAAGAATTACCTCAATTCCATTACTTCTTACTAAAAATGTTTTGTAATTTCATCAATGTGGCTTATCCTGTAGCCAGTGAAGATTACAATCCTTCCACCCATTAGAATCTGGTTTCATGAGCTGCTATTATCAAAATAATTCACCTATTGACCAACCTTTTGATGATGAACTTATATGAACTTAGTGAGGCTAAACACAATCATCCTATTACTAGGTTCTTCCTCAAAGGCATTCCAGTTTCATAAGAGCTACCAGTGTTTGTCTTCTTCTGGCATAGCTTTAGAGGACCTAGGGTCACTCCCCCACCATTATGAAACAGAACAGAATTTTTGTGAAGCATCTTGGTCCTATTTTAAAATAAAATAATTGTTTCGTTATGCATCTAAGAAATAATGAACAGTACTGGGCCTCTGAGTTCATTGCCATATGGAATCCCCAAGTGTGGAAACTTCCTCTATTCATGCAGGTTAGAGGCATCTTCTCTACAACTTATAGTCTGAGGGAGTTGCCCAGATCACTGAGAGTTTAGGGACTGTCTATGTCAGTATATGTTACAGGTATATGTGCTCAGATCTTCCTGGCACCAAGGCCAGCCCTCTATTACTCCATGTTGACTCTCTAAGATGTTAAATATGATATTAAGGTCATCATATTTGAAATGACACCAACTTTTGCATACAACTTATTATTCCCAATAGTCAAATGACTGCCTTAACTTTATACAAGTAGTCAGGAAAAGGCTCTCCAAAGTGGCTGCTGTTGCTTGCTATCAGTAATCAGTGAGTCATTTACATACTATTTTCAAGAACATCTTTCATGGTATGTACACAGCTGGCTATATTTTGTATTCTACATGTCAGCACCAAAACTGGGAATAGCAGCAGAACTAGTAGTAGCAAGCTTGGTCAGCATTACACTTAGGACAATTAGCTGAGCAAGCCACAGCTGGGCTGCCTTGTGTTGCCATTGTGAGTCGGGGTGTGGGTACCAGGGAGTAACACAGAGCCTTAAACATCAAGAAGATTGCTGTCTGCTTCCCTTAGTAATTAGGCTGGCCACAACTGTGAAGCACTGGGGGATCTGATTGTTTTTTGAAGCAGATTTGGACCTGGGAAAGCTTTGGGCATAGGAGAAGCATTATTGTATTGTTTGGGGTCCTGGGAACACTGCCTTGAAATAGACATGTACTTGAATGTCTCTTTTGGTATACTAACCCACGTGAAGGCAGAAAAGGGAATTTTGTGTTACATCTGAATTTTCCCTCATCTGGGTGCCTGGCATACTGTGGCTATACTTCACCTTTCCTGGTGTTGGACAAGTAAATACACCGACTATGCCATCTTTTAGGAAGGACACAGGAGGGCTTCTAGCACCTTTCTCACTAGCAGGTTTGCTTTTGATACAATCAGACAGGAAGATGGGAATGGAGTCATAATAAGGAGTTAAATAAGCTTACTTTATTCTAGTCTAGTATTCTCAGAGGGAGCTTTGCGATAATGGGAGCACCAACTCCTACAGCATTCCCTAACAACCTTTCTTGCAGGGGCAACTACCCCTTATCTCCATGGGGTCAATGAAGACCACAACAACTTGTACACTCTTCTAAATCCTCTCAAGCCTCAATGGGGGCTGGTTGAGGCAAACACACAGATTTCCCCTCCCAAGCTTTGATGGGGACCTATCAAGGCACACACAGCATTCAGCCTGCACATTCACCCCTATGGGGGTCCCCAGTCACTGACCAGTGTCCACTTCCTTTACAGGGCAACAGACAAAGAAGGCATATTGGCAGCAATAGCCTCACAATTTTTCATCACTTCATCCTTATATTTACCGTGACTGCGCAGTAGAAGCTGTTTTGAACCATGATCGTAAGAACACCTGGGAAGTAGAGATTATGTCAATGGATCCTGGGAAGAAAACTCTAAGGAAGAATAACAAAAAAATCCACTTTACACACACTGAAATTCACCTTACTTAGAACTGGTAAGTGAAGAACCAGTCTTTTAGCACAAGTGATTCTGTGGTGATGATATCTTTCAGAGAAAACCCATGCCAAATTTCTTATGTTGCAATTATATGAGACTCTGCAACCTCAACCTCAGAACTCCAGGTAAGTATAAATATTGCATGCATTATTGAATCTGATGATAGCATGAGTTGATGTCATTCTAATGTGCACCCTCGCCATGTGTTTGCTATGAGTGTGCCCTTTTACACCTTTTCACTAGGCATGAGAAATCTGCTCACATATGTATATACTTGTTGGGCAGTGTGCCTCAGGTTTATTGGGATAAATGTTTCATTGCCACTTTTCTTACTATGCTATTTCATTAATTGCCTTTGTTTTGAACAAATTGTGTTGGCTTAGAGTTATGAGTTGTGATAGCAAAAGGATTCATCATTTCATGTTCAACCTACTTTTGTAGGTTGCTATATTTAGGTAGGCTATTCCTTAGAAAACACACATTCTTTCACTTTGAACCATAATAGAACCCTCTTTCCTCTAACTATCGGAGGTTAACACATCAGTGAAAGGTTATAAGCTATTTTTTTTGTTTTTTTTTAAGGTATTATTTTTTAGTAAATAAAGATCCACTAACTACCTTGAACCTGAGATAGCCTTCTCAGTGGAACCTATCCTGCAGGTTGGGAGGAGGGAGGGTGTAACTTGATAATGCAAATCTATTAGCTATTAAAATACAAGCAAAACAAAAACAGAACATAAAAAATAAGAAAGTACAAAATGTAGCTTTTTTAAGAACAACAAAATTGAATATATTTACTGACACATGAATGTTTTTATTCCCCATAGTATACGTTCACTGTCATATTTCGATATTGGAGCAATGCATTATAAGTTGTTAATATTCATTTTGAAAAAAATCCAAAAAGTGAAAGTTTTTAAAGAAAGTATTTTGATTATGAAAACAGAAAACAATCTTGGCATAGAAAAGTGGATCCCGGGGCAACTAGGTGGCAACACTTACTAGCTGTGTGACCCTGGACAACTCACTTCACCCCAATTGCCTAAAAAGAAAAGAAAAATAGATTCCCCCCAAAAATACTCCAATGCCTAGTTATAATGTAAACTGCATCCAGGGTATGTACAGATGTGCAAAATAATTGGAACAAAGTAAACTAATAAAATTGAAGTTATACAATAACAATTTATAATAAACACTTATAACTCTGTGAAAAGTGATCTAAGAATGACCTTTAGGTCCCTACCTATTGATATATGAAACAAGGACTCATCCTGCATCAGTGCTGAATTTGGAAGTGAAATTGATGTGAGCAGTGCTAGAAATTGCATTCAAACTATCTCTCCAAATATCAAAGTTACGACCTTGGAGAAACTACAGCCATCTCCTCGGTGCTGGGAGGAAATTTTGGAGATACTACCTAAGCTAGATCTCTAATGTATCGCCAAAATAAATATCTTTTTGTAAAATGCTAATTTATGTTAATTATGTTAGGTTATGTTAATTTGTTAGATAAATGGCACTAGAATGTTAGTCTAACAGTGGGAAGAACACACAAAATGGGGGTCAAGCCAATAGCTTTAGAGAAAGACAATTCACTGCTACTCAGAGGTACCCCTAGATCCCTGCGTGGGAAAAGTAGCTGACTTTGTTCTGAGAGAATGAGGCTAGAATAATAACTATCCTTAAAACATTTGAATTCTCCATACCAACAGATACTATAGTATTCATAACAGTTATTAAAACATGCAAGCTACAACTTTTCTCATTTCCTTGGAGGTATAGCTATTCTTAAAAGCCACAGAATTAAAAACGTAACAAAAAAGCAATGAAACACTAGAGAATGGCCTGAAATCCAGAAATCAACTGATAGGGAACTATTAAAGGTGGAGAAACCAATTCAGTCCAGTTCTTCTGATCAAGGTCAGCTATTCTGGGTCAACCTAGTATCAATAAAAGCATACATGCATAAGCATCACAAAATGAAACTATAATGAAATTTGTACTTGTCCCAATTAATTCTCACACCATGATATGCTACCAGACTCCAAGACTGAAGTATTCTATTTGGGAAAAAGGCTTCTCTTATGGTTCAAAGTGAAAGAATGTGTGTTTTCTAAGGAATAAACTACCAAAAAATATAATGTGGTTCAACAAAAGTAGCTTGACCATGAGGTGATTAATCCTTTTGCCATCATAACTCATGAAATAAAGAAAAACACAAACTTTTGTACTATGCAAATATTGCAGTGATGACGACAGAGTGGTTGAAATAAGGGCAAAAAGAGATAGGAATCATACAGATTTTTGGTTACCTATAATCATTCATTTAACCATGAAGTCCTTATTGAATGACCAATTTAAATTACTAAGGAAGAACTACATCCTACCACTATGGATGTCCTTGCTATTGCTACCAATATGTAGGGACCTAAAGGTCATTCTTAGATCACCTTTCACAGAGTTATAAGCTTTTTCTTGAAGTTCTCTGGAATCTCTACCTCTTACTGTCTCTACTTTCTCTATTACAGACCACGACTGAAAGCATAGCTCAAGTCCTTGACTACACATGACTAAATCAATCATCCTTAAAGAACTCAACAGCAACAACAACAACAAAGGTCTGTCACCCATCTTCTCAACAAACCCCAGGGACTCCCAATCTCCTCTAAGATCAATCAGATATAAACTTTTTTGTTTGGTATTTTAAACTATTTAAAAAAACTGGTCCCTTTATATCCTTTCAGTCTTCTTACACATTATTTCCCACCAGTCATTCTGACCTACCTGTTTGTCATACATAATTCTCCATCTCTTTGCTTTTGCACAAGCTATCCCCTCGCTACCATGCCTGAAGTGCTTTCTCTATTCAATTCTGGCTCTTAGAATTCCTTTATTCCTTCAAAATGCAGTTCAAGTACTCCCTTCTTCAGGGAGATTTTCCTGGTTACCCCCAGCAGCTAGTGCTATCCCCACAAGATGACTTTGTATTTACTTTGCATGTATCTTATGTATATCTATATACACGTATGTTGCCTTCTTCATTAGAATGTAAGCTCTCTGAGAGTAGGGAATAATTTCTTTTTCTTTGTAACCCCAGAACTTAGAATAGTATCTGGTGCATCCTAAGTACTTAATAAGCATTAATTGATTGCTTAGTTGTTTGATCAATTGATTGACTTTGGGCCTTGGACAAGAGGAAATAATGTAGCTCTTAGGCGAGTCTTCTTTGGAATTGCTGGGATAGAATTAGTTCATTCTCTCTGTTGCCATCCTTGCTTCTCTGTGTGTAGAAAGGAGCCTTCTGCTACCTTACTTTGTGCCACATGCCTAGTCCTAGCAGAGCTCAGAGAAACAGAATTTAAATCATCAACTTTGATCTTCATCACCATCAATTGATGGGTCCTCCACTCTGCAATGAACTCACAGACCACTTCCCTAGACATTGTCTTATATCATCCAGCATGTATAGCATCATAGAATGTTAGTACGTGAAAGGACCTAAAAGTAAACTAGTTTAATGTTTTCTTCTTATAGATGGGTAAAGTAAGGTCCAGAGAGGTAACTTGCTCAACATTACATCATTCTTTATAGCAGCACCAGATCTAGAATCCAAGTCTCTTGGCTACAAATAATTTCCACTACACCACCAAGGATTATCTTTCTCATGGTTTATCAGGCATTTGTCAAGCTCTTCTAAGATAGAGAAGAAGATTCCATCATCTTCCTCAGTCAGTAGTTTTCTGTGGTCCTCTTTCTCAAGAAATTCCTCTTCATTTCTAACTTTAATCCTTTAAACTTAACAATAGTGCAGAGTATTCACTGGTGGGAAGAAGCCTGGGAAAGAGGCACATAACATTTTATCAGCAACTTTGAAGTAGAAGGAAGAGGAAAGTTATTTCAGAATTAGATAAGAGTCTATGGTCTTGAGAAGATCTAGCCAGCTGAGATACCTCTAGAGGCCTGTACAGGAATAACAGTATTAACATGGTCTTTCCTTGGTAGGGAGGTGGGAAGTGATAAAAAGGGAATGTCTAGATTAGGGGGAGAGGACCAGTGACAGGAGCTTTCAGGAGAGAAGAAGATCTGAAAGAATAATGAATAAGGGAGAAGTCTGTTATAGACAAAGACAGGCATATATGTATCCTTCTGTGTGTGTGTGTGTGTGTGTGTGTGTGTTGAGTGTAAGGAGGTACATAGGGGTGATGAAGAATGATGAAGAGTTGGTTCTTAGCAGAGGGAGTTGTGGAATAGGAAACAGGTTGTCTGAATAAGATTGTGGCCATGATAGTATAATATAAGCAATTAATAATATAACTGACATAATAATAACTGAAAAGGCAGTATGACTTAGTCATGGAATCAGTAAATCCCTAAGATCAAGTCTTACCTCTGACACGTACTGACTGTGTAAGTCACTTAACTGGCTCAGTGCCCCAAAGCACCTCTCTAAGACAGTCTGTTGCAGAACAGTTACTGATGTGCATTGATAGGGGAGACTTTCTCACTAGGGCTCCAGACACTTAAGAAATCGAAAGACCAGACCAAAAGAACAAAAACACTTTGATATTTGTATAGTAGTTTAAATATATCCAAAAGACTTTCTGTCCATCATTTGTTTTGAGCTTCTCAACAACCCTGTGAAGTAGTCATTATAGGATTTATTAAGTCCATTTTACAGAGAAGGAAACTGAGGTCTCAGTGAAGTTCCTATGTTCACATAGAAAGTAAGTGTCAGGGATGAAAATGGTACCCTGGTCTTCTCAATTTTTAGCAAGCTACCTACTGTGTATGCTGCTGCTCATATTCTAATTGCTACTTCTAACTCAGACTAAGAATGCCTTAGAATTTAACAAGATGATCAGTCAGTAATCATTGAGAAACCTAGGTACAGATATGTGCCATTCATCATTTTTCTGCCATGCTAGGGAGTTCACAAAGAATGGGGCTCACATAGAGGGTATAATGAAATGGAAAATTCAGAGAATGAAGCCAAAACAGAATGCTTCCCCAAGATATGGCAGGGAAATAAGGAATAAGAAGACATAGCTCCTTTCTTCTGGTGCCCTTTTCCATCCTCCCCATAATTTGCTTCACTTAGAGTAATTAGACCCCCCCACCACCAAGGCATCACTCTCCAGCCTTGACACATCTTCCCTTGCTTCCCCCTACCTAAGGTCATCAACCTTACAAGGACCTCAAAATTTAGGATTTCTCATCTAAATCACCAATCATGTTGTGAGTGTCTACCATGTGCAAAACAAAATGCTAGGTTTTGGGGATTAAAAGCTAGAAAAGAACATTTGTTTAATATCCCGGGTCTGGAAATACCGTTTAGAAACATCTTACTTATCATCCTGGATCCATGAGTAAATTCACTGGGAATTACCTCTGATTATTATCAGCTTGATGCTGTGATAGCTTGACAATAGTTATATTTGTGCCTTAGATCTGATACACTAAGGACAAGCTGGTTATGGATAAGCAAGGGGAAACATTCCTCTGTCTTTAAAAGACAAACTAGATTAACTATAAACCTGCAAAATAATTATAGGAAAAGGCACCCAGATATCCAAAGCTTGAAAGAGAAACTCAATTATTGAAAGAAGAATCTAATTAAAGTTGGTTTGGACTAAGAGACCCCCTCAAAAATGAGGAAATAAGCTCAAATTGAATGCCAGAAATAGAAATTTCATTGAAAACAATTCTAGACAACACAAAATGCTTGGGAGTCTACTTGAAACCCAGAAACTACATGAACATAATTACAAAACACTTTTCATACAAATAAGGACAAATCTAAACAATTGGGAAAAAATACGAATTGCTCATGGATAGGCCAAACCAATATAATAAAAATGACAATTCTACCTAAACTAATTTACTTATTCAGTGCCATATCAAATTATCAAAAATTTATTTTATAGAGTTAGAAAAAATAATAAAATTCATTTGGAAAACAAAAGGTCAAGAAAATCAAGGGAATCAATGAAAAAATTGTGAAGGAAAGTGACCTAACAGTACCAGATTTCAAACTGTATTACAAAGTGGTAATCATTAAAACAATCTGATACTGGCTTACGAAACAGAGTGGTGGATCAGTGGAATAGATTAGATACACAATACACAGTAGTAAATACCATAGTAATCTAGTATTTGATAAACCCAAAGATTCAAGCTTTTGGTACAAGAACTCAATGTTTGAAAAAATGCTGGAAAAACTGGGAAGCAGTTTGACAGAAACTGGGTGTACACCAAAATCTCACAACATATACAAAGATAAGGTCAAAATGGGTACCTGATCTAGACATAAAGGGTGATGTCGTAAGAAAATTAGAAGAGTATGGAAAATTTTTCCTGTAAGATCTATGGGAAGGGAAGAACTTAGGACAAAATAAAAGATAAAGAAGATCAAAGGAAATGGATAATTTTGATTACATTAAATTAGGAAGATTTTGCACAAACCCAATGTAGCCAAAATTAGAAGGAAAGCAGAAAACTGGGGAAAAATTTTACAGCAAGTTTCTCTGATAAAGGCCTCATTTCTCAAATATGTAAAGAAATGAAAGATGCGCAAATTTAGAGAATACAGCACAGATGTTCACATGGACTACTTGTGCCCGACCTGTGGTAGAACATTTCGAGTTCATATTGGTCTGATCAGCCACAGTTGGACACACTGAAACTTGACTCTAGCATAGGGGTGTCATTTTGGTCCTCTTCAAGAACAGAGGATAACAACCAATCAGATAACTGAGTCAAATTCATATGAATATGAGTCATTCTCCAATTGATAAATGGTCAAAGGATATGAACAGGCAGTTTTCAGGTAAAGAAATCAAAGCAACCTATAGTCATATGAAAAATGCTCTAAATCACTATTGATTAGAAAAATGCAAATTAAAACAACTCTGAGGTACCACCCCACAATTATCAGATTGGCTAATATGACAGAAAAGTAAAATGATAAATGTTGGAGGGGATGTAGAAAAATTGGGACATGGATATACTGTTGGTGGAGTTGTGAACTGATTTAACCATTCTGGAGAGCAATTTAGAACTATTTCCAAAGGGCTATAAAATGTGTATACCCTTTGATCTAGCAATACTGCTATTAGGCCTATATCCCAAAAGAGATAAAAACTAAAAAGAAAAGGTATTACATGTACAAAAAATAGCTTTTTGTAGTGGCAAAGAACTGAAACTTGAGGGGAGGGGATACCTATCAATTGGAGAATGGATGGACAGGTTATGGAATATGATTGTGATGGGATGCTACTTTGCTATAAGAAATGACAAGCAAGATAGTTTCAGAAAAATCTAGGAAGACTTATATGAAACTGATGGAGAGTGAAGTGAACAGAACCAGGAGAACATTGTTCACAGTAATAGCAATATTGTATGATGATCAACTGTGAATGACTTAGCTATTCTGATCAACACAATGATCCAAGAAAATTCTGAAGGACTTATGATGAAAAATGCTATCCATCCCTAGAGAAAAACTGGAGTCTGAATGTAGATTGAAGCATAATTTTTTCACTTTCATTATTTTTCTTGCTTTTTGCCATATGGCTAACATGCAAATACATTTTATATGATTTCACACTTATAATTGATATCACATTTCTCGTCTTCACAATAAGTGGGGGATGGGTGGTAGGAAGAGAATTCAGAACTCAATTTTTTAAAATGAAAATAAAAAAAAATAACAAAATTAAAAAAAAACAGGATTCCAGAAGAATCTGGACTCTTTGGGGAGTCAGGCCAAAGGATCCTGAATTCAGAGACATAATTAAGAAAGGATGACTAAGACTTCTTTCTGAGGTCCTGAAATTTAGAGAGTGGAGACTGGACTTTAATGCCTTTAACAGTATAAAAACAACTGAATTTAGCATCTAGTTAGCAAGTGTGATTACTTGAAATAAGAAGTTACAAGATTCTTTCTTCCTTTAGGTTACCCCCTCTCACACACACATGCACTCACAACTTATTTTATTTTTAATAGTTGATTTGAGGAAGTGGTTTATGATACTTGCCTCGGGTGCTTCATGTGCTTTGATCCAGGTGTTCAAATTCCTGGGAATAGCTCTACCAGGACTACACAAAGGCATAGAAAACTAAAGAGGTGTATTCTAATAAAGAAGGAAAAGCATCAGAGGTTATCTCTCAGGCAAGGGTTATTATCTATTTTATGGACCTGTGATTGCTTAATTTATACTCATAACATCATCACTGCCTGTAGGATTGAATTATCATTCCATTCAAGAAGAGGCTAGAGTATAATGTTGCCACTGTAATGACTCAACACAATGTAAGCAAGGTAAAGGAGATAACAAGAGAGCTAAATTCCTAAGACAGTTGCCACATGAGAGAACTCCTAAGACCTCAGGGGGTGAAATCTCTGGGCTAGTGGAAGTAACTATGGTGTAGAGGCAAATGCTCTGACTCTAGAATTGGCACCCCTGAGTTTGAGCCTTAGTTCAGACACTCACCAGCTTTGTGATATTAGAAAAATCATTTAAACTCTTACTCCAGTTTCTCCATTTATAAGATAAAAATAATATTACCTTCACAACCTCACAGGGTTAATGAGGATGAAATAATATCATACAATCTTAGCATTGCAAGAGAGATTAAAAAACAAAAGAAATCCAGCCTATACCTGAACAAGAATTCCTTCTACAAAGGACCCCCCCAAAGTGGTCATCCTGTCTTTGCTTAAAGACTCACTACCTCTTGAGGTAGCCCATTCTATTTGTAGGTAGTACTCACAATTATTATTTTTTTAAAAACTTGTATTGAGCCAAAGCCTATTTTCTGCCTTTTCCATCTATTGTCCAAAATTGAAGACAATACTCCAGTTAAGTTCTTTTGAGGGCTAGGTGCTATTAAACTATCACTTCCCTATTCCTGAAGCTGTGACATTTTTAAGCAGCTCAAGATTGCATTAACATCACATTACATTAATGATTCACATTGAGTTTCCAGTTCACTAAAATCCCTAAATCTTTTTTTTTTTCCAAAACAACTCCTGTCTAGCTATACCTCCCTCACCTTGTATTTGTGAAGTTAATTTTTTGTACTCAAGTGTAAAACTTTACACTTTTCCTTATAGAATGTGGGATTCAGCACAATTACTCTAATCTAGGGGTTAGCAAATTACACCCTGGGAGTCAAATTCTACAACAGCCTGTTTTTGTTCTGTCCATGAGTTAAGAATTGTCCTTACATTTTTAAATAAGATAAAATCTTATCTTAAAAATTCAAGAACCATTCTTAACTCAAGGATCATACAAAAATAGGCAGTGGGCCAGATTTGGCACCATGACCATGGCTGAAATCTTTTTAGATCCTGACTGTCATCCAATGTGTTAGCTATTCCTCCCAGCTCATCTACAAATTTGACGAGAATATCATCTATGGATTTCTCCAAATAATTGCTAAAAAATATTAAACAGTTACTTCCAGGTAAGATGGTTACCTGAATGGAAATCAGGATTCCTAGTTCCCATATACCTGTACCCACAAATTTCTGAAACTCTTACTAGATCAAACAAAGATTCAGAAACCTAAATGAGAAACTGAAGTAAGTGACTTCTTCCAACCCAGAATTGCACCAAAAGTTAACCATAAGCCCAAGGTCCCTTCAGGAAAAGAGTGCCCAAAATAACAGAGATAGCCAGAGACATGTATAGCCTGACTGTGTCCTGAATCAGCAAGAGCAGAGGGCTTTCCTGAAAAATCCCCAATGTCAGGAAGTTGTAGGGTAGGGACTCTGAAAATCTCAGCGAGTGGGCAGCCACCAATGTGTTAAAGGCCAACATTGTACTACAGTGATTAGTTAAGGACAACCCAAGCTTTGGGGCTCTGAACCCCTTAATGTTAGTTTTATTAGATTTATTTTTGCAAACTTTAATTTTATGTAATCAAAACTATCCATTTTATCCTCTGGGATTTTCTCTATTCCTTACTGGGTCCCTTTCATTCCCATTTCTTTTCATCACTTCTCTTGAGATTCCTGACTTTTTTTTCTTCCATATACATTTCATTATTATATTTTGTATTTCTCAAAAGTGATGCTTTTGTAGTTTAATTAGTATGGCATTGAATAAATAAAATAATTTGGGTAATATTGTCATTTTTATTAAATTGGATCTCTGAAAAGTTAATATTTTCCTAATTAATTAGGTTTGTCTTTATTCCAAAAATAGTTGTTTGTAGTTATATTTAAATAGTTATTGTGCCTATCTTGGAAAGTAGACTCCCAAATATTATATATGCTCTATGGTAATATTAAATGTCATTTCTCTTTCTATATTTTCCTAATGGGTTTTATTGGCATTATATAGAAATGCTAATGATTTGTGTGGATTTATTTTATTTCCTGCATGTTTTTTGAAGTTATTGTTTCAATTAATTAAAAATTAATAAATGTTTAACTCTTCAGGGTTTTTAATATTACACTATCATATATAAAATTAATCATTCTGTTTCTTCTTTTTACGTAGGTCTATTCCCTCAATTTCTTTTTCTTGTCTTATTGCCATAGTCAGTAGTTCTAGTACTATGTTAAATAGAAGTGGTAATGTTGGACATCCTTGTTCCACCGCTGATTTATTAGAAATCTTTGTTACAAATAATGGTACTTCTTGGTTTTGGAAATATACTGGTTATTGTTGTAAGGAAAGGTCCATTTGTTTTTATATTTTCCAGTATTTTTAAAGAGAAATGGGTGTTATATTTTCTCAAAAGCTTTTTCCTACATCTGTTGATTTTTGTTGATCTGGATATATAGTTAATTAGGTTTACAGTTTTCCTAATATTAAACTAACCCTACAATTCAACCTGGTCATAATATATAATCTTTGTGCTTGCTTCAGCAGCACATATAATAAAATTGGAATGATACAGAGAAGATTAGGATGGCCCCTGTGCAAGGATGATATGCAAATTTGTGAAGCATTCTGTATTTTTAGAGTTCTTTAAGACATTTAATAAATCTTCAGTCTCCCCCCCCCAAAAAAATAGTATCTAGTCTTTGTGATATGTTGCTTTAGCCTCTTTGCTGATATTTTATTGAAAATTTTTGTGTCTTTGTTCGTTAGGGATATTGGTGTACAGTTCAGTTTTTCTGTTTTGATTTCCCATGGATAAAAGAAAGAATCTGATGGAACTACTTCTGTTGCTATTTTTGCAAACAATTTGTGTAAATTTAGAATTAATTATTCTGTAAATGTTTTTTAGAATTCACTTGTGAATCCATCTTCTCCTGAGGTTTTTTTTTTTCCTTCCCCTTTGGAAATTCATTTATGGCTTGTTCAGTTTCTTCTTCTGAAATTAGGCTGTTTAAATTCTCCACTTCTTGTTCTGTTAATTTGAGTAGTTTATATTTTTGCAAATATTCATTTATTTCATTTAAGTTGTTGGTTTTATTGGCATAAAGTTTGTGATAATATCCTTTATTTCTTTATTTGTCATGAATTCTTTTTCATTTTTGATACTGATAATTTTTTATGCTGGTAACTTGATTTTTTTCTTTTATCTTTTTAATAAAATTAGCTAATAGTTTCTTTTATTATTTTTAAAGTCCTAATTTTATTTATTATTTCATTGGGGGTTGACTTTTAATTTTATTAATTTCTTCTTTGATTTCTCATAATTTCTATTTTAGTGTATAAATGGAGTTTTTAATTTGTTGTTTTTCTAATAGTTTTAGTTGCATTGCCAATTAGTGATCTGTTCTTTATCTTTATTTTTGTTAATAAAAAGATGTAAAGATATAAATTCCCCCCCAAGAAGTATTTTGACTGAATCCCCAAGCTTTATGTAATGTGGTCTCATTGTTGTCATTATATTTAAAGAAGTTATCGATTACTTGTGTTATTTGTTCTTTGACCCAGCAATTTTTTAGGATTAAATTAGTCTCCAGTAGATTTGTAATTGCCTTATAATCAGTAATATATAATAACAAAGGTATGATATTTCTGTTTTTCTGCATTTGTTTGTGAGGTTTTTAAAATCTAAGACATGATTGATTTTTGTAAAGATACCACGCACAGCTGAAAAATATGTATGTGCCTTTCTATTTCCATTCAGTCATCATCACAGAGCTATCATATCTAATTTTTCTAAAATTCAATTTAAGTCCTTAACTTCTTTCATGCATATTTGGTTAAATTTATCTAGGACTAAAAGGGTTAAATTGAGTCCCATCATTATTATAATTTTATTTCTTTTTCATCTTGGAATTTAATTTTTCCTTTAAGTATTTAGAAGCTAAGTCACTGGTTGCATAGATGTTGAGCATTGAAAGCAATTCATTTTCTGTTACCTTTCAGCAAAATGTAGTTCCCTTATCTCTTTTAATTAAGTCTATTTTTTGATGTTGCTTTATCTGAAATCATAATTGCTACCTCTGTTCGTGTCTAGCCAAGGCATGATAGACTTTGCACCAACATGCTCCCACCTTTTTTTTTTTTTAACTAGGTGGGTCTTTATGCTTCAAGTATATTTCTTGTAAATAGAATATTATTAGATTTTGCTTTCAAATCCACTCTAACCCCTTCTGTTTTGTAGATGAGTTCATCCCATTCATACTAACAGTTATGACAGTTAACTTTTTTATTTCTCTCCATTCTATTCTTTTATACTTTTCCTTCTCTATAATACTCTATTCTTATTGATTCTAAATTATTAATTTTTTTCTTTTTTCCTCCTTTAACCTTCTCTTTGCTATCCCCTCTATAAGATTAACTTTTATTTTTTAAATTTATTTTTATTTTTATTTTTTATTCCTTTTCCTATGACCTATTTGTAAATAGATATGTGTATACACACATTCATAGCAGCTCTTTTTTTTGTGTTGGCAAAGAATTAAAAATCAAATGGATGTTCAGCAATTGGAAAATGGCTGAACAAGTTGTAGTATAATAATTGTGAAGGGATTATTGTACTATAATAAATGGTGAGCAGGATGGTGTCATAAAAGCCTGGGAAGTCATATATGAACTGATGTAAAGTGAAGTGGGAAGAAACAGGAGAACATGGTACACTGTAATAGCAGTATTACACTGATGATCAACTGTGAAAGACTTAACTACTCTGATCAGGACAATGATTCAAAACAATTTCAAGGAACCCGTGATAAAATGCCATCTGCCTCCACAGAGAGAATTGATGAACATTGAGTATAGATTGAAGCATACTTTTTAAACTTTATTTATTTTTCTTTTGTATTTCTGAGCCTATTTTCTTTTGCAATATGGCTCATATAGAAATGTTTTGCATGACCTCACATGTATAATTTATGTCATTTTTCTTGCCTTCTCAAGGGGTAAAAAAGGATCAGAAGAAAAGGAGAAAATTTGAGCTCAAAATCTTTAAAAATTATTGTTAATTTTTTTGAAATGTAATTTGGAAATATTTAATGAAATAAAAATGTTTAAAAATAAAAAATATATATCCAATTTTCCTCTCTACCTGTTTCTGACTATATAGCATGTTGAAATGAGTAAATTTCCAAATCAAATTATGGTTGTTCTGTCTTCTTTTGACCAGTTTAAATGAAAACAAAGGTGAAGTGATGCCTACTTCCCCCATTCCTGTCACGTTTGCATATAATTCTGCTTGCATAACTCAATCATGTGTCTTAACAAGTTCCTTTGTCTTTTTTCCCATTTGTCCTTAATGTTCCTCCCTCCCTCCTTTTTTTCTTTTTTCTTAATATGTCTTCAAAATATAACAAAACCAGTTAACAAAATATTATAAGTAATTTGTCTCTAGTAAATATCCCTATGACCCTATGATCTCTTGGACATAATTCCAATTTTGGAGAGGTTTGAGAAGTCATAAGGAACAGAGAAAATGTCTAGTTCTCCATTTTGTTGGTCACGTAACTTGAAAGTACTGTCTACATTTTCTTTTAAACCTAAAATCTAATTTATCTACATGGGCATCTTCAGACAAATACCATTTTCTCCTTCACTGGAATTTTTTTCATTTTGGTCTTCAGAATTTTTTTTTTAAGTATCTCCCGTCCTTTCTAGACTGACTGCCCTTGAAGCATTTTACTCTATAGAATCCACCTAACTTTTAACTTTCCTCTGACCTCTTTGAAATCTGCTTTGTCAAAATCTAGGCATATTAGACTATTGTCAGATTTCCCCACCTTTATCAGGATCTCTAGGATAAAGCGATCACTTCCTGTCTCGGCCGCTGCAGTGGAGAGCATGAGACCAGCTCAATGCTCAGTAACCCGGAGGCGCATTGATGAGGCAGGCGACAGCAAGATGGCAAAAGCTCCGTTTATTAAGTGCAAGTAGCTTTCTTTTATATCCCTAGTAACACCTGATCAAAGTATGCTCTCCACGTGATAGCCAATCACCAAGTCTGCTGGACACCTGCAGCCCTCGTGTCAGGGGTATGAGTAGGACTTTTCTCCCAATGAGAGGAGAGCCGAGCCAACCGTGGGAGCTGCGTGTTAGCAAAAGAGAGGTCTTGTGAGACTTCCTTGTTTTTGCCACACAACAGATTGTGACCCTCAGCTTCTGCTGAGAGAAGCTAGAACTCCCATGAGAAAATTACACTAACAACTTCCCTCCAAAGTTCCTGTTATTTCCACCCCAGCAACCAGTTCCTCCCCATTAGTGAGAATACCATTAAAAACAGAATTTCCCTTTATAGGTTCTTTTACTTCTAAAGAATGAAATTATCACTAATGCAAATTTGGAAGTTATTAGTTGATCCGTTTTTGGTGGAGAGAGAGCTCCAATACATGTCTAGATCACTGAAGTCCCCTAGCAGAATTTATCATGCTCTGTGCTAGACTTGTGATTTGCTTCCCAAACTTCTCATCTATTTCTTCTTTCTATTTAGGTCATCTGTAACATACTCCAATCATAAATTATTTTTGTTTCTCCCTCCAAATTTCACCAAATTTATTTCCATCATACTTTCCCCCTCTGACTCTTGGATTTCCTCAAATGAGTATACCTTCTTAATATAGAGTGATATCCTCCTTGCTTTACTTACTTTGTTTCTTTTGAAACGAGCTCAGTCACAGCTCAGTCATGGATTTCATACTACAAAGTCTTGGAGATATCTATGAGATTAAATTTGCCTCCTTATATTAATTCTAGTTCCTTTTATTTATTGCCTAAATTTTGAGAATTTTTGTATTGACATCTAGGGTCTTGGGTTTTACTGCTGACTTTTCTTGAATTTTGTTTTCTATGAATTTCTGGGTGTCCTACCTGCTAATCTTCATTTTCATTCTTTGTAACTACTCTTCATAGTATCTGACTTTGGGGATGGACAGAGACAGTCTTTCCTCCATCGTATTTTTTTTTAAATTTAAGTCTTTTTTTATTATATTTGTAAGACACTTGGCAAATGTATTCATTCCAGCCTTTGTTAGGCATACTCCATCTCTGGCCAGGAATCTGTCATCCATATATTGCAATCTGTGATCCTGAAATCCAAATCACATTCTCAGACATCACATTCTTAGCCAGCTGTTCACATCCCAAATTAATTTTTCTCTTCTACATCTCATGCTTTCAATGGGCAACAGTGATGAAAACACAGCCTGTTCTCCCATGGTATTTAATTTCTTGCTTAAGGCTTTGTAATCATTGGCAATACTTCACTAGTTCCTTCTGAAAGTATCATTTATGCCCACACGAATCACCAGAAGTGGCCAGCTGTCATGCATTTTGATAAGTATTGAGAAGTTCTCTTATATGTTTTGCATACATGCCCTATGAAGGCAACAGACCATTTTCTTTTCGTTATCAAGTCAAGTAGCTTCCTAAGTAAACCTGAACAAAGAATCACCAACAGCCATTATTCTTTTCTTCCTCTGCTCTTTATTGGATGATCTCTCTCATATGATATTTTCTACCACTCTACCATATCATTCTTGGAAAAACAATCAGTTTCTTCCAGCTTAGAGCATCCAGTTCTCTCTTCTTCAGGAGATGCTGTAATTCTGTTTCTGAGCTCTAATTGTACAGCTCTCCTTTTTCTTTCCTTTATCCATTCTCAGTCATGCTGAAAAGTGTTGAGTCTCCTCTCCTCTACTTCAGATTCCACACCCACTCCCCAGTCTGCCACCAGTGAAAGCCTTGTTTCTCTTCCCTTCATCACTCTTTCTTGTTTCTAAACTTCTGGAATGTAGAGATACATTCTTCAAATCCCTTAACTCCTTCCAAGAGGGAGATCATTCTATACATGAAATACAGATAAGTCACTCAAAGGGCAGAACTGCAGCCATCATACAACAGTGCAGCTCACTGCACAATTTCCCTTACTTTCCATAATGGTTGTGATTTTAGGCCTTACTCCTTGAAACTAATTGTTAGTGTTTATATCTCCACCCTAAGTACCTGGTTAAAATATTTTGTTTAAAGCAATGATCACTTTTTAAAATGTCTTGACAACCACTCTTAAATTCTCTTCCTTTTTCCTAACATCTCCATGGCCATAGCTACATCCACCCCCTCTTCAACCTTATATCAATCTCCTATATTTTTCATGATTTTGTACCACCCATCATTTCACTAAATTTCCTTAACCTTCCAATTGTCCCTCTTGTTCTTACTCAAATTGGCTTGTCTTGCTGATTACCTTCTCTCATCCTTCATAAGTCTATTCAGGTTGTACTGCCTAGTCTTTCCAGGTCCCCCTCAATCTTTTTTATATCCTCATTAGTTGTACTTTACCTAGATTCCCTTAAAACCTAGAAGTAGTATCTGGATCAATATCTAGGCATGGAGATTCCTCTTCAAATATTCTCTAGTTTCTCCCAATTATTTCTTCCCCAATTTTAACCTCTAACCTAATTTACTAATCCAATCTCCTCCAAATCACCTATATGATTTTCTTATCCTTATTTAGCTCGAGGATTTCTTTCTTTTCCTCCTCCTTCCCATCGACACAGGAAATCTGATTTACTCTTATTGAAGTTATCTTACTGGATTTGGCTCCCCCTTCTAGCCTATGAAGATTTTTTTCTACCTGTAACTGTCATCCAGTGTGTTAGTTCTCCCTCTTAGTTTTATGTTTTCTTTTATCTCCAATCTCACTTCTCTTTCTGCTGTACCATTCTGAGAACTCCTTCGAAGTTGTCATAGACCCATTTATAACTATTTTGAGGTGTGATCACTCAATTCTAAATCTACCTAATTTCATTGTCATCTAGTCATCATCCACCCAGCTTGTCCACATAATATTAGACTTCCTCAAATGTGTTGCCAAATATGGAGAGACTATATGGTATAACAGAGTAATGCCCTTAGAATTGAGCAATGCCCTTAGATTGAATCCTGCCTCAGGCAGGATTATGAGCTTTGTGATGATGATCAATTTAATTAACCTCTCAGAGCTTTGAGTCCCTCCTCTATGAAATGGAGGTAATGATACTTGTACTCACTGAGTTGTTATTCCCCATGTGCTACATAGATGTGGATTATTGTTAAATATTAAATATTAATAAAATATTATTATTAAAGCATTTTAGCTATGCTTCTCAGCTTTGTGTCATTCTTTTTAAATACTGAGTTTGGTAGTTAGAGTGCTTTCTAAATTCCTAATAAATGCCAGCTATTAGCTCTGAATAAATAGGGAGGTAGCTGATGTGTCTTTATCTCTGTTCTCATCCCAGAGTCCCCCTCCTAGGGATTCAGCCTTAGAATCATAGATTTATAGAGCTGAAAAAGGACTTTAGACATCATTAAATTCAGCTTCCTATCCACGATGGAAATCTTGTCTAATATTATTCTTTCTGCAAATTGAAATTCAACTTCTGCTTGGACATTTCCAGTGACAAGGAGCTCTTGCCTCACAAAGGAAGCCATTTCAATGATATTCAAGGAAGTCTTTCAGCTTAGTTAAAAAAAAAAAGTTTAAATATCTACTACGTACAAGGCCCTAGGGATGGGTGCTGGGGATAAAATAATGAAAAGTGACAAGTCCCTGCCTTCAAGAAGCTTGCAATTTACTAGGAGTCCAAAGACCTTGGTTTGAGTATTATGACTGTGGATAAACCAGCTAAGCTCATTGGGTCTCAGTTTCTTCAGCTGTAAAATGAGAGGGTTAGATTTAATGACCTCTAACATTCCTTCTACCCCCACTCACAACCTAGTTGTCATCCTCCACTTATTGCTTGCTCTTAGCCCCCATAATCAATCAGTTGTGAAGTCCTGTTGTTTCTGCTTTCATAGAAACAATATCTCTGCTATATGCTCCCCTTTTCCCCTGACTTTTGCCACCACCCTGGTGCCGGCCCTTATTACTTCACACTAGACTATTATAATAACCTACTGGTTGGTCTCCCAGACTATTGCAGTCCATCTTCCACCTAGCTGTCAATTTGATCTTCCTAAAACATACATCTAACCATATTACTCCCCTACCTCACTGCCCCAATTCAGTAAGCTCCAGTGTCCTTCTATTACCTCCTAGATCAAATTTAAAATCCGCCTTTTGGCTTGTAAAGCCCTTCATAACCTAGACCTTCCTACCTTTCCAGACTTCTTACACATGATTCTCTACCATGTACTCTGAGATTCAGGGGCATTGGCCTCCTTGCTGTTCCTTCATACTGCACAATTCATCCTCCAACTCAGTGTTTTAACTGACTAGTCATCTTCCCCTCCTACCTTCCCTGACTTTTTTCAATTCTCAGCTAAAGTTCTACATATATATATTATATATATGTATATATAATATATATATATACTGTTTATATATAATTGTTTTCATATTTTCTGTCTATTGGACTCTGAGCTCCTTGAAATCATGAACTTTGTTCTTTTTTAACTTTCTTTGTATCTTCAGGATTTAGCCCAATTCCTGGCACATAGTAGGTACTTAATAAACACTGGTTGATTGATCTATACCAGGGATGGGAAACCTGTAGCCTCGAGGCCACCTGTGGTCCTCTAGGTCCTCAAGTACGGCCCTTTGACTGAATCCAAACTTCACAGAACAAATCTTTTTATTAAGGGAATTTGTTGTGTGAGGTTTGGATTCAGTCAAAGGGCCGTACTTGAGGACCTAGAGGGCTACATGGTTTCCCCACCCCTAATACAATTCGTATGGACTAACTTTGAGTCCTAACACTTGGACTGCCTACCTCACTGTCTTGTGATGACTAATATGATAATATGTTTAAAACACTTTCTACAATTTCTGAACTCTTTTTTTTTTTAGCTATTTCTTTTTTCCCACCAATCTGTCTTCTAGTGAAAATAATTCTGTTTTTAAAAAGCAATTTCTGTTATTTTTCCTATGGACATTTTTAGATTGCTGAGTTTCATTATAATCTTGTGATTACTTAGACTCAGTTCCTTTTTTAATCTTATAACATTTTTTGCTAATTTAATTTCTTCTTTTAATTAATTATTGTTTTTGTTATCTTTTTTTTTGCGTCCAAAAAGTCTTATTTCTTTACTGGTACATTTGCTGGTTTTGTATGATTACAATTTTCTTCTGGTGTTTTTGCTTTCTTTTTTCTTTTGGCCCCTGATGTTTTTGTGTCTGAATTCTTTTTTTTGCTTCTTCATTCTCATTCCTATCTTCCTTGCTTTTGCATTGACTGAACCCCATGCCTAGAATATCTTCCCTCCTTACTTCTGCTTCTTACAATCCCTATTTTCCTTCAGAGCTCAATTTGTGTTATCTCCTGCATGAGGTTTTTTTTTTTTCTTTCTGGTCTACCAATATACTCTTCCCAATAACTTTATACTTCATTTGTTTGGTAGTAAGCTAGATGAGGAAGGAAACCTACATTCAAATCATGGTTCTGCCACATGGTACAATTGCTGGTTTGTACAACCCTTATCCTCACTAAATCTTAGTTTTCTCATCTATAAAATAGACATAATAAATATGTTTACTGCCTGCCTTATAGAATGGTTGAGATGATGACATATTAGAAACCTTAAAATACTACATAAATTTGAAAGCTCATTAGAGACAACACTCATATAGTGTTTTACAATTACAAAGTACTTTAAGTGGGCTGCTAGGTGATATAGTAGGAGTACTGGACCTAAAGCCAGGAAGATTTGAGTTCAGATGGTTGTTTGATGACTATAAAAAGTATTTGAGGCAATGTTTTGTAGTTGCTGTTGTGCAGTCGTTTAGTTGTGTCCAGTTCTTTGTGACCCCATGGATTATAGTACAACAGGCCCTTCTATCCTCTACCATCTCTTGAATTCTGTCCATGATCATATTCATTTTCCCATGGCACTCTCTATCCATCTCATCCCCTGCCACTCTGTTTTCCTTTTTCCTTCAATCTTTCTCAACATCAGGGTCTTTTCCAATGAGTCTTATCTTCTCATTAGGGGGCCAAAGTAGTTTAAGTTTCATTATTTGAACTTCCAGTGAATAGCCTGAATTAATGTCTTTAAGTATTAATTGATTGATTTGACCCCCTTGCTGTCCAATGGACTCTCAAAATAAGCATTGACTGATATACACATTTTATGGGAGACAGGCCAATGATCTCAGTCCTTATGAGCATGTACAGTGTGCTTGACTGGTGTAATCCTTTACATGGACATTGGAGCATGCATATCCTTAACTCATTCTGACCTATTAACAATATAGTAAAGACAAATCTCTTTGACTGGCCATAGAGTCAGAACTGAGGGGACATTCAAAAGGCACTGACCAACCAAAGGGTTTCTGGCCCTAGCTCTTGTCTTCCTAGTTTTGTGCTCAAGTAAAGAGGCAAGGACTAGGCCTTTGGTGAAGAGATGCCTCCAGCCTTTGTCTTTTTCTACTATGGGAGGACTTTTCAGAGCTTGGAGGATTCCACTGGAGAATCCAGGATCACCTCCATGCCATGATGCAATTGAACTTTGGGTAGTGTGTAATAGGTGTTCAGTGAATATTGATTTATTGTTATGAGATTTAGAGCTGGCTAGATCAGATCCATAAAAAAAAAAACATCTAGTTCAATTATCTCAATTTTGAGTTGAAAAAGTTGAGTCCCAGAAAACGTAATCTGTACAAGGTGACACCAGAAGTAAACAACTGAACTAGGTTTTGAGTTTGAGACCTCTGAGTCCAAATTTAATAGTCTTTCTAGTCACAGCCCTCCTTCTCTCCTATCCTAAATAGGCTTTTTTTTTTCACTTGAGGTAGGAGAGCATGAGACAGAGCCTGAAACTTAAGCAAACTTTCTGAAGAACCTCCCAGGCATAAGTTGAATAAAATAGAGAAAAGAGATGGAGGATTCACTAAGAATGAGAAGGGCTGGTGAGAGGGAGGAAATAAAAACGGTCTAAATGACAAGAGTTTTGGGGGAAGCTTTTCTTCGTTTCTCCCTGGGAACCTGAGATAAGAAAGGAGGAGGCCCACAGATAAACAGACCTCTAGGGAGCCTAGGAGTGGAGGTGGGGGAAGGGCAGGGGTGTCCCTTTCTTGAAACAGAAGTTGCAGGGGAAAGAAAAGTGTAAGGGGTTGTTTCTTCAATATCAGATCACAAACTCAGCAAAATGAAGAGAAAGAGGCAAGAATAGGAGACATGGGGGCTATGAAATAGAGAAAAAAAAATAGAGAAAAAGACATTTGGGGAAAGGGAAAAGGCCAGACTTCAACATCATGGGTCAGAGATACTTGGCCCAGGGGATAAGAAATTCAAGCCATTGAAAAGCAAAAGAAGGGTCCTTGAACTAGGAGACTGGTGGAATCAGGAGATGGTTGGTTGTTGGGAGAGGGAAAATGGACTTAAGTATTGTAAGTGGAGAATGTTTAATGGGATACACACTGGAACACTGTGTGAAGGCACTGTCAGAGGGCTCAGGGTAGCAGTGTGATGAAGAGAAGAGGATTTGTGTCCTAAGGGAAGCCTTGTTCTCCCCCCCCCCATTTCCTAAGCCAGCTCCTCCCTCCTTCCACACCCATTCAGGGAGGGTGGAGACCAGAAGTAGAGGGTAACACTACCCTGGGACAAACTAGAAGCAGAATGGAGACTGCCTGGACCCAGCAGGTAAGGGACTGCCCTTCTACCTCCTCTTCTTCAGTTTCCCATTCTGAGTTTTTCCTCTTTTGCCTCTCTTCCTCTTCCCTTTTCTTTTTTCTTTTCTTTTCTTTTCTTCTCTTTTTCTTTTTCTTTTCATTTCTTTTCTTTTCTTTTCTTCTCTTTCCTATTGCAGGCTCCCTCAATCCAGAGACTCTTCTGTTTCCATACTTCACCATCCTCCAATTCCTCCACAATTTTCCAAAACAAGAGAGACAGACTGGTAGCTTCCCTCTATTTGGGTTCATCTAGGTTTGGGCCTAAGATGACTTGGAATCCTACCCAAATCCTATCTGACCCATAATGTTGTTAGGGAGAAGAAATAAAAGCAGCTTGTTTTAGTGAAGAGAGTATTGAACTAGGAGTCAGGATACTGAGGCAAATAACCTCATCTCTCTCAACCTCACTTGCTTCACCTATAAATGAAAGATTGGATTAGATGATCTCATATTCACCACCCTCCTGTCTCTTTTTTCTTCATATTCTGGGATTCTCTCTCCCAGAACAAGTCAATCTCCCATCCTCTTTAGCATTAAGTTACATTTACCAACTTAAGTTTCAAGCAGTATAGATTTTGGTGAGGGGGAGGGTAGGGAAAGTTATCCCACCCATATGAAGTTGTCCTGACACTAATACTTACCAACCTTTTTCTTTTTTCTGTCTCTGTATTGTATCTGTCTCCCTGATGAGTAGTTCTATTCAGTAGCCATTTCCTAAGTGCTTACAACATACAAAGAGCTTTCACTATTGCTTCTTCTCTGTCTCTTCCCTCCCTCCTGGTCCCATCCCTTACCCTACTTTGTCTCTGTATATTTCTCATTTGGTCTTGATGTCTCTTAATTTTGAGGTTTTTTTTTCTCCCCCACAGGGATCCAGAGAAGAATGGAGTTGTCGTAGGGCCTTGCTGAAATGGGGACTAACAAGTACCCTGCTACTCAGCCTGATCCTGGTCTTTTCTGTGCTACTGTTCTACACCTTCCACAGCTGTGGACCCCGTATGCAAGACATTGAACCCCTTAGCCCTCCACCCACCCCCACCCCAGCCCTCTATTTAACCTTTTCCTTCCTATCCTGAAGACATCTGCTCCCAGTTCTCCTGACTTCCATTGCAATGCCTTGATGCCTCTCTCATCCATTCTCCTTCCCAAGGATTTCTAACCCCTGTCACCCTATTAGTCCCCTACACTTGTCCTAGCCTCCAAACCCCAGCCATCAGTCATCTGTTCCTAGTTCATCCAGTGCCCTGTGTAATTTTACTCATAGCCTTGGATTCTGCACCTGTTTCTTCAGGTGATCTCGGGAAGGGAGTCCCTATCCCTCTCTATTTTCTCCAGCAGTCATCCTATACCCACAGGCACCTGTGAGAGCCCTGTGTGTCTGGAGCTTGTAGAGAGTTATCTGACCATGGGAAATGCCAGTGTCCTGCCCTGCACAGACTTCTTCAGCTTTGTCTGTGGAAATTTGACATCTGGGTGGGCCAATGAGCCCAGGAACATACTTCAAGTTCTAAAAGAGAAGAACCAGAATCAATTACGGAGGATATTGGGTAAGTGGAGTGAGGGACAAGATATACACGTGCCAGTTTTGTGATAGGTCTGTGTGATTGAGTAATCACAAGATAATTGCCTCCGACTATGTGTAAGAACATAAATGTGAGTGACCATGTGGATGCCTGGTATACAACTTTACTGCTGGGAGGCTCCTGCCCTACTTTTCTACCATTCAAGTTTCAGGTCTCTCAGTTACTCCCTTCCTCTTCTCTTCTGCCTCCTTCCAGTCCTCTAATATCTACCAGATCCCCAACTCAACCAATTTCTACCTCTCACTTCTCACCTGTATATTTCTAATCTCTCCATGTCTTTGATCTCCAACTCCTTTCTAATGACTTGGTGCCCTCTCCACTCTTCCAATTATCTTAGCTTTTCCAACTCATTCCACTCTTTCCCAAGTCCACCTACCCCTACTTATTCCTTCTTAAAACTCCCTTTTATTTCCCAATTTTCTCCTCTTACAACTTTTGCTTTTCTGCCAACTGAAGTGGCTGAACACATCCTTTATGCTGGGGAGGGAGGGTTAGTAGATGATAAAATTTAGAAAGATAGATTGATGGACCTAATTAGAAATGAGAACTGTTAACCAAAAACAATGGTTTTTCCGTAAATGAGATAACACAAGTAAAGTGTTTTGCAAACTTTAAAGTCCAGTATAAATGCTACCTACTATTATGCCATGGTAATTAGGAGAATCCAGGCAAAGATAGTGGTAAGGACTTTCTTCCTCTTCTCTCTTGTGTCTCATCACCTACCTCTTTCCAGTACTCTCCTCAATCCCTCTAATGTTTAATTCATCCCATCTCCATCTTTTCTCTCCTTTTCCATCCCCTCCTTCTTCTAATCTTCTACCCTCTTAAACTTTCTTAGTCTCACTACTTTTCTCCCTGCCCCATTTTGCAGACTGCCAGTCTACCTCACCTCTCTTTTCCATAGTATCTCTTTATTTTAATCTTCCCCAGTCCTATCACTCATACCAGTTGGACCAGTCCTTCATTTTCCCCCCTTCTCTGCCTTTTTGTTTCTTTTTTCTTTATATTATCTCCACTTCTATCCATAGCCTCTAACTCACCTGTCTCTTCCATTTTGTTTCATCTCTTTGCTCTCTCTCCTTAGAAGCCTCAGTCTCCTGGCCTCCTGACTCTGCAGAGGAAAAGACTGTGAGGTTCTATAAAGCCTGCATGGATACAGATGCCATTGATGCATCAGGGGCAGAGCCCCTCATACAGGTCATTGAGGAGGTAAGACCTCAAGGCAGCAGGTGCTTGTACAAGATCCAGGACATAAAGGGCATAAATAGCTCTGTGCATGTGTGTGTGTGTGTGTGTGTGTGTGTGTGTGTGTGTGTGTGTGTGTGTGTGTGTGTGTGTGAACATCTTGAGGCCCCAGGAGGGAGACGAAGGTGGCAGGAGCCTATGAGGTAATAGAGAAAAGTCCAGGGGTTGAACATTGGAGGAGTCAGAGATAGTTTGGACAATGGATGTCGATCATACTGAGTTCTGTCTCCCCTCACCACAGCTGGGGGGCTGGTGTATCTCAGGTAACCAGACACTTCCTGATTTTAACCACACTTTGAAGCTGTTAATGAGTCAGTATGGCAATTTCCCATTCTTCAAAGCTTACCTGAGGCCTCAGCCAAGTCCTCCACACATGCCTGTCATTCAGGTGAGTCTCACACATGCTGATGTCTACACTGTCACTTCAGGCTTGACTATGTTCTTCACTCCCTACCTGTCATCTAGGAGGAAGGGGAAGGAGATACTAGTGGAAGGGAGAGCACAGAATAAATGACCAATGAGAGAAGCCCCATCTGAAGGATTCTGGAACCCAGAGAGTCCTAAGGATAGGAAATGGGAAAGGCAATATACTGTAAATGATTATTCTCATGGTATAAGCCTCTCCGCCTTCCTCCCCAGAACCCAGAGTGACCTTAGTTTTTAATCAGTCCATGAGTATTTATGAACACTGTGTTTTAGCACTTTGATAAAACACAAAGTATTCATGAAATGCAAAAGAAAAATAATGTTTTGTCTGGAGCCTCAAGAATTTTCCAGAGCAATGAGCATTACGAGATGAATGTGAAAAAATAGTAAACAAGATGAAATGTTGCATAGTTGCTAAATTGTGTTGAATAGGCAGAAAGTATCATGACATAGTAGAAAGAGCACTGGATTGGAAATTAGGAGACCTGGGTTCAAATCCCCTTTCTGCTATGCACTGTTTGTGTGACCTTGATCAAGTCTAGGAGCCTTGGTTTCCCCATTAGTAAAATTAAGATGTTAGGCTAAATCATAAATTTAGGGCTAGAAAGTGTTTTAGAGGCCATCTATTCCAACTCCCTCATTTTACAGTTGAGGAAACTGAGGCATGGGAATGTTAAGTGATTTGCCCAAGGTCGCTAGTAGTAACTGATAAGAAAATGGAGGTAACAGACAGAGATTATTGAAAAGTTTGAAGCAAAAGGGATAGGATAGTAGGTAGCAGGAGGATGGTTTTTTCTTTGTATTCTTCTTCCAGTTATGGGAAGACTTGTGTATATTTTAAGCTAAAGAAGAAGCCAGTAAAGAGGGCTGAAGATGCTGGAGACAGAGTATAAATGTGGGAGAGAGGTCCCTTAGAGTGGAATCCAGGACATAGGGGGTAGGATAAATATAAAGTGTTGGAAAGAGTGTTGAACTTAGAGTCAGGAAGCTTGGGCTCAAATCCCAGCTCCAAGAGTAACTCCTTATAACCTTGGGCCAGTCCCAACCTCTGTGAGCCTCAGGTATTTCATCTATAAAGTGAGGATAACAATACTTGTGTTACCCTACTTTGTAGGGTTGTTCTGAGGAAAGGGGATTCATTCTGTGAATCTTGCAGTTTTATATAAATGTGAGTTGCTATTATGATCTTTGGAGAGGAGTTGGAACATCTTTCCCATTGTAACTGCCTCTCCAATTTCCCCAATTTTAGAGACTAGACCTCAAGCCTCATTGCCCCAATTACTCTCTTGCCTCTTTTCTCTACTTCTATCTCCCCTTCTGTCTTCCATAACTCCTATATACCTTTAATCTCCAATGTAGGCTCTTCTCTATACTGACTTTCTTTCCCTAGTACCCTACTGTCTCCTCCATATCTATCCCCTCTTTCCTTTCCTCCCTCCCCATATGCCCCATTCCTCTCTAGTGTTTCTTGTGTCCAGATTGACCAACCGGAGTTTCAGATACCTTTTCGACCTGATCAGAAGAACTACCCTGAGGTATGGAAGTATCTTGGGGGCAGATGTGGGGGAAGAGGGGACACTGGCTTATGTACTTAGGATTCCATGCCTATAAAAGAGATGGAGGGATGACAGGAGCCATGTCTAAAGCTGTTTCTCATCCTCAGATATTGAGGGCATATCTGTCATACCTGCAGCAACTAGGAACCTTGCTGGGGGGAGATCAAAAGGTTGTGTTGGAGCATGCCTCTATATCCATAAGCATAACTTCAAATCTCCTTCTGGCTGCAAAGCCCCTGGACCAGAGGAAGAGAGAGGGCAAGCTCTCCCAAGAGACTACCATTGCCCAGTTGCAGGTGCCTGGGTCCTGGGACAGGGATATAAAAAACAGAGTGCACCTATATTTTGGGCTCTACCTTTCACCAAAGTCTTCTGAACTTCATTTATAATTTCCCCCAGAATGCTCTGTTCCCTTAGTCTTTTCCCCTAACCTAGCCCATCCCATAACAGCCCATTTGTTGCCCTTGTTCAGCTGTCTCTATTCCTTCCCTAGTTCCCCAAGAGTCTCTTCTACCGCCCTAGATATGATACCTTTTCCCCATTACACCAGTCCTAGATAGAAACCTCCTCCATGACCAGTCCTTTTCCTATACCTAATGCCTTCTGTGTGCCCCTCTAGGAAGTGGCCCCTTCCATTGACTGGCTGCCTTGTTTGCGGGCAATCTTCTCCCCAATGATCCTCAGCCCCTCTCAGCCCATCATTATTCATGATTTGGAATACCTAAGAGGCATGTCCCAGGTGATAGGACAGACACCAAAGGACAGATACAGGTATGCATGAGGTGGGTTTGAGCAAAAATATCTGACATAGGGAGTAAGGAGGAATTCAGGAGCACAGGAGAGAATTTGGAATACAGAGATGGATGGAAAGCACAGGGAAGGATGAATGAAGATGCTGGAGGAATCTAGGGGAGGGAGGAGGGACACAGAAGCCCCTAGGAAATAGGAGTGAGTACAGTCATAAGAGGACATAAGAGGACTTGGTGAATACAAGTGATATGGGCATGCGGGTGTTAGGTATAAAAATAGTAGCTAGCATTAATAGAAGGCTTTCAGGTTTGAAAAATACGTCACATATATTATCTCATTTGCTCTCCATGCAACCCTTTTAGATGGGAATGGAGAACACTGTGTAGTGAAAAAGGTGGGTGGGAGGACCCAGGGGTAAATAGCTTCAGGATGTCCAACTTTCTGAATATATGGGCAGCTAGATGGTGAAGTGGATCGAGCTCAGGGCCTGGAGTCAGGAAGATCTGAGTTCAAATCTGTTCTCAGTCACTAGCTGTGTGACTCTGGGCAGGTTACTTAAGCTTGTTTGCCTCAGTTTCCTCATCTGTAAAATGAGTTGGAGAAGGAATGGCAAACTACTCCAGTATATTTGCCAAGATAGTCCCAAATGGGGTCACAAACAGTCCATCATGACTGAAACAACTGAACAATAACAATGGGGAATACGCTGGGGAGGGTGATGATGTGGGGGGAGGGCTGAAGAAATTCTAGGATCAGGCTATCTGGCTTCACTGTCACTTCTGCTGCTACTACCTGAGGATTCTGGGGCTCCTTCCAGGCACTGTGTTCTCCAGGAAATAGTTGTCTCCTCTCTCCAATAACCCCTCGTTTTTAGTAAGTTATCCACAGTGACATACATCATTTATGCCAGCCTTGAAGGCAACCCAAACAGTTTAGTCCAGATTTGAGACTATATTAGCAGACTGGTTTTACTCAGGTAGGCAGAGACCAAAAACTCGTGAAAGAACGAAGGGATGTTACTTAGAAACCACGCAGGATCACAGATTTAGAGCTGGAAAGAACCTTACAGCCATCAAAACCAATCCCTTCATTTTAGAGATTGGGAAAATGGGGCCCAGAGAAGTTGACTTACCCGAGCTGGAATTCAAACTCAGGCCTTGTGATGAAATCCAGCACTATTTCTGCTGTACCATATCCACCCTTGACTTTGGGTACATCTGTTACCTGATTCTAGCATCAAATCACCAGTAATCTTGTTGATTCTTATGTATCTTTTCCCTTCATTACTCTCTACCCCCATCTCCCATTCAAGAACCTAATGACATAAAGTCTGCCATTGTTCCTGGAAAGGATGTGCCAAACTATTCTCCAGGGGCCCCTCAACTTGGAGCCAAAGTGTCCCTCTGGTCACCATTCTTCTAAGGGTGTTGTCTCCTTTATCAGAATGTAAGCCTCTTGAGGGAAAAGACTGTTTTTGCTTTTGTCTTTCTATCTCTTGCTTTAGTACAGTCCTTGGCATGTAGTACATTTTCAAAACATGCTTTTTCCTTCTTTCTTTCTTTCTTTCTTTCTTTCTTTCTTTCTTTCTTTCTTTCTTTCTTTCTTTCTTTCTTTCTTTCTTTCTT